>NW_011494896.1:8523883-8562965 GCF_000754665.1 Bison bison bison
GAAGAAAAAAAAAAGAGTCTTCTCCAACACCACAGTTCAAAAGCATCAATTCTTCAGTGCTCAGCTTTCTTTATAGTCCAACTCTCACATCCATACATGACTACTAGAAAAACCATAGCCTTGACTAGACGGACCTTTATTGGTAAAGTAATGTGTCTGGTTTTTAATATGCTGTCTAGGTTGGTCATAACTTTTCTTCCAAGGGGTAAGCGTCTTTTAATTTCATGGCTGCAATAACCATCTGCAGTGATTTTGGAGCCCCAAAAATAAAGTCAGCCACTTTTTCCACTGTTTCCCCGTCTATTTCCTATGAAGTGATGGGACTGGATGCCATGATCTTAGTTTTTTTTTTTTTTAATGTTAAGCTTTAAGCCAACTTTTTCACTCTCCTCTTTCACTTTCATCAAGAGGCTTTTGAATTCCTCTTCACTTTCTGCCATAAGGGTGGTGTCATCTGCATATCTGAGGTTATTGATATTTCTCCCAGCAATCTTGATTCCAGCTTGTGCTTCTTCCAGTCCAGCATTTCTCATGATGTACTCTGCATAGAAGTTAAATAAGCATGGTGACAATACACAGCCTTGATATACTCCTTTTCCTATTTGGAACCAGTCTGTTGTTCCATGTCCAGTTCTAACTGTTGCTTCCTGACCTGCATACAGATTTCTCAAGAGGCAGGTCAGGTGGTCTGGTATTCCCATCTCTTTCAGAATTTTCCACAGTTTTTTTGTGATCCACACAGTTAAAGTCTTTGGCAAAGTCAATAGAGCAGAAATAGATGTTTTTCCGAACTCTTTTGCTTTTTCAATGATCCAGCAGATGCTGGAAATTGATCTCTGAAGTCCTGCTAAATTTCTTTAGAATCCTGTAGGTGGGAGTCCTTGCTTCTACCTAGAAAGAAACAAGACTATTTCCAAGGGAAGTAGAATTGATGTAAATAATAGTAATAGTGATACATACTACTGACCTTTTTGAAAGTTTCAGTGTATTAGACACTTTACATTTTCTCACTTCATCCTCCAACTGATTATCTATCCCAACGGTTTCATCTCTTACCTACCAAGAGATATTACCTGTTGTAATCCATCTGGGCCTTGACAGAATGAAGCGCAGTATGCACATTTGAGGATGGCAAAGAAAAAGGGAGACAGAAATTCAGTGGAGTAGTAAACAATGGAAATTTAAGACCCTAAAGAGAGAAAGCTTATGGGATATTGGGAAATCAGAAACTATTTCATCAAGATGACCTGAAAGAAAATCAGGTAGGGGCATCATAGAAACACACATGTATCAACTCTATTCTGGGGTCTGTAATTTCTTCAGCTTAATTAACCTGGTTCTTGCTTTGGGTCTCTGAGTCACAGAGAACTTGTCTTCAATCTAAGCTTTACCAATCCCCAGTCAAGAGGCTTCCCACAGTCATTCAGCCACTCCAAAGCTTCATTTTCTCCTCGGCACAAAGTGCAGAGTTATGTCTTCTTCCAGAATTGCTGTGAAGATTGAGATGAAGTATGAGGCCTGCCTGTCAGAGAGCTTGGCACATAGGACAGAGTCAACAAATGTCAAATGTCAAATAGTGCTACTGACCTGAAGGTTTGTTGTGAAGCTGATGTATCACCCAGGAGTGTGGCTGACAGATGTTGGGACTCAGTAAATGTAGACACCCTTCTCCCCAGAGGAGGCAATGTCAAGGAAATAGGTAAGGGCTCTTGGAGCATCTGTCGTGAATATGAAGCCCTTTGAGGAATCAGATGCCTCCAGCAGTGCCATCTTGCCCGATATGGCAGGAGAGGAAGGACCCTTGCTGTTCCCACTGAAACCTCCCAGTCAGGACACCTGTCTGTCCCCCACTCCTCCCCAACACCGCCTAGACTGGGAAGGAGGAGCAGCTCGTGCTCTGTAAGTTTAGTGCGAACCTCCTTCTGCGGAGAGCAAATATTATGCACCTGTTCTATGTGCATACTTGGGAAGGTTCTTTTCTTTCTTTCTTTGTTTTAATTAGTTTAATATACTCAAGATTGGGGTTGAACAAAGCTGGAATGTCCTTGTACCTTACTTTGCCTAGAAATGAGGAAAAAAGAAAAACAAATTTCTGTAATCAGTTCATGTGTTCTTCAATCATTCTGTACATCTTTAGCTAAGGTTTGATGAGTTCAATAACTTGGTTTATTATAGTTTACAGCAGAAAAAGATGAAAGAACTTGAATTTCTGGATTGTTCACATATGCTGGTCACCATGCATGGACAGAGGAGCCTGCTAGGCTACAGTCCATAGGGTCACACAGAGTCAGACACAAATGAAGCAATTGAGCATGCATGCACACACACATGCTAAGTTTTCCCACTGTTTGTCTAATTCTTACCACTCTTGGGGTAGATCAGTCTTTCAGTTCAGGCGCTCAGTCATGTCTGACTCTTTGTGATCTCATGGACTGCAGCCCACCAGGTTTCTCTGTCTATCATCAACTCCTGGAGCTTGCTCAAACTTATGTCCATTGAGTCAGTGATGCCATCCAACCATCTCATCCTCTGTCATCCCCTTCTCCTCCTGCCTTCAATCTTTCCAGCATTGGGGTCTTTTCCAATGAGTCAGTTCTTCACATCAGGTGGCCAAAGTATTGGAGCTTCAGCTTCAGCATCAGTCCTTTCGATGAATATTCAGGACTGATTCCCTTTAGGATGGACTGGTTTGATCTCCTTGCAGTCCAAGGGACTCTCAAGAGTCTCCTCCAAGTAGATAGGGTAGGGTTAAGTAGATTCCCAAAGACTTACACTGAGTAGGACACAAAGCCAGTATTCAAAAACAAGGTCTTTCTGGTTCCACTGTTTATGCTACAGCCAGTATGTGGCTCTATCTCTAGACTAACTGATTACTTAGTTTAGGAAAAGAAAATGAGTCCCAGCAAAACAGTGTACTCAAGGGCCATACTTTGAAGCTAGTGACAAAGTTAGCACTCAAATAATGTATTTCTCACCCCTAGTCCAAAGTAATTTATTTTTATATCTGCCAACTTTTCTTTTACTTCCCCCCTCATTTTTTTAAATGCTATCTTGTCTCTACAGTGTGCAGAGTACTGCCTGAGGTGCAATGAAAGACACAACAGTGAAAACTAACATAAACCCTGGCCTTAACCAACTGAAAGTCTGGGGAGAAGAATATTAGCACATTAATCATAGAAATGAGGAAATAAAAGTTTTCAAACACTAGTGCCCTGAGAAAGGTACAAAGGCTTTTTAAGAGAGACACCAATGAAAATATATTAGGGTGTCTCTTGAGAAAGTGGTTGGGGCTACTTTATATTAGGTGACTAGGGAAGGTCTCTTTGAGAAGGTGACCTTTAGTCTAGCGCAACAGTTCTAAAGTAGAATGGAATGAAGGCAAGTGTACTGGGGTCCAGTGAGCAAGGGAGAGTTTCTTGGGGTGTTAGAGAGATGGGTCAGGTAAGGCTACTCAATTTTATTACAAAAAATGGGAAGTTTGTGGAAAATACACAGAGTTTTCACAAGGTCATTCTACTGCTATGCAGTGAATGGCTTATAAATGGGCAAGTATGGAATCAGGGGAAGAATACGGCCAGGGTCATTGTCCCAAGGAAAAAGGATGGTGGTTCAGAGTTGAAGTGAAGATGGGGAACAGTGAACATATTCAAGATGGGGTCAATATGCAAGTATGTAAGCCCATGAGGGTGAGAATGTTTATGTTTTGTTAATATCTCTATCCTTAGTGCCTACTAGGTTTTCAATAAATATTGACTGAGGAAATAAATTAATTCAAAGTATAGTATCTTAGCTGACTCAGGCTAGTGCTGCAAAATGACATAGGTTGGGTGGCTTAAACAACAACATGTTAACAACAAAATAAACCATAATTAAACAACAACAACAAATAAACAACATTTATTCCTCACAATCCCAGAGGTTGGGAAATCCAAGATCAAGGTGCCAGTAGATTCTGTGTCTGGTGAGAACTCTCTTCCTGATTTGCCAATAGCCACCTACTTTCTATATCCTCACATGGCAGAGAGAGAGAAAAAGAAAAAGAAAACCTGTCTCTACTTCCTCTCTTTATGGGAACATTAATTTCATCACAAAGGCTTTATCCTCATGACCTCGTGCATACACGCTGAGTCGCTTCAATCATGTCTGACTCTTTGCTACTGTATGGACTATAACCCTCCAGGCTCCTCTGTCCATGGGATTCTCCAGGAAAGAATACTAGAGAGGGTCTCCATACTCTCCTCCAGGAGATCTTCCTGACCAGAGATCAAACTTAGGTCTCTTGTACCTCCTGCATTGACAAGCAGGTTCTTATCGCCTGGGAAGCACCCCCTTCATCACCACTGCCCTGTGACTTCATCTAACTCTAAATATCTCAGAGATCAAAGGTCCCACTTCCAAATACCATTACACTGAGCATTAGGACTTCAACGAATTTTGAGAAGACAGACGCTTGATCGATACCATGGAAAGAAAGAAGAAATGTGACATCAAGAACAATTCAGATACATGTAAGCAGCTAGGTAAATGGTTGTGCCATTTGCTAAGGATTTGGAAGTTACTGGGAACACGTGCAGGAGTTGTTAGTGATTCTGTCAAGTCTGAGATGCATTTTAGACATTTAAGTGGCGCTATCAAGCAAGCGTCCAGTGTACCAGTGCTCAGTAGAGAATTCGTTTAGAAGCTATAGTCACATAGAGATTATTTAAATTCATAGGCTTATACGAGATCACCAAAGGAGAGAGTGTGGATAGAGAAGAATAGAATTCTCCAGAGCCAGGAGACTTCTATTAATACTTGTAGGTCAAACAGAGTTAAGAGCTGGGAAAGGTTTGAAAATGCAAGGAGGGCTATTCCATTTTCTGAGATGATGCTTAGTGGTTAAGGAAATGATTTTAATATTGCTACTACCATAGAGTCAATAGCAGTCAATATCATCATCATAATATTGCCTACATTAAGTGAGCACTTACTCTATCAGGCACAATTCAAATGTGGCATGTATTTATACATTTAATTATCATAAGACATCTAAGAGATACGGTACGATTGTTATGCTCACGTTTTGGATGACAGAATCAAGACATTGAAAGATTAGGTAACTTTCCCAAGGTCACACAGCTGTTAAGTTAGCAGCACTGGGACATAAAGCCAAAGGTCTACTATCTCGAGAGCCCACCCACTTAACTCTTATCCTGTAAAACACAGGAAGAGGAGGGACACTAGAATGGCGATGGGAACAGAGATTGAGAACAGCAACAAAGAAGGTGCTGAATCATCAGGGAATGCAAAGGACTGATGGGGAAGCAGGCAGCTGACAGCAGTGGGAAGGAGGGCAGGTGACATAATCTAATCCTTTCCGTTTCAAAGGAGTCAGGTTTCTGAAGGAGGGGGAAAAGGGAAATGTTTGGAAGAATGGAGTGAAAGAAGGACAGCCAAGACCCAGTTGTTGACCTTGGGAATAAATGCAAATATAGCCACACTGAAGATGGTTCTAGGGAAAGCAATGAACCAGTGAAGGTGCTCAGTCGTGTCCGACTCTTTGCGACCCCATGGAGTGTAGCCCACCATGCTCCTCTGTCCGTGGAGTTTTCCAGGCAAGAGTACTGGGGTGGGCTGCCATTTCCTTCTCCAGAGGATCTTCCCAACCCAGGGATCGAACCCAGGTCTCCCGCATTACAGGCAGACGCTTTTACCATCTGAGCCACCAGGGAAGCCCAGGGGAAAGCAGTGCTAGTAGGTAAAACAAGAGATGAATGGAATGGGAACTTTGAGAAAGTAGTGTAAACAATTAGAGAAGTATGCTGCCACCTGAATATGGGTCCCAGAATGCACAATGGGAAAACTAAGTGATTGTAGAACTTGGGGTAGAGTTGGGTGCTCTGGTGATAGCAGACGCAAAGCAGAAAGGAGGGCAGATAGATGCTGTCAAGGGTCCTAACAGTATCAAGAAGGAGGAGGATAATTGTTTAACTTGGAACGTGTGGGGGAAATCTTCCCTCCAGCAGTTCTTGGAGCTGTGATAGCCCAGGGGATGAGAGAAGTCCTCTTCTGAACATACTGATTTCTCAGGCAGCTAGAAGCCTCAGTAGCCACTGAGGTTCTCCTCCCTTCCAGCCAAAACAAGTGTGCTAACTCCACAGAGGCTAGGACAGGGCCAAAGGCTGGAGCAGGGTGATGTGTTGGGCAGGACACTGAAATGATCTGTTCTCTCCTGCAGTGAGTGATGGCTGGAAGGGAGGAAACACACCCATCTTTACCAGGTTATGACCTCAGAGTGTGTGCTGAACACTTGTCTGTTTTAGTACTTTGTTGCATATGCACCGTATAGATCCTGAATACAGACGGACAGACATCTTCTGATTAGGTTTACTCCTGACCTCTCTGCAGGCATATGATATTGTATATGACAGGAGAATCACTGTAGGCTTCCTGGGTTTGACTTCCTTTTCTGGTCCTTATGAGTTAGGTAGGTGGCTGTAGCAGACCCTGATGCCCCCTGCGTTCCTTCTATCTTTTAGGCCTCACTGCTTCTGTGGGTACCCACTGACTCCAGATGACTGTATGTGCATTTCTTTGAAACACAATTTTCTCTAAAGTAGAAAAAGGAACACTCTTCCCAGGTTTTTGGCAGACTAGAAGGGGCAGGAAGCTACCTCTCTGGGAGTAAAGCTTAAGCAGTGGTTGACAGAGGTTTATGAATGATATTCCAACTGCCATATCCCTCAGGTGGGACAACACAGTGAAACCAGAGTTTCACCCCTGGATGGAGCTCCAGTGAGCCCCAGTGGACCTTGGTGACAGCTGGCTTCATAAAGTGTCTTTCATCACTGCCTCACTCCCTTGTGTTCTTCTCCATTTCTGCAGAGGTTTTCTGCAAAATAATCCACCTGTAATCAGCTCCTTATCTCAGCATCTGCTCTGGGGAACCCAAACATAAAGACTGGCTTATAATCACCTGAATTCTTTGAGCCTCAGTTTTCTTTTTTCTTTTTTTTTCCTTTTTGAGCTTTTTATCTTTTTAATTTATTTTATTATAGTTGATTTACAATTTCGTGTTAATTTCTACTGCACAGCAAAGTGATTTCTTCTCTGAAAACTACCATCATTTCAGATTTCAGTGAAAGACTATGAATCAATCACTTAGTATACTCTGTGGTACAGGCAGGTATTAGGTCAGGATGGGATTCCTCCTTTTCCCCACCCACCTCACCCCCCTCAGGAGGCCTTGCAGCAGCAGAGGGAGGCAGGAGGCAGGAGGAGTCACCTAGTCCACAGTAACTGCAAAGATAGCTTAACTCGCCTTGCCACAGCCCTGAGCTTCCAGCTCTCAGTAATGGGGAATTTGGCAGGGGTAAACTTAAGGTACTTGATAGACTTGTGTTGACTGAAAGTTGGTTTATAATAATCAATAATGAAATAGTTTAACTTAACATGTGCTCAGTAGCTCAGTCATGTGTGATTCTCTGGGACCCTATGGACTTTAGCCCAGCAGGCTCCTCTGTCCATGGGATTTCCCAGGCAAGATTACTGGAACAGGTTGCCATTTCCTCTTTCAAGGGATCTTCCTGACCCAGGGATCAAACCTGTGTCTCTTGCATCTCCTGCATTGGCTAGTGGATTCTTTACCAATTGTGCCACCTGGGAGAGAGTTTAACTTAATCGTATTTTAATTAATGTTGATCCTTTAAAGCAATTATTAATTAAATCATAATAATTTAAAAATTGCATTTGTGGTGTTTGACACTGTACCAAGCACATAGGAAATAAAGGAAGTATTATCTGCCAGCAGCAACCACAGGGACATGTGGGAAGAGAAGATTCTCTATGTACCTTGGTAGAAGCTACTGGTGCTTTTTACAGAAAGGATATTTTCTTAGGTTGAGGAATTTGGTTTCCTGAAGGCAGGTCTTTTTTTTTTTTTTTTTTTAAATAAAAGTGTTGCTTAAGGCCCATCCTGCCAGTCAAAATATCAGAAATGAGCCATAAACAGACAAGGGAGTTGAGTAGCTGATATGTTTATAAAGCCTGAAACTATGATATAATGAGCTAGTTTTATCTAAATCTCTTCTAACTGTGGAGCTGGACATTTTCAAAGGCCAGTGTCACCTCTCAGGAATGCAGGAATGAGTCTCTTTTCCCTCATTTCTTTGTTATTGAGGCAATTTGCATAAAAATGGGATTCCTATTACTTCTCTGCTTCTTGGGCTTGTTTTCTTCCGCAGCAGAAAGTTACACCCTGGCAAGCCAGCTGCAGGCATTTATAATTAAAAGTAAGCAGGGACTTAAAAGAATTCACTGCAATTAAAAGAGTAACCTCTGCATTCTGGGAACCGAGAAGTCAACCTGAGCTGTAATTATGTGACATAAAGTGTGACCAGGAGCTCAAAAGAGAAGGCGGCCAGAGCAGGGAGCGTTCGAGGAAGAGAGGCCAGTGAGATGGATCATTAAATTGTGGCATGAGGACACTGTGGAATAAGCAAGAACTTTGTCTGATGGCTGGGGAGTGGGAGGGACAGAATATGCTAGCCACAGAGTTCCTGCTTGATGGAGGAGAATGCCCTGAAACAGACTCGTTTTAATGGGTTCCATCATTGGTGCCTTCTCCCTTCCTTCCTCTCTCCTTCTCTGTCTCTCTCCTTCTCTCTCTCTCTCCTTCTGCCCATCTAATCTGGTTCAGCCTCTCTCACTCAGCACTGTGAATCTGCAAGGTATAAAGACAGCCAGACCAAGGGCTTCTGGCTCTTCCTCACTGGGCCAGTTCAGCTAATATTCACTGAACATCTACTAAGAACCAAGCACTATGAACACAGAGATGAATAAATAGGATTGCGCATGAGGTGTTCACACTTCAGAGTGAGACAGAAGAGGAGAGCAAAACACTTCTAAGAGATCAAGATGGATACAATAATAGACAGATCTATGATGCTCTGTAGTTGTCCTGGAGTCCGTGCTTTCTGTCATTGTCTTTGTTTCTTATAATATCTCCATTAAATTAAATGTATTCATTCTAACTACATTTATTTAATTCTTAGCAGGCATCGCATACACTGGTTGGTTTCTCTGATAGCTCGATGGTAAAGAATCTGCCTGCAATGCAGAAGACCCAGGTTTGATCCCTGGGTTGGGAAGATTCCCTGGAGAAGGGAATGGCAACCCACTCCAGCATTCTTGCCTGGAAAATTCCACGGACAGAGGAGCCTGGTGGGTGATACAGTTCATGGGGTTGCAAAGAGTCGGACATGACTGAGCAAGCTAATACACAACAATGCACTATCACATACTTTATATATTATTACAAAATATTATTGTTCTGAGATCTTAAGTGGTTTGCCATGGTTATACAACTACAACACGGAAGCCCAGGATCTTTCTGGTTCTGAGTCCATGCCAAGTACAGAAATCACATAGAAGAAAATATGTGTATTTCTTTCAGGAGTGGGTGTGGGTTGGGGAAGATTGAAGGGAAGGAAAGTCAGGTAAGACAAGACCTCAAAACAGAGGTGATGACTGAGCCGAGTTTTGGAGGGTTTGCCAGAAAGTCCAGAATTAGATGAAATAATGTAATGGCCCTCTCACCTCTGTAATTCTGTCTCATTTTATTTCATAACATTTTATCATGCTTCTTCTGATCCATTTTAATGATAGGAGAAAATATCTATTTATTTCTGTTATATACCCATACCCTGGATAGTCTGGATAAAGAGGTTGATCATAAATATGCCCAGAAGGCAGTGCATTTAGATACTGGCATACCATATATTTGTTACAGAAGATGAAGCTCATGTTTTCAAAAGCAAGGACACTGTACTTTAACATGATCAGTTATTCCATCTTCAGCCTCTTTTATGGGGTTCACTCACCCTAGGCACTAGGCTTCCTAGAGTTCAATACTGTAATCTCAAACTACCCGCTGGTCAGCTCCACTTAAATTTCAAGAGCCTTCAACATGAAGAGTTCTAAGCCTGGCTTCATCATAGTCATCCCAACCTACTTCTCCTCTCAAGTTTCCAGCCTTGATTGTAGGTACGTCTGTTCACAGTGCCACCTGACTCATGTGTACATCCCCCTTATCCTCAGTGGCCCATCTCAGGAGTTGCTATGGGACTCAGTCTTCCTTTTCAATACATACTATGTTTGTTCAGACTATCCCGCATCTTACCATCTGCAGAGCCTTTGTACTGGTATCTCTGACTCCAGGCTTTTCCCACTCCAGTATTTCCTTGCCAGCACAGTAGACGATGGAATTCTGTGTGCCTGGCTGTTTCCTCCAGAAGATATCAAGTCACTCGAGGGACAGGATGGTATCTTCTTGTTCATCATGTACTCCAGGGCATGGTTTCTAGCATACCCTAAAGGTTCAGTAAGGACTTCCCTGGTGGCTCCCATGGTAAAGAATCTGCCAGCAGTGTGGAAGACCTGGGTTCAATCCCTGGGTTGGGAAGACCCCCCTGGAAGAGGGTATGGCAATGCATTCCAGTATTCTTGCCTGGAGAATCTCCACAGACAGAGAAGCCTGGCAGGCTACGGTCCATGGGGTCACAGAGTCAGACATGACTGAGCGCCTAAGCAGCAGCAGGGGTTCAGTAAGTGTTGCTTACTGGACTTTAAGGCAGGGCAGATGGAGAAGAAGAGTTCAGCCAAGCTGGTCTTTCCTGAGCCAGCCCCTTTTATAAGACAGCGTCATTCAGAGGTATGGTTTGAGAGCAAAAAACTGGTTTTTGTTATCTACACACATTTAATACCTCTATCCAAAATACCTGTTACGCCCCGAAAGTCCTAGAATAACTGTTTGTCTTTGGCAGAATTTAATGGAAATGGTACATCTCAGGATCAGAAGAGGAATAAGAAAGAGAGTGCTCAAAGAATAAAAGCAGAAGTGATAGAAAGGACCAGTCAGGGTAGGGGCCAGAGGAAACGGCCTGTGGATTCCAGGCAAACAGCGAAGAGATTTTAAATCCTGATGTACCGAGTGCCTGCTCAGACAAAATACACTAATATTAGATGAATTACAAATGTAAATGCTGCATTTGTGCTACAATTTTACCTTAAAATGTATAAGAGTCTCTTCTCAAGACAGATAAAGAAACTAAAAGTCAGGTATCTATCCATACCTGCAGTGCCTGACCTAGCACAGGAGTATCCACCAGGGATACAGTGTGAAGATGGTGAGTGCAGTCCCAGCTAGTGGAAGAAACAGAAAAATAAAATAGTGGCTGACAGGAAGGGGACTGGGGCTGTGAGACAATGGCTAATTCTCTCCACAGGAGACAGAAAGGCGGAGGATGACTAAGGTGGCCATGCTGAATGGAGGGCATAGAGCAACTCTGAGGGACTGGAGGTCGCTATGGCTGGTCAGTGGTGAGAAGTAGGCCAGAGAGGGAATTTTCATTCCACAAATGAAGAAGCAAAAGAGCTGCCTGGACGGTCATTCATGGGCCCTCCACACATTTCCTATGACATTTCTACAAGAGCTGCTTCCTTTTTGTTGCTCACAAGGCTGGCCTTCAGATTGCAGACCAATCATTTCTGAAAAGAAAATGAAAAAAAGAAAGAAAAGAAAACAGTTCATAGCCCATGGATGGCTTTGCTATAGACTTCTAAATTTATTACCAGGTGTTCTAGACTCAAGTTCTGGCCCCAGTGTTGTTATGGGCAAGTCACTGTAAGTCACTGACTTTTAGTTTCTTTACCTGTCAAATCTGTCAAGAGAACACAAACTCATACACATAATCTACGCTAACATTAGAGAAGAGGTTGATACGCAAAGTTGATATCAGATGACAGGTAGTGGTAGTAACAGCATCAGTTTCCATGAACAAGAATATCCATGAGTTCCGTATACCCAGCCATTTCATCCTTCAGCAGAAATGTTTTTTCAAGCTCCAGACTGGAATCAGTGACCTTCCCCACACTTCTGTATCACCCAGCCCAGGCTTAGCCTGTACGACCTTGTATTAGAATATTCTCTCTCTCCATCTTTTTCTTGGATTGCACTGGCCTTCTGGAAGGAAAACGTTTTCTCCAGTTCATCTCTGTAATCCCACAGCCCTAATACAGAGGGTAGAGTTAGCGCTTGGCCACTTATGAATCCCATCGAACTTTAAGTTCATCAAGAAATTCTGTGATAATACAGACTACAAGTGAAGAGGGGGTGAAATACTAGCCTGTCCCATGCTTTCCTGAGGCAGCCAGAAGTGTAATTGAAACAATACAGACTAGAGAGGTCAGTACATTGCCTCTGATTGAGACACAGAGTGGTACCAGGACCTGTGGGAATAGCCAGACATATTTCAGAGCACTAGTCACATGGAAACGCTGGGCTTGTCATCTGTTATCTATAGGGTTTGTGTGTATGTGTGTGCGTGTGTGTGTTACAGAAAACTTGGAACTATTCCAGATGGATGTCCACTGACGGGAGAATTTTATAGTGTGGACTTTTTTTTTCCCCCTCAAGAGTGATTTGTGTGATTATCATAGTCTCTCAAACATAGTAATCTGCTTTCCTGAATTCAGCTTGCTGAAGTAACTTCTGTCATTCCCAAGAAAGAGTCCTCTTTGCCAGCTTTTTCCTGGCCTCCCAGAGACACTGGAATCTTACAAGCCATCAGTCAGATGGTTAGACAATTCATTCTCCCCTCTGGTTTCACTTTGTGTTTCCATTTTCATTTCTCTAGTATACTTTTTCCATAATAGAGAAGCTGGTGATTGATGGAGCAAGGAAGCAGGAGTCTCGTACGTCAGCTGCATCAGTGTTGCCTGGTGAGCGGCATGTTCCGAGCAAGCCACATTCAGCATTCTTTGGGACCCACTGTCCTGGAGACACAGGGCTTAGTGAGACCAGAGGGAGACAGCAGGGTCAAAAGGGTGAGCCTATCAATGCCACAGGCAATTCAGAAACATATTGTTCTCCAGGTGGATTTTTGTTTTGTTTAAGTCTATATATATATATACACATATATATATATATATATATATTTACCATTTTTTGTATGCACATATAACTGGGATTGGAGGTAGATGAGGGGATATTGGAAATGCAGAATCTCAAGAATCAAAGAGAAATTCACGGTTATATAGGACAAAAGCCCATCTTATTTTGGATCTCCTCAATAACATTCATTTTAAAAGTTCTCCCAGTTTCTCACTGAATCTATCCAGAACAGGGAACTCATTACCCAATAATGCACCCAGGATCATCTCTGGGCACCTCTGAGCAGCAGAAAACCATGGGTCTCATTCTCTCACTTCTACCTACTACCTATACAGCCCTCCTGACAATGTAGAGACCACGCCTTTCCTATAAGCTAAGCATTCCATATGTGGTATGGTTTGGGTTTCCTTCAAGACCTAGTTCATCCTCTCTGAGTATATTCTAACTGGCCCTGAAGATCAAGCTTACTGTCATCAGGAAGTGCTCTGACATCTCACTGTCATTATGTGCCTCACTAGAAGCTAGGTAGTAACCCATCAGAATTGATGCGGTTCACACCATGAAGCCCTGTGGTCCAGTTAGTTACAGCATCTACTTGTCCCACGGAGCTATTGTTAGTTTGTTCCTCTGGGCTGCCTTTGATCATGGGCTACAGATCATATGAACAAGGATGGTTTTATTGATTCTAATCATAAATACCCTAGCAGGACTTTGTTCGCTCTTCGTTACTGCTGTGACACAGAACGGCTACAGCTGTCCACAAGGCAGAGGTGAGAGCCTGCCTAGATTTTGGAGGTGGGTGAGGAGAAAGACAACCTCTAGAAGGTTCAGGAAGGCAGCCCAGGCAGAGGTCTATGGGAGTCATCTATATCTTGGAAAATAAAAAAGAGGTTCTTGTCGTGTTTGTTTATTTACCTAAAAAAAATATTGAGACTGCTAAGGATGCAAGTTTACATTCCACCAAGTCAGTGAAGGCAAATAGGTTCTATAAACCCGAAGAGATAAGGTCTATGAGATCAGTCAGGGTAGAAGTTCCAAGGGGTTAAAGGTTATGAAATGTACTGTAACATGCTGGACAAATGTAAAATTATTATTTATTTTCTTAGTTTTATTGTTGCTTTGTTTTGTTTTTCTTGAGACAGAAGACTCAGGAAAAGTATCTAGGAAACCAAACAACCTGGAATTATGAACTGCCATTATCAGAACATGTTACTTGTTATTCCCAACACTTTGTACATTACCTGGCACATAAATTTGAATAGCTATTTAATAAGCAATAATTTTTAAAAGCATCTTTTGAATAATAACTCATAGTCTATTTTTCTCTTCATTTGAAAATGCCCAAGAGAATAACTGTGAGGTGGAAATGCTTTTGATTTAAAAGATAATAAATTCATGTGTGCTCAGCTGCTTCAGTCCTGTGCAACTCTTTGTGACCCTATGGACTGTAATCCACGAGGCTCGTCTGTCCAGGGGATTCTCCAGGCAAGAATACTGGAGTCGGTTGCCATGCCCTTCTCCAGGGCATCTTCCCGACCCAGGGATCAAGCCCCCATCTCTTGCATCTCCTGCATTGCAGGTGGATTCTTTACCACTAGTGCCACCTGGGAAGCCCCTTTAAAAAATAATAATATATTTTATCACTCTAGGGCTGCTGTCATATAAAAAAGATCTGTTTCTATGTTTCCTAGTACAGAGATCTTAAAATCCTTGGAATTTCCTGAGTGTTAGGAGAGTCTTTTGTTATTCATAATCAGTGCCTTTGGAATATAGCTAAATCAGAGCTAATGAGATGTCTCAGGGTGAGGGCCCCAGAGAGCTTCAGGATGTTGGCTGGTCATCAGAGACCAAACACCAGATTATAGAGTGAGAACCTTCAGCCTCTTTCCTCACTCAGCCCTCCATGGATTGGAAAGAGCTGGAGATTAAGTTATAAAAACTCATGAGCAATAAAGTCCACTGAGCTTCCAGGTTGGTGGGTCCATTAGGGGCTGGGAGGGAGGCGTGTGCACAGAGGAAATCACACTGCTCCATGGACCGTCTGCTCACCTGTGCCCCTCCACCCATTCCTTGTCCTGTGCATCACTTCCAGTTAGCTGGTCCTGAGTTGCTTCCTTTATAATAGACCAGTGAACACAACCAAAGTGTTTTCTTGAGCTTTGTAAGTCATTTTTAGCCATTATTTAACCCGAGTGAGGGTCGTGAGAATGCGAGATTTGTAGCCAAGTAAGACAGAAGTATGGGTAGCCTGGGGGCCCAGAACTTGCTATTGGCACCTGAAGGATGTGGGGCTGAGCCCTTAAATGTGTAGAGTTCGATGCTAACTCCTGGTAATATCAGAAAAAGACTGAACTGTTGAAGACCTTATTGGTGTCAGAAAATCAGACAGCAGCAATAAGTATAGGAGAAAGATAAACTTCCTAAAGTTCAGAAGTCTTAGATTCTATCCTTGGCTTTACCACGAACCTTAGTTATGACACCTGTCACCAAGGAGAGTGAAAGCTGTTCAGTCGTGTCCAACTCTTTGTGATCCCATGGGCTATATAATCATAGAATTCTCCAGGCCAGAATACTGGAGTGGGTAGCCTTTCTCTTCTCCAGGGAATCTTCCCATCCCAGGGATTAAACCCAGGTCTCTCGCGTTGCAGGCAGATTCTTTACCAGCTGAGCCACAAGGGAAGCCCAAGAATACTGGAGTGGGTAGCCTATCCTTTCCCCAGTGGATTTTCCCAACCCAGGAATCAAACCGTGATCTCCTGCATTGCAGGCAGATTCTTTACCAATTGAGCTATCAGAGAAGTCACTAAGGAAATTATACCCTAATTTAAGCTAAACCATAATAATGAATACTAGAGAGATAAGGCACCGACTATAAAAGTTTGTTTTTGTTTTTTTTTTTTCTGGGGAATATAGACCGTATTCAATACTTAACCATCAGTTACACATATTCAATTATTTCACTTACTTGCTCACAAATCTTTCATAACACCTTCCAGAATTAATACCAAACATCTCTATTTGACTTTCAAAACTCTGTCATTTTAGCGCTTACCTACGTTTTTAGTGTCATGCACAGATCTGTCAGATGTCTATGATACTGGAATTGCAGGCTCTATCAGTGTGTTGGAAAATGTGATGACTTCATACGTTGGTTGTCTCATGGACCAAAACAGTGCCCTGTATACAGCTAATACTCATTTTGTATGCCTCACGTACGTCATATATTGTGAGTCTCAACTTTCATGCTTGTAAATGGGATACTGTTTGGGATTGAACTGTGTATTCCCAAGATTCATATACTGAGGACCTAATCCCCAGCACTTCAGAATGCAACTGTATTTCAAAGTAGGTAGTTCCACACCAAATGGTTCATTGGAAAGACTGATACTGAAGCTGAAGCTCCAAGACTTCGGCCACCTGATACAAAGAGCCGACTCACTGGGAAAGACTCTGATCCTGGGAAAGATTGAAGGCCATAGGAGAAGAAGGCAGCAAAGGAAGAGATGATTGGATGGCATCACAGATTCAGTGGACATGAACTTTGGTGAACTCAGGGAGATGGAGAGGGACAGGGAGGCCTGCTGTGCTATAGTCCACAGGGTCACAAACAGTCGGACACAACTTAGCAACTGAACAACAATGAGGGTCCTTGTAAAATAGCCAGTGAAAATTAAGTCATAATGGAGTAGAATGGTCCCCAAATCCAACATGACTGATATCCTTAAAAAGGGGGAAATTTGGCCACGAGCAAAATCTCAGGGAGAACATCCTTTGAAGATGAAGGCAGGTACCAGTGATGCATCTACAAGCCAAGGAACACCAAAGATTCCCAGCCAACTCTCAGAAGCTAGGGGAAAGTCTGGCTCAGATTTTCCCTGATAGCCCTCAGAAGGAACAAACCCAACCTTAACCTTGGACCTCTGACTTCCAGAACGGTGAGACAATGAGTGTGTGCTGTTTAAGCACCTCAGGTTGTGGTACTTTGTATAGCAGCCCCTATGAAGCAGTGTGGTTATTAATATTACATTATCAGGCTTCATTTGACTTTTTTAAAGTAAAGTTTAAGTGAAAATGAAGAACTGGGTCTAGAGTCTAACACAAAATAAGAACTCATATAAATATCTTGGTTAAATAAATGAATTAATGAATTTTTTTAAAGTGTTTCCATTGCATTGTCACAGTTATTGCAAAGAAAAAAAAAAAAAAAAAACAGAGATGCTGACCTCGAGAAGAATGATAGCAATTATTGTAAAGGTCAAATCTGTCCTTGGAGGGCGAGAAGGTTTGATGTATGCTTTTCTAGGCTGTTCTGAACTATCCACACTCCAAGATCAATGCCCCTGATGTTGTCTTTTGTTGCCTTTTATTTTGAGGATTTCATGCAAGGAGAGACAGCTTTGATTTGGAAAGAGAGGGAGCTATCTAACCTAGTTGTATTTATTATTTTCACCCGACTTGTCTTTTCTTCCTGAAGAATGCCAGATAAGACATTCAAAGTTGGCAGGGGGTGGAAATAAAGAATCTACAGAAAGCACTGGATCTCTGCAAATGTGACCTCTTTAAACTTATCTACCTTGAGAGTTTATATTGGTCATCTTATAAAAATCAAAGAAAGCCATGAATATTGACCCTTGAGAACAATTAAAGCCATTTTGTACATAAAACTTGTAATGACTAAAGAAAAAAAAATCCTTACTAATCAGTATGTGGGAACATGGGCTGATAGGGTGTTAAAATATAGATCAAACTTTCAGGAGAGCAAATAGAAAGTATGTATCAAAGCCCTCACAACATGTATTTTCTGTAAAACTCAGCAATTCCAGTTTTAAGAGTTAATCCCAAAGAAATAATATTGGATGTGAGCAAAAACACTGTCCAAGGATGTTTATAGCAATGTCACTTATTAAAAAAAAATTAGTTAATTTAAGTGGCTAAGTTTTGAGGTTGGGTTAGTTAATTATACTGATTGTTAAGAGTAATTTTTTTAAAACCCACATAATGGGTATATATGCAGACAATGAAACATATTCTGTAAAGGAAAACTAATTAATTTAAAAGTATAACATATTATTTATTTTAGTTGTCTATATCTATTGTAAAGCAATTATATTTTATTTCACAACATTTAAAAGTAGGACATGCTACAGTTCTGTGTTTCTTTATATAAAATTAGCCCTGCTACAACATCCACCACTTACATGGTGCTACATTCTTTCTCAGACATCAGTGAATGGCACCCATGAGATGCTACGAGGACTTTAGGTTTCTGTGCTGTTGTAAGGTTCCTACACCAGTTTAGAGATGCTCGCAATCCAAGCTCATTTCTTCTTACAAAAGCTGGTGGTTCTACAGATTCAACTTGAGGATATTTTGCTGCCACTTCTAAAACCATGGCTCTGGGTGGGAATTCCCGCCTGCATCTGTACCCCACAGGCTGAGGTCCTTCTTTTGCTCACAGGAGTTCTATGGAAAGAAGGGTTTCCCTGGTGGTGCAGGTGGTAGAGAATCTTCCTACCAAAGCATGAGACTCAAGAGTTGTAGGTTTGATCCCTGGGTCGAGAAGATCCACTAGAGGATAAAATGGCACCCCACTCCAGTACTCTTGCCTGGAAAACCCCATGGACCAAGGAACCCGGTGGGCTACAGTCCATGGGGTCACAAAGGATCAGATGCAACTGAGCACGTGTGTGTGCACATGGAAAGAATTTGCAAATCCTTAAGGGTTTAGTCTTCTCCTCAGCTTCAGGGCACCTTAGTCTCCAAGGTAGGGACCTCTTGCAAACTCTCAACTCCAAGCACTAGCCTCTTGTCATAGGAATTAAACTACCTTGAGCAGTGTTCGGAGAAGGCAATGGCACCCCACTCCAGAACTCTTGCCTGGAAAATCCCATGGATGGAGGAGCCTGGTGGGCTGCAATACATGGGGTCGCTAAGAGTCGGACATGACTGAGTAACTTCACTTTCACTTTTCACTTTCATGCATTGGAGAAGGAAATGGCAACCCACTCCAGTGTTCTTGCCTGGAGAATCCCAGGGACGGGGGACCCTGGTGGGCTGCCGTCTATAGGGTCGCACAGAGTCGGACATGACTGAAGTGACTTAGCAGCAGCAGCAGCAGCAGAGCAGTGTTCCTCTCTGAGTCTGAAATCCTAAAGCTAGAAAGCAGTATCTGTAGGAGTTGTGGGGTAGGAGAAAGCGGAAGAAGGTGGAAGGGAGAAGCTCATACCCCAAGAGACACAATTCTGTCTTTTCTATTTAGATAGGAAAAATTGATGCTAAAATCAGTTATTTTCTTAATTATTGAACTGGCTTGCTGCAATCCTGGATCTCAACAGTCAGATGATACTGGAACCCTGTTCAGCCCTTTCCTTTCACTAGGACCAAGAGTAACTTGCTTTTGTCTTTCTGCTTCAGTTTCATTATCTATGAATTGGGAATTTAAAATATGACCTAATAATATTATCTACCCCCAAGTAGTAATCCCAGGTTGGGAGTTCACCCAGGAAGCCAACTGGGACAGACATAAGCTTGTAAAATTTTATTGAGGATTCCTCTCAGAATCAGCACCTTTGGAGGAAAGATGGCAGCTAACTTGATCAGAGAGAGAAGTTACAACAAAATTACCCCCCAGGAGGAGTTCCCAACCTTCTCTTCAGAGTGGTCCCAAGTTGGGGCAAAGAGAGGATAGCAGTTTATCCCCCATGTTGGCCACTATTGGAAGCAGACTGACTCTGGGAAATGGTGAGTTTGGGAGGCAGTTTTTTTTCTTTCCTTGGGGGAGTCGCATCACACAGCTTGCTTTTGAACTGTAGTGCTAGAGAAGACTCTTGAGAGTCCCTTGGACTGCACGGAGATCAAACCAGTCAGTCCTAAAGGAAATCAGTCCTGAATATTCACTGGAAGGACTGATGCTGAAACCCCATTACTCTGGCCACCTGATGTAAAGAAATGACTCACTGGAAAAGACCTGATACTGGGAAAGATTGAAGGCAGGAGGAGAAGGGGACGACAGGATAAGATGGTTAGTTGGCATCACCAACTCAATGTATATGAGTTTTTGCAAGCTCCCGGAGTTGGTGATGGACAGGGAAGCCTGGCATACTTCAGTCCATGGGATCACAAATAGTCAGACACAACTGAGCAACTGAACTGAACTGAACTGAACACAGCTTGCAGGATCTTTAGTTCCCTCACCAGCGATTGAACCTCAGTGAAACTGCTGAATGAATCCTAACCATTGGATTGCTAGGGAGCTTGCTGGGTGGCAGTTCTTTACTGCTAAGCACTGTCCACAAGCCATGCTTCCCAGCAGTAAAAAAAATCTGTCCTTCAATTCTGAAGGGATGCTCTGGAAGGTACAACATATCTATGACAGTAGTGAAATAATATGATACTTGCAAAGAAAAATAACACCCATTGTCCAACCTATCTTAAGAGTTCCATTAACATTACCATGTATGTACTTCTGCTTTATGAAAATTCTTGGAATTAGATGTACTAAAATGTCAATGATGTTTAACTTTGTGGTGGGACCATGGCTGCTTGCCTTTTTTCTTGGTGTTTTTCTGTGCTTTTGATTTCACAGTTCTCTATTACACTAGGCCACCTTCCAACTACCTGATATAGACATGGACAGATGTCAGACTCGCTGGGTACCTGAGCTGTGTCCTGTGAAGTAGAAGGAAGCACACCGCATCCTAGTCATATACTTTTATACAACTTTGGTTACACTTGACTCCTGTGTCCAAACACTGCCCCCAACACGTTATAGAGAAGTTGGCATTTCAGAAGCACCCCTTAAATGTCTGTACAATGAATGAAAATAAAATACGGCATCATCTCATATACTTTTTGCATACATTCCTTCCTCTATTCATTTGGTAATTCATGAGTTTATTCATTTATTTGTGTGTTTATTCAAGAATCATATATGAAATTAATACCCTGAACCAAATATTCTAAGGGCAAAGCTACTGCTAACAGGAATAGCTTTAGATTGGCATGAAGAACATTCCAGGCATCACTTGGGTAGGTCAATCAAGTTTGGATTATCTAACGCATAAAAGAAAGTCAGTGCAGTAAAGATGGTAGAGGAATCAGCAGCATTACATAGAGGGTTTACAACTTCAAAATCTTGGAAGAAGCACAGTTTCAAATGATATTTGAACAAGTGGAGTTAGATCCAAGCTATAGAAAGTTCGATTATGCCCAATCTACAGCCCAAGTTTAGCCAGTCAATCCTAAAGGAAATCAGTCCTGAGTATTCATTGGAAGGACTGATGCTGAAGCTCCAATACTTTGGCCACCTGATACAAAGAGCTGACTCATTAGACAAGACCCTGATGCTAGTAAAGATTGAAGGCAGGAGAAGGGGACGAGAGAGGATGAGATGGTTGGATGGCATCACCAACTGAATGGACATGAGTTTGCGTATGCTCCGGGAGTTGGTGATGGACAGGGAAGCCTGGCGTGCTGTAGTCCATGGGGTCACAATGAGCCAGACACGACTGAGCCACTGAACCAAGCTGATGTATATAAGATTAGTGCAGTTCTGTGCAAAATAGGACTATGCAATATAGAGCATGACTAGCAGAGTATAGTATGGCACTATACTCTCCACCTTGTACATAATTCTCATTTATCACCCAGTCTTCTCATGCTGACTACACTGGTCAATGGGCATTCCTAACCTTTGATCCGGAGAATTAGATTAAGGGTCAGCCAACTGTGAGGCTCTGGGGGTCACGATAATAGGACCTAGGCCAGTTACAGGGTGTATCTTTCAAATAACCAATAAAACTTAAGATACCCAAAGTCTTCTTGGTCTTGTTGATGAGACAGAACAGGAGAAAATGATATAAATGAGTCTGGAAAAGATAAGAGGTTGAAGTGGACGTTAGTGTCCAGTGAGGCCTGGATAAAAAGAAAAGTAAGAGTACCAGGTGATAAACTAAGCAGAGCATTCCAAATAAAACTGACGATGTGAGCCAACACAGAGAGACATACACTGCCTGTGAACTTTTGGAGGCAAGCCGTGAAAAAATGTAGGTCAGATGGTCTTATAACCTTTAAAATGTGAGGCATCACATCAGGTATCAGTTATTATTGTTATCCACAAACTCCATCTTATCTGCGGGACAATATTTCAGTGTCCTTTTTGTTGGGAAACATACAGAAGAACACGTCTTGTTTTTTTTTTTTCTCTCACACACACCTACTAGTCAGCTTCTTTCCAATACTGTGTCAACAGTCCTTCCCAAGCGCTCTTGACCTCTTCAGATTACATTGCTCGCTTTCTTAAGCATTAAATAACTGGAGGAGAACCACTGGCTGAGGTCAAATCATTTATCAGGATCAATAGCTTTGACTGACTCTGGGTAGATGTGGTACACTTTCCATATTGAAAGGTCAGAATCTGTCAACTAGCAGGAAATGCTCTCAGCTCAAATAACGCATGTCAGGATAGCATAAAATGTTGATTGTACTGTCCAGGGGCCATCTTGAAACATCCTTATGCTTTGGTGTCTAAAATAACCACTAGATGGCACTGCGATTTCAAAATGGATCATCTTAGACAAGAAGGGATACATCATCTCCTCTCCAACCCTCTCTATCACCACCCCCACCAAATTAATGTATACATTATGCATGCATTATAGATTGAACTCAAGTATCTGTTCTTCATTGCTTATGCTGTCAGTTTTCACACATAAGATATGAAGGTAGTGATAACTCTTGGTGTTCTTGTGAGGGTCGCATTCAGTAATGGATAGTAACATATTTTATATGAAGAGTAAGGTATTCTGTGGACTCTAAAGCACTAAATAGATATTTATTTGTCTAGTTAATACCGACCAGTGTAAGTCAAATGAATATAAAGGTGTAAGAATGGAGAATGTAGTGATGATGATTCCAATAACTGAGCTTCAGAAATCGTAAGATAGGCAGAGTGGAGACACTGAAAAGCACCTTAAATTGCCTATCTCAAAAGCCCAGCTGAGAAAATAAATACTGAAGGAAGCTTACCTAAGTACTGCATTATGTATCTATATCTTTAAGTAGTCTCAATTCTAGGTACTGTTTTGGTCTTCAGCAAACATCGGAAGAAAAATCCATATGCGTTAGTTGTAAAATACATTGAAAGCATTATTCACTGTCTTACCTACTGACCCCTTGTATAACATCTCAGGGGATAAAGTTTCCAATGGAATTTAGTATGAGAAAGAGGAAAAAGAACAGGTCTACGACACTTTATCAGATAGTAAGAGATTATGTAACATATCATGTGTTTATCTCCTTGTCTACCAAGAGACTCAGAACGAATTTTCATGTTCATCCCAATATTAACCCTCCTGGCTAGCGTACTTGATGCTTCCTCTTTTCCACAACTTGAGATGTGCGTCTATTTCTTCTTCAGCACTTGAGATGGGTGTCTATTTCTTTTTCAGAAATCTTTATGTTTGACATTTCAAAATGGTCTATCTCAAATCCTTTCTGGAAGGAGTGGCAATATTGATAAATAACATATTATATAGCAAATGTATTTTTAAATGCTTTGGCTTGTCAACCCAGTAAAAAACACATGCATGCATGAATGCCAGGCTTCAATTAGAAAGTAGTGTTGTTAGAGAAACAAAATATATCATATGTTGTTTTGAACAAAATATATCACATGTTGCTTTCAATGGCATGATCTAATTTAGTGCTAAGGTGAGTCTGAGGATATCAGAAAAGATTCGGAAAGATCTCTAGGTTGGAGAGATCTGAAAAGGTCTCCTAGAGAAGTATGGCTTAAGTATGTTCTAAGGGTCAAGGAGTGTTTAGATGAGCATAAGGAAAAAACACGTGTGAGAGAGGTGAACATAACTGAACTGAACTGAGATGTATACATGTATATATTTATTATAATACTTACTATATATGTTTGGAGAAGGCAATGGCACCCCACTCCAGTATTCTTGCCTGGAGAATCCCATGGATGGAGGAACCTGGTAGGCTACAGTCCATGGGGTTGCAAAGAGTCGGACACGACTGAGCAACATTTACCTTACTATATACGTTAAGTATAGAAACCATATCTGACCACAAAGAGTGAGCAAGGTCATCCTTTTTATTATTATTTTAGTAATTATTCATTCATTCACATCCAGTCATTCAGTAAATATTCATTAAGCACCTGGAGTGTGCCAGGCATTTTACTTAGAAAAGTGAGTGTCCTCCCATGGAGCTTGCAACCTGAAGGAAAGAAACCAAACAAACAAAAGCTATCACTGCATTAGTGATAATTATGTGAAGACTACTTTGACATGTGCAAGAGTTGGGTGTGGTGGTCAGGTCTGTCTTCCTTCAGGAAATGATCTTAAAAGCTGAGACTGAGAGAAGGAATAAGAGTTGAAGCAATGGAGAAAAAATAAAAGCAATCAAGCTGTCTGGGATGGAGTAAGCTATTAAAATTTCTGTGCCTTAGTTTCTACATCTGTTAAAAGGGAGCAATAACAAAACATATTAGAAAGAGTCTTGGGAAATAAATGAGATAAAGGAGTTAGAAGAGGACCGGATTGGAGATGTTGATGATGAGGGTGGTGGTGGTGATAATGATGGTGACAATGATGAGTGTTATTTTAGGAAGAGGGAAGAGCAGTTGGGAAAGCCCCAAGGGAGGCATATGCTAGGCTTTGGTCAAGAAGCTGAATGAAGAACAAAGGAGACACATGGCAGAAGAGGGGGAAGAGAGCTATATGTGAGACAGGGGAGGCTTTTGGAAGCTGTGTGCCCTTTGATAGACCTAAGCCTACTATTGAAGGGAGAGCACGGCAAACTCCTACTTTTCCCATTTTTCCTTGGCTGCTCTTATTTGTTATGTTGTTGTTTGTTGTTCAGTCGCTTAGTTGTGTCTGACTCTTTGTGACCCCATGGACTGCAGCACACCAGGCTTCCCTGTCCTTTACTATCTCCCGGAGTTTGCTCAAACTCATGTCCACTGAGTCAGTGATGCCATCCGACCATCTCATCCTCTGCAGCCCCCTTCTCCTCCTGCCCTCAATCTTTCCCAGAATCAGGGTCTTTTCCAATGAGTTGACTGTTCGAATCAGGTAGCCAAATTATTGGAGATTCAGCTTCAGCATCAGTCCTTCCAATGAATATTCAAGGTTGATTTCCATTAGGAATGACTGGTTTGATCTCCTTGCAGTCCAAGGGACTCTTAAGAGTCTTCTCCAGCACCACAATTCCAAAGCATCAATTCTTTGGTGCTCAGCTTTCTTTATAGTCCAACTTTCACATCCATACATGACTACTGGAAAAACCATAGCTTTGACTATGGACTTTTGTCAGTAAGTGATGTCTCTGCTTTTTAATATAGTATCTAGTTTTGTCATAGTTTTTACTCCAAGGAGCAAGTGTCTTTTAATTTTGTGGCTGCAGTCACTGTCCACTGTGACTTTGGAGCTCAAGAAAATAAAATCTGTCATGGTTTCCACTTTTTTCCCCATCTATTTGCCATGAAGTGATATCATGATCTTAGTTTTCTTAATGTTGAGTTTTACGCCAACTTTTTCACTCTCCTTTTTCACCCTCATAAAGAGGATCTTTATTTATTTGCTTTCTGCCATTAGAGTGGTATTGTCTGCATATCTGAGGTGTGGATACTTCTCCTAACAATCTTGATTCCAGCTTGTGAGTCTTCAGACCTGGCATTTTGCATGATGTACTCTTCATAGAAGTTAAATAAGCAGGGTGATAATATATAGCCTTGACAAGCTCCTTTCCCAGTTTTGAACCAGGCTATCGTTCCATGTCCGGTTTTAACTGTTGCTTCTTGTCCTGCATTATAGGTTTCTCAGGAGGCAGGTATGGTAGTATTCCCATCTCTTGAAAAATTTTCTACCGTTTGTTGTGATCCATACAGTCAAAAGCTTTAGGGTAGTTAACGAAGCAGAAGTAGATTTTTTTTTAAATTTTTTAAAATTCTTTTGCTTTTTCTATGATCTAGCAGATGTTGGCAATTTGATTTCTGGTTCCTCTACCTTTTCTAAATCTAGCTTGAACTTCAGGAGTTCTTCAGTTCACATACTGTTAAAACCTAGATTGAAGAATTTTGCACATTACCTTGCTAGCATGTGGAAATTTTATAGGACCTTGTTGTAATATGAATTCTAAGTAATAATTTTATGATTTTTTTTAACTTTGATTTTACTTCTTTTTCTTCTAATCTGTTCTTTGACTTAGATGTTGCCTAAATTATACAAAACCATTCTTGTCCTGCCACCCCTTGGAATGACCTTGCACCTTTCTAAGCATGGATATATATTGGTGTTTCATTTTCCCTGTTGCCTTCACCAAGCTCAGCTATACAGTTAACTACTTTAATCTTGTCTCACCCAGTTAGTCCCATTTTCTTAATCATTTTTGTTCCTCCCCTCACTATTCCCTTGAAAATTGCTTTATCTCATGGTCAATTTATCACACAGCCATTTAATTTTTACCAGGCATATAAACCCCTTGGTGGAAATAGCACTGAGAAGCATATTAGCACTCGTTGAAGCTCCTGTTTTTCTGAGGGTATTGCTCACTCTTGTCTTATAAATTAGTTTATCTATGATCTCAAAAAGGTGAGTGCAATTAACAGGTGTCTGTCTGCTGATGACACTGCCATTTTGACAATTCAGTCTGAGGCAGACTGATGCAGAGAGTATAGTTGTTAAAAGAACATGGACTGGACCATTAGGAGACCCACCTAATAGTTGTGTGACTGACTTAAAACTCTCTGAGCTGTAGGGTCTTCTATGTTAGATGGTGGCTCAGCATACAGCTGCAGCATTAGACTGGTAGGGTGTCAATATCCACTCTGCTCTACTGTGATGTGACCTCAGCTCAGTGACTTAACTGCTCTTTACCTTTGTTTTTCCTTGTATGTGAACCAAGGATGATGGCCATACTTCTGTGAGAGGGCATCTATCAAAGATGAATAGCAAAGTGCTTGAAAGAGAACCTTGCAGAAACTGAGGGCTCAGTGTATTTTGGCATTATTTGCTATAAAATGGGTACAATAAAACCTAACTTGCAAAGTTACTGTAGCCATTACATATCTATGACTTGTAAATCACCTGGTTATTGTAAAATTGTGTAGAGGTACACTAAGTGTTAATCTCTTGATCTTTCCCATTTCTTTCATGAATGCACAGTGTGAAGTTTTCCAAAGATATTTAAAAAATCATCAGGTGATGAGTGGAAGATACAATGAGTACATATAGTTTCTTGGAGGATGGATGGCTTCCTGAGATTTGAAATAGGAAAGGAAATCACAAAGAAAAGATTGACATATTCAATTCCATATGATTTTAAGATGTATGCACAATGAAAATATTATAACAGAAATAAAAAGGAAAACAACAGATTGAGAAAAGTATTTCCCCAAATATGCCAAAAGAAATTGCTGTGAAGATTAAATGAGATTAAATGAGATGATGTGTATGGAAATGCTTAGTCAACTGTAAAACATAATAAAAATGTTTATGTTAAAAATTGTGCTACAATTTACTGAGCAAGTCTTATGCACTGAGTACTTAAATTCATATAATCCCAGTGCTAATGGAGGCCTCCCTGCACCTTAATATCTCTCTAAAGATGACTAAAGCCTTTTTTTTGTTTTTTTTTTCCTTTAGCTGTGCTGTATGTGGGGTCATAGTTCCCTGACCAAAGATCAAACCCATACCCCCTGCAATGGAAGTACAGAGTCCCAACCACTGGACTGCCAGGGAAGTCCCAACAAAAACCTAAATGGGGAGAAATCCATTTTACATGCCATCCTAGCAATGTTCTAAGGGCTCTCTGTTGTCCCATGTCAAGCTCAGTCCTTCCCCATAAAATGAACTCACTCCATATATTTTGTGAGTATAGGATTTTTTTTTAAACCCACTGTGATCATTTTCTCAGGAAATAAATGTAAAAGAGGCTAGAGAAAAGGAAAGGAGACCTCCCAGAGGAGGGGTATCAGAGCCTGTTTTGGAGGAAGACTTGGAGTTGTCCAGGTGGGGACCTGCTGGCAAGGGAAGGCTGGGAGATGGCAGGGCAAGAAGCAGCAAGTCCAGAGTTGCAAGTCTTGAAAGAGGATGAGCCCAAGAGCAGCTAGGACTGGAAAGGAGCATCTGTCATCTGTTCCTGTGAACACGAGCATCCTTGTTCAGTGCCTTTGCAAGTGAAAAGCAGCGCATGATGTTTGCTTATCGAGGCTGATGGAAAGTTATGACAATAGCAGGATCCAAGTCCTTCCACAAACTGGGGGTCATGGCACACTCTGGTCTGGGGATCAGGTGGACCCTGTGTGGGCATTTTGCGAGTATAGGATCTTTAGGGAGATTGCGGAATATCAGAGGGTGACAAGGATGTCACCACAAAGCCTTTGTTGTATTTTTTCCTGCTTCCTCCGTCACTCTCCTCTTCCTTCTTTCTCAGAAACAATTTTCTCCCTTATCTCATGAAAAAATGGTTTCTTTTATTTCATTAAAGCCTTGAAGCCCACCTCAAGTGGGCTTATTATGGCAATTTTTGAACAAAGGAGGCCCTCTTCCTGAGGTATTTCCTACATTAGCCTCTAAGAGGATTAAATTTTCTCTGTCTAATTATGTACATTATTTCAAATCCTCACAAAAGTCGTGTAAGTTATGTCCATTCTTGTATTTGCTGCTAGAAGAAATGGAGACAAAAAGAGGCAAAGTACCTCCTTGAAATTATCCATTAACAGGTAGCTAGCTACATGCCCTTAAAAATAATTAACACAGTAATATGTAAATATATTGGTAATGGCAACCCACTCCAGTGTTCTTGCCTGGAGAATCCCAGGGACGGGGGAGCCTGGTGGGCTGCCATCTATGGGGTCGCACAGAGTCAGACACGACTGAAGCGACTTAGCAGCAGCAGCATGTAAATATAGAAATAGTATTTATTCGAAGAGTATATATATAAATAAATTATGGAACTATAGCCCAAATGATCAGCACCATCAATCCTCATAATAGGAAATAGAAATCCTACTCCTCTACATCTATTGATCTAAAACCACTACTTATCTTCCAGATAACAGCAACGACAATAATAATATACAACATAAGTTCAGTGATTATCATGTACCAGGCATCCTTCTAGGTGCTTTATATGTATTAATTTATTTAATCCTCACAACAGTCCAACGAGATAAGTTCTATTATCATCCCCATTGTGTCCATACGTATAAATAAACATCTTGTCTAAGCATGCCACTGTACAGAGAAGCCTGTAACCTAGTAAGTTCTCATAACCTCGACACCAACACAGAATGAAAACTTCACAACTGCAATGGAAGACCTTAAAAAATCACACCCTACAAGTCAGACTTTTGCATTCTTTAAAATTAAATTAAAAAAAGAAAAAACAGTACAGGGTAATAGTGGCATTATTATGAAATTCCATATAAACATGTGTTAAGTGATCATGGAAATTTGACCTTTTTGAGAGACAAGATGATGATTTATAGTTCTTGACTCAACAATCTGTTTCTGGGTAATTCATTATTAAAAATGAGGAAAGTATAAAAAGAAGATATATTGGGTTGCCTATGGCGTGCTGTAGTCTATAAGGTCTCAAAGAGTCAGACACAACTGAGCGACTGAACTGAACTGAGAAGGTCATTTGGGTTTTTTGGAACAGCTTGTGGAAAACTCTAGATGAATTCTTTGGCCCACCCAATAAACCATATTACTCATTGCAGTTTAACTGTCTCACACTGGGTAAATAAATTATGGTATATCAATTCAATAGATGATTTAATGCAATCATTAAAATTTCAACTATGGACTGTGTATTTACAGGGGGAAATGTGCATGTATGAAGTAACAAAGATCAATCAAATAATCAATGAACAGAGTGCCTATATATACTATTGCTATTTTTTTTAGCCATGGTGGGTCTTTGTTGGGCACGTGGGCTTTCTCTAGTTGCGCCGAGGGGGCTACTCTTTGTAAGGGTGGGCAGGCTTCTCATTGTGGCGGCTGCTCTTATCACTGAGCACAGGCTCTAGGCTTCAGTAGTTGCAGTGTGTGGGCTGAGTAGTTGCAGCTCTCGGGCTCTCCAGCACTGTCTCAGTAGTTGTGACTCTTGGGTTTAGTTGTTCCGTGGCGTGTGGCATCTTCCCAGACCAGGGATCGAGCTGGTGTCCCTTGCATTGCTCGATCTTAACCACTGAACCACCAGGAAAGCCCATATTGTTACTATTAAAGAAGATATATGCTTACGGACAAAGACTTAATAATCAATACAAAGTGTATGAAGTTAAACTGGTGGAAGATGAGTGGTTTTTTTTTTAACATTTCTACTCATATTACTTTTGTGTTACAACATTTGCACACCAGAAAACAAGTGGTAGACAATTGGGTGTCATTTGCATTATTCATAGCCACTCCTGGAGAGGGATCTAGTCTTAGAGAGTGACCTGATAAGAATCTTTCACACAGCCTAAGTCCTTAAAATTCTACAAACCAAGTAGTTTTTCATTAACCTTGCTTACTCAGTGTCCCTCAAGCATTCCCGTCCAAACAGCCTTTCTCTGCCAAGAGTTCTCAAGGGGAAACTGACATGCTCAGCCTCCAGTTTCCTCGTGAATTCTTACCCTTCTGTGTCACTATTATGATGAAATGTGTCCTGTTGTGCTGTGCTATATGCTTAGTCACTCAGTCATGTCTGACTCTTTGCGACCCCAGGCTCCTCTGTGCGTGGGGATTCTCCAGGCAAGAATACTGGGGTGGGTTGCCATGCCCTCCTCCAGGGGACCCTCTCAACCCAGGGACTGAACCCAGATCTCCCACACTGCAGGCTAATTCTTTACCATCTGAGCCACCAGGGAAGCCTGAAATGTCTCCTACTATTCAAATATGTTGGGATTGAGGAAAAATTTAGAAACCTGTGTTGTTGTTGTTGTTGTTTGGTTGTTCAGTCATGTCCTCCTGTTTGCAACCTCATTGACTGTAGCCCGCTTGGATCCTCTCTTCATGGGATTTCCCAGGCAAGAATACTGGAGTGGGTTGCTCTTTCCTCCTCCAGGAAATTGCCCCAACTCAAGGATCAAAGTCCTGTCTCTTGCATTGGCAGACGGATTCTTTACCACTGATCCACCGGGGGAAACCCCGAACCCCTATAGAAATAACTAAATGCTCTCACTCAGAAAAGTTCTTGTCCAAACTGTCATCGCCCCTTTTAGCACCTGCATTGTCTTCTTTGTGTAGTTGATTGTCTTATGTTTGCATTCTCTTCTGACATTGGTTGGGAGCTCCTTGAGGGCAGATAGGACCAGGATCTATTCATTTTGGTGTCACCAAGTCACAATGATTTGCCTAAATTGCCCCTCTAATTTCAGATGCTTTTTTTTTTTCTCCTTTTTTCACCTCTAAGGAAATACTATTCAGATTTCTTTTTTTTTATTTTATTTTTAAACTTTACAAATTGTATTAGTTTTGCCAAATATCAAAATGAATCCGCCACAGGTATACGCCTGGGAGATCAGCTCTCTACAGAGTCTCCCAAACCTGGTCCAAGAGAGAAAGGAGTTCCCACTTCTCACTCACAGTGACCTTCTGAACACCCTCTAAACTAGTATTTCTGAGAGTGGATGTTAAGTTCAACCATGATAATATCCTCGTAGTTATTGCCAGTTACGCAAACAGTATGTCCACTTGGAAAATGTTTAGATATAACTACATAAAGAAAAAAGGGAAAGCCTATACCTTTATCTCACCCCCTGATAATCATTTCAGTGAATATTAAATTCAGTTATTTAATTGTATTCAATTATTCACTACACTTAAATAATGCTGTAGTGAACATATATATATGTGTGTGTGTGTGCGTGTGTGTGTGTGTGAATGGAAAAGGCAATGGCACCCCACTCCAGTACTCTTGCCTGGGAAGTCCCATGGACGGAGGAGCCTGGTGTGTATTTCTTTCCCTGTTTTTCTAAGAAAGATGCCTAGAAGTGAAAGTGCCATGTAAATCTATACATATATGTTAAATTTTGATGTATTATTGCATTGCCCACCAGAGAGACTGGACCAGTTGGAACTCCCATGAGACTGTATTGAAGTCCTTGATTTCCTATGCCCTTGCCTGCACTGATTATTTTTATATTATATTTTAAGTGCTTGTTGATTTCTCTGCCTTCCTACTAGACTAGTTTTATAGAGATCAAGGGTGGATATTTATCATCTTTCGATATCCTATTAAGTTGGTTTTTTTTAATACATATGAACACTTGGCTAATGGAAAGCATTTTCTTTCTAAAATAAATGTGAAAACCTGAAAGTGCTAAATCATGAAGCAGATTATATATACTCTACCATGTGTTTGAGGGAAGGTCTGGAAGGACATTGGCCTGAGAGAGATGGCAGATTGAATTCTGGCTCTGTTTCTTTGTCACTAAATCCCAAGCCAGGGAGCATAGACTATTTGAGCCAATCTTTTCTTCAGTAAAGTGAACACAATAGTTTCTCTAAAATTATTGTAACAGCATTAATGTGAGGATTAATTTTAAAATGCTATAAAATGTTGCTCCTCTTAATAAAATTTACAAAAGTACAGCAATTGCATCAGCTGGGAGCTGATTGTAAATGTAGACTCTCGGGCTATCCCCAGACCTCCTGAATCAGAATCTGCATTTTTGCAAGAGCACCAAGTGATTCTTACTCAGTAAAGTTTGAGAAACACAGAAAACATTAGGCACAGCATCAGACACAAACAGTCAATAAAATAAATGATGACAATGATGCTGATGATATGATGTATGTCAAATATTCAGTATTTACTAAGTCATAGTTACTCTAATTTCTATTAGCTGTTCAAATTTGGCTTTAAAATAACAACCTGGGCTTTTGTAAAATGTTGCCATTTCTTTAATGGATGCAAAAGCCCTATTTTGGGATGTTAAGTGATGTGCTTTACAGCAGAATGAATGTGATTTACACTTGGTGATTCATTTGGGAGGCTGTGGAGCATGGTCTTGGGAAGCAGAAAAGGCTGGATTAGAATCCCAGCTCTGCTTCTTGTGAGCTATAGGTTCTGAGCAAATAACTTAACACCCTTGAGCTCTACTCTCTGAGGCGGATTATACTGAGACTTTAACTGCTTACCTGTACAACACTATGAACACTATCTGGTATCTTTCAGGAGTCAGGGATAACATCTACTGGTTGTTATTGTGCGAAAAGTGCTCAACGGTGTTCTAAATGCCTTATTAGTGACTTCATTTCCTCCTTGTGAAAACCTATGAGCTAAATATTTGTCATCATCCTCATTTTATGGAAGAGTAAGAAGTCTTAAAGTTAGATTAAATTGGTTGGTATAGCCTGTAAATGGTATAGCTGAGGTTATAATCCCAGACAGTTTGATGTCATAGCCTAATTCATCTTTTTCTTTTTCCTTATCTTTTCTTTTTTCCCCTTTAACGAAGCTACCTTCAGAAAGTGAAGCCTGAGATGGGTTTTAGAAGATTAATAAGAGTCTGCCAGGTGCCAATTCTTATGCAACATTTTCTAAGCAACTTTTTTTTCTCTCTCGTATTTTTCATATTTTCTGTTTTTTCTCCTTTCTTCCTTTCTTTGGAATTCATTCTTTGATCAACTGATGATACTGAAGAGTTTAGTGATACTGGCAGATGTCAAAGATCACTGATTTGAAGAATGTCTTCTTTTTTTTCTCTCCTCACTATCTCATGTTTGACAAGGCTTGTAACAGCTTTGAATTTCTTTAAATAATATTTAACACATTGATGTTAAGTGTCAGGCACTGTTCTAAGCAATTTACCTGTACTAACTTAGTCAATCCTCAAAACAACTCAATGGTATAGGTACTATGAAAAGTGAAGTGAAAGTGTTAGCTGCTGAGTCATGTCCAACTCTTGCAACTCTGTGGACTGTAGCCCACCAGGCTCCTCTGTGCATGGAATTCTCCAGGTAAGAAAACTGGAGTGGGTAACCATTGCCATCTCCAGGGGATCTGCCTGACCCAGGGATAGAAGCCAGGTCTCCCACATTGCAGACAGATTCTTTACCATTTGAGTCACTGGGGAAGCCCCATCCCCAATGTACAGATAAAGAAGCTGAGGACAGAAAATGTATGTCACTTGCTCAAGGCTATACATTTGGTGAAGCAGAGATTCAAACTCAGGCAGCCTTGCTATAGAATCCATGCTTTTAACCATTACACCTATTGCTTCCCTCTTGACTCTCAAGACAGTATTGAGAGATGAGTAGGATGGAGCTAGAATGACCACTTTATAGATGAGCAGACAGTTTCAGAGTGGTATATGATTTGCCTGAGGTCACACAGATTGCTAATTGAAAAGCTAGGTTTAAAATCCAGGTCTCCTAACTCCAGGCTTGCTGAAACAAAAAAGACCACTCAGGAGAAACAGCCGTAGAGAAAGCCACAAAGGAGTCTGAATGGGAACTGAGGCCTGCAGCATGCCCAAAAGGAGAGACCTCTGAGTTTCCTCTGGGTTTGATTTGTCTGTAGTGACTGAAGCAATATTTTTTCTCCTTCCCAGCAAGTCTATTCTGCCACCATTTGTGTGACATCAGGAACCCTGTTTGACTCTGAATTTGCAATGCAAAACAATGTGATTTTGTTTTTGTTTGTTTTTCCTGTTCAGTTTCTCTGCTTCCTTTATTAGCAGTCTGTCCCTTCCACTTTTTGATCTTCCCAGATGCCACTAATGGTAAAAAACCCACCTGCCGATGCAGGAGGCATGAGAGACTTGGCTCTGATCCTTGGGTCGGGAAGATCCCCTGGAGGAGGGCACGGCAACCCACTCCAGTGTTCTTGCCTGGAGAATCCCATGGATAGAGGAGCCTGTAGGCTACAGTCTATAGGATCGCAAGAGGAGCCTGGAGGGCTACAGTTCATAGGGTCACAAAGAGTCAGATATGACTGAAGGGACTTAGGATGCACACACACACCTCCCTCCCTTACCTCTGTCCCCTTCTCTGTGTTAAGAGGAAAAAAAATTTCCTCTAATGAATCCAGCATTGGTCCTATTCTCTGTGGTGGGCTGGTAACATGTCGTTTCTGTTTTCTAATTATTCACTCAATTATTTCCTCCCTTCTTTTTAAAACCTGAGTCTCTCTTCCCATTTTCCAGATCATGTAGCTTGTAAATGCATTCCATTTATCTTTGATTCTGGGCTCTAATTTGTTCCCAAACTGCCAGCTGTCAGCATTCTGAGACTCAATGTTTTGATTTAAAATATTAGATCCTGCCTTTCTCGTCTAGTAAAAAACAAATGGATGTTTGTTTAGAATTACTAGAAAAAAGTTATTTTTAAAATGTGCAAAGCATGGTTTCCGTTTAATCTGCCTTCTAGCATAAAATAAGCAGGAAAGATGATATCCTTCTTTTTTAATGGAAAAAAGCCTGAGGTTCAGGGAAATTAAACCAGAGAAACTGAATGAGTGACTACAAGAAGGGAGCTGCCATTCTGCTAGACCCTAGTAATTTCTTTTTCTGCATGACCTAGGGGAAGAGAACAGGCTAACCCTTGGGGTGATTCCTCATTTTTCTTAGTTCTGTGTAAATTTGGGCATGCTACAAATCTTTTCTAACTAGGGGTGACTATCAATTAGAATAGAGATGATTAAAGATTATATTACCCACATTTGAAAACAAATTCAATACTGGGGAAAGTCAAATATCTAGAGTGCTTCCAGTTTGGTCAAGTGGGCGGATAGTGCTACTTTTAATGGAGAGAGGGAAGGTGAGATTGCTCATCTGGCACTTGAACTTGTGAATCTGAGACTCAGCAGACAGCTTGGGTGGGAGTGGCAGGCTCCGTGGTGTCTCTGTTCTGCAAATGATGTGCTGCCTTCTTTTAAGAGCTCAGATTTATTTGTTAGTCCAAAGAGATTTCATTGGCCTCTACATGTGGTTTCTTTAAAATTTTCCATTGCAACAGCATTATTCTAGCAAGTGCCAGAGGTAGGTTTGTGATCTAAAGAACACTGCATGAAACAGAACACTGTCTCGTGTCCCCTACATGCTCAGTAAGAAGTCATAGGGAAAGAGTGAATTAGGCAGGGTGAGGACCACAGAGTATATTAGACACAATGGTTGGAGAGAGCCCTTGTGTTGAGCCCTGGAGATTCAGAAAAAATGGGCTGGTGTGGTGAGACGCAGAAGTCAGGAGACCCTCAGCTGAGACCATCCCGCTCTCCGTATCTCAAACTCCATGAACTGAAATTGAGGAGCAGTCCTAAGAGTCTAGCCATCTAGTTGTGGGATGTGCGCAGTATACAGTAGGCATATCTGGGGGCATCTGTGGCATGGGGCAGTGTCTCTACCTCCTTTTCTCTTTAATGCAAAAGAGAGACAGTAAGGATTCTATGAAGACATAGTTTGTCATCCCCAGGAAGAAAACAAAATATTAAAAGGCTTTACCATTGCAAAGAAGCAGATAACAAGACAATTAGGACCATTAAATACTGAAAAAGCTCCAAGACCAAATGAATTACATGGATTTATTCTGAGGGTAATGGTAAGAGGATGAGAAAAACCCTTGGCAGAAACTTCTGGAAGATCAAGAGATCCCAAACACAGACGTTAATGCTCTCTGGAGTCCAAAGTCAGAAGCAGGCTCACACATGCGCTGAGTCGCTGTGGTGTTAAAGGGTTGCACCCTTCAACTGGGTCTTCTCTCTGCCCTGGAAGCCCTCTATCATGGCACCCAGGAACTTCCTGATCCAGGGACTGAACCCAGGTCTCCCGCATTGCAGGCAGATTCTTTACCATCTGAGCTACCAGGGAAACCTCTCATTATGCCACCAGTCATACTTTTTCTTATAGGCTTGCTTGTCCCCCAACTGGAGTAAAGCTTTATTTTTTTCATGTCAAGCCTGGTGACTGGCACAGAGCAGACTTCCAGCAAGCTTGTGGTATGAATGAATGAATGAATACATGAAATGTGTGGGGGATGCGAGCTTTAGTCTCAGTCACAGAGAAGCTCCCTCCGAATTTATATGTTAGGAGGAAGAATATCTGTAACACCTTCCACAAATTAAACATTTTGAAGTATCTTGTTTCTGCAAGAAACTGGCCAGCTCCTGAGGGGTCTTGAGAATAGTGTGATTCTTGGGCAAGAAACTTGAGAAGAAAAGGCATATGACCAAGAAAGGCTAGCTATGATATGTACATGGCCATTCTTAAAGGCTTCATTTTTCAAATGAATCCAAAATGTGAAACTATGGATGATAAATATTGTGACTGATTTTCCTGTATGTCTTGATTTATGTTGTTGTTGTTCAGTGAAGAGGTCACATTCAGAAAGGTGAATTCGGTAGGTCAAAATCACAGAGCACAGCACACAGATTGGGGCTTTACCCACATTATGTCTCAGTCCAAAACCTTTTCTCTGTCCATTATACCCAAAGCCTCCCAAATTTATGAGTCACTGTATTTTTATGCCCCAGGCACAGAACAATATTAAAATCATGTCAGACAAGTCTCATAACCATGATCCAGCTTTACCTGTTGTGCATATCAAATGATGGTGAGTATAAGACTGCTGTCCTATAGACATGGCTTGCCAATTCTTTTTTATTTAACTTCTAAAAAAATTTATTATTTTTCATTTTTGTCTGTGCTGGATGTTCATTGCTGTATCTAGGCTTTCTCTCATTGTGGCTCATGGGGTTCTCATTGCAGTGACTTCTCTTATGGTTCATGGGCTCTAGGCATATGGGTTTCAGAAGCTGTGGTACACGGGCTTTTTGCCCCATAGAATGTGGAATCTTCCCAGACTAGGGATTGAACCTGTGTCCTCTGCATTGGCAGGCAGATTCTTAATCACTGGGCCACTAGGGAAGTCGGTGTGCCAATTCTTAATCGGGATCTCTGCTCTGGAAGTCTGACCAGTGTCTCTGGACACACCCCCTTCTTCAGGGAAGGTGCTCAGATGGAACTTTGACAGTGTAGAGGAGAGAGGCGTTACTATTCCCATTGAATAATGGGGAAACTGAGATTTAGAAGATATGTAACACCCCAAACTGACCTAAAAACAGAAAAACCTGGAATTGACACCTAGGCTCTGTCTTCTTGCCCAATATCATTGCCACTAGCCCTCAGCTCAGAGCTGCCCTGAGACATCACAGGTCTTAAGAAAGGTGAGGGAGCATCTGCTGTGGAGATACATTGTCTTGGAGCTAATTCCTGACACTTATGTGTTGTGTGACCTTGGATGAATTGCTTAATATCTCTGAGGCTCAGTTTCCTTTCCCATGTAATGAGGGAGCTAATACCTACCTCACTGTGTTGCTCTGAGAATTAAATGAATCTGTGAATTAATTAACTTATTCTCCGCCTTGTTCCAGAAAAGATTCAAGGTGGCTTACAAGGGCACAGTAATATGATTTAAGAATGGGGGAGAAAAGAAACAAGAGCAAGACGGGCAGATGGGGGAGTTGGTCCAACTCCATGGCTAAAAACAAGGGCTCCATTTAGCTCAAAGCTGTCCAGTAGCCAACCCTAAAAGGGAAGCCCTGGCAGTCATATCCTGCGCCATGCCATGTTCATGAGGTTATAAAAGATCCATGACTCAAGGGAAGCACAGCTAAGTTTAAGATATGTTATATTTCATATTCATAGATTTGGGATATGGTTGCATATATTCCAGATTCTAGGCACTAAAATATGCAGTGGGGATCAGTACTGAAAAGGCAGACGTAGCCCCTGTCCTCAAGGAGGTGAGAGTCTTCGTAACTCAATGGTGTCAATGTGATATGTCACTTCCGTGAGATCAGCTTTACCAAAAAAAAGGCAAAGAATAAATCAGTTATACAAAATTCCACATATCAAGCTCTGAGTACAGTGTCTCAGTTCAGTTCAGTTCAGTTCAGTCGCTCAGTCATGTCCCACTCTTTGCGACCCCATGAATTGCAGCACGCCAGGCCTCCCTGTCCATCACCAACTCCCGGAGTTCACTCAGACTCACGTCCATCGAGTCAGTGATGCCATCCAGCCATCTCATCCTCTGTCGTCCCCTTCTTCTCCTGCCCCCAATCCCTCCCAGCATCAGAGTCTTTTCCAATGAGTCAACTCTTCACATGAGGTGGCCAAAGTACTGGAGTTTCAGCTTCAGCATC
>NW_011494896.1:8563065-8578845 GCF_000754665.1 Bison bison bison
AAATCCCAGGGCTGATCTCCTTCAGAATGGACTGGTTGGATCTCCTTGCAGTCCAAGGGACTCTCAAGAGTCTTCTCCAACACCACATTTCAAAAGCATCCATTCTTTGGCGCTCAGCCTTCTTCACAGTCCAACTCTCACATCCATACATGACCACTGGAAAAACCATAGCCTTGACTAGATGGACCTTTGTTGGCAAAGTAATGTCTCTGCTTTTCAATATGCTACCTAGGTTGGTCATAACTTTTCTTCCAAGGAGTAAGCATCTTTTAATTTCATGGCTGCAGTCACCATCTGCAGTGATTTTGGAGCCCAAAAAAATAAAGTCTGACACTGTTTCCACTGTTTCCCCATCTATTTCTCATGAAGTGATATGACCAGATGCCATGATCTTTGTTTTCTGAATGTTGAGCTTTAAGCCAACGTTTTCACTCTCCTCTTTCACTTTCATCAAGAGATTTTTTAGTTCCTCTTCACTTTCTGCCATAAGGGTGGTGTCATCTGCATATCTGAGGTTATTGATATTTCTCCCGGCAATCTTGATTCCAGCCTGTGCTTCTTCCAGCCCAGCCTTTCTCATGATGTACTCTGCATATAAGTTAAATAAGCAGGCTGACAGTGTACAGCCTTGACGTACTCCTTTTCCTATTTGGAACTAGTCTGTTGCACAGTAAATATTTGATATTCATTTTTCCACTTATTTAATGAACATTTATTAATCTCTGATATCTATTTGTTGTTCAGTCTCAAAGTCATGTCCAACTCTGCAACTCCATGGACTGTAGCCTGCCAGTCTCCTCTATCCAAGTGGATTTTTCAGGCAAGAATACTGGAGTCAGTTGCCATTTCCTTCTTCAGGGGATATTCCTGGGACCAGGGATAGAACCCAGTTCTCCTACATTGGCAGGTAGATTCTTTACCACTGAATCACTAAAGGGAAACCCCATGATATCTATCTGTATGTCTTTTTAAGCTCCAGGCTTATGCAGTGGATGAAACAGTCAAACATACCTACCTACATTCTGGTTGAAGAGAGAGACAATCAAAAAGTCATTCAGTAAATCACATGATATAGTCGGTATTGATAAGGGAAGTATGGTAAAGTGTGAGCATAGTTCAGAGAGAATGGCCAGGGGAGGCCTCACTGAGAAGGTGGCCTTTTAATCCAACTAGAAGGAAGAGAGAGAAAGAGTCATGGAGCTTCTGGAGAGAACATTCCAAAGAAGAAGAAGAGCAAGAGCAGATGCCAAAGGCTGGCAAGGCCTGGCAGGTTCCACAGAGTATTAGGCGGGACTCTTTCCACTGAAAGTAGCAGAAAGTCAACTCCAAAGAGATCAAGAAAAAGAGATTTACAGAAGGGAATGTGGGTGGTTCATAGAATCTGAAGATGAGATGCATGAAAGCAGAGGACTCCATCTGGGAAACTAGGGGAGAGGCAGGCCCAGCTCCCCTAGCATGCTTCCTCTCTCCTTTTTTCATGGGGGACATGACGGGAGGCTGTAATCACGTTCATTCAGCCTGCCAGCCAAGTGGTGTAATAGACAGACTTCTCTTTGCCTGCTCTTGCATAAAAAATGTCCAGGCCCAAAGGTCACTGTGACTGTGAGATGGGACATTCTATGATTGACTCAGACTGGGTTGTGTGCCCATCTCTGTGGCCTGGTAAACAAATCTGTCATTGAAAGGAGGTAGAAAAAAAGAGTTGGGCTCCCTAAGACCCATAGCCCCCAAACGTCCTTTTCACAGTAAGTGACTTGCCCTAAGAAAAGCAGTTCATGAATGTCATGGTAGAAACTGTAGTCTCCTATCTACCATATCAGAAATCATTAACATCCTAGTTAGTGTGACAGATGAATGAATTAGTCTATGTTCTTGCTGACTCCTGGGAGATGTTTTGTGGTTTCTCTCATCTGTACAAGGACGTTCTGTTCGTTGTCATATGCAAATAATGATCCCATCATCTAAAATGCTTCTTGCTTATGGTGGGTGGTGGGCTCTGACGACCTCCCCTTTGTTGTCATTAGGAAATGCTGTGAGGTTTCAAACAACTGGAAAAATAGGCCACAAATACAATCAAAATATCCACTAATGCACTAGTTCATTTTAAACATGGTCATTTTTGGTAATAACAGTAATTATGATCGAAAAATCATTTAAAGAGAAAAGACAAAAAATGCAAGATCTATGTTGAGGGGACTTTTGTAAGATGTTCTGGAGGAAATAGGCATAGATTTATAATGGAATGAAAGAATTACAAGCATCTTCTTACACTGCAGTCATTTTCCTCGACCCATGCCTATCTGTCCCTAAGGATGGGCAGCCTCGGTTCATGCATATGTCCTCAGTTAACATTTCTGGAGGACGTACTTCATGCCAGGAATTGTGTTAGGTGCTAATTATCTCATGGTCATAAAATACCTACCAATAAGAAGTATATATTCATTGATTCTATAAATTCATAAAAATATCTCTCATTGATTTTAATTTTTAAAGTCACCTGTATCAAAATATATAGGGTTCTTAGAACACATCTTCAGTAACCCCTCCACTCCGATTTCTGCAAGCACTGCAGTTAATACTACTTTCTCAATAGTATCGATAGCAGTATCAACCTAAATACAATTTGCATTTACATACAGCTGTAAGACTTAAACTTTGCTAGCTATAAGAAAACTTTGCTAGCTATAAGAGTTTTAAATATAGATAAATTCTTGTCATATTAGTCCTCACTTCCACCTGTTAGAGGGACATTAGGGTTGAGAGTGAATCTTACCACTTTCTCACTTCCATCTTCCTCCAGTTTTGACACTGCTAACTAGGCATTTGTCCAAGGATGGATGTTCAGGAACTGTTGTTTTAAAGTAAGCTTCAGTTATATAGAATCCTTGTATGGAAAATAAAAAGTTTGTTATGCATTTAATAGATGACAAAATAGAGGTTCCAATATATTAAATGAACTGGAAAAAGAAATAAATAAGCATTTTGCTAAAGTAGGAACACTGAGGCTGAATAACATTACTAAAAGAGGCTTAACCATGGACACCACAATAGTAGAATAGAAAGCCCTAGACCATCTTTCCTCCAAAAAAGACATTAATTCAACAATATCTAGATCAGTTCCATTTGTGAGAAATTAAAAAAAAAAAAAAAAAACAGTTAAGATTATCTGTATCCCAGGCAAGCTTAAAGCTAGCTGGATCAAGTCAGTAGAAAAATTTATGGCATTCACTTGCCATTATCCCTCCCGTAAGTTCAGCGTGGAAGAAATGGAAGGAAACGCCCAACTCCAAGTATCTCCCTAGGAAGGGAAAATATTGAAGCATTTGTCCAGTGTTTCAGATTTTCAAAAAACTGGCTGTAGGACTAATTTCTTTCTCACCTGTCTTGGAGCACAGATGGAAACTAGATCCTTGGAGTCCCATGAGAATAAAAGAGAGCTGGGCAGTTACTGCTGCTCCAGGGGACCTGCAGTGGACAGAAACTGATGTAGCTTGGTGGCCTCTCCTTTGTGGGAGGGGGGAAAAAGAAGAGTGGAGTGTGTATTCAGCGTTCTGTGTGGATTGTCTTGTTTCTGTCTCACTTGACTCAGAGTGGAGACTGAGCCCAGCATACACTAGAAGCTTGGGGGCCTCTGAAAATCAGAGCTGGCCGGTTTGGGGCAGTTTCAGAGAACCTGCAGTACTGCAAAAACAGACACCAGAGAGAATAAGAGGAAACTGGCAAATTCCTCTACTTGGGAATTTAGCATAAACCCAAAGAAAATGTTTGAGTAGCCCCCAGAATATCTATCTGGGCTGACTGGCAAAGCTTTTCTTCTCTAAGAAACCACTCTATAAAGATTGAAGAGATAACTGGTTTTTTCAAATGTAAGAATACAAGCACAAAGTGTGAAGCACATTAAGAAACAGGGAGATGTGGCCAATCAGAAAAAATCTCTGAAAATCAACTCTAAAGAAGCAGAGGACTGTGAATTATCTGACAAAAAGTTCAAGATAATCATCATAAAGACACTCAGTAAATTCAAGAAAGTGATATGCAAACAAAATGATATTATCAACAGAGTTGGAAAATATAAAAAGGAACCAAACAGAAATTTTGGAACTTAAGAAAGAAATAGCTGAATTCTAAAATTTGCTGAACGTGTTCAACCACAGACTTGATCAAGGAAAAGAAGGGATCAGCTAATCCAAAGACAGATGGTTTGAAAATATCCAGTGAGAGAAATAAAAAAAAAAAAAAAAGAAAGAAAAACAGTGAAGAAAACCTAAGAGACTTATAGAATATCATAAAATGAGCCAGGATAGGCATTATGAGGGCTTCCCTGGTGTCTCAGATGGTAAAGAATCTGCCTGTAAGGCAGGAGACCCAGGTTCAATCCCTGGGGTGGAAATATCCCCTGGAAATACCAAATACCCCTGGAAAATGGAATGGTAACCCACTACAGTACTCTTGTCGTCTTCCATGGACAGGGGAGCCTGGTGGGCTACAGTTCACAGGGTCACACAGAGTCGGACACAAATAAATGTTCAAGAAAGAAAAGAATAACACTATGGGATTCATAGAAGGAGAAGAGAGAGAGAAGGGACAACACAATTATTTTAAGAAATTATGGTTAAAACTTTCCAAATTGAGGGAAGGTAATAGATATTCAGATTTCAAAGGCCCAGAGAACTTCAAATGAGATGAACTAAAGTTAAGACCACATTGAGGCACATTATAATCAATCATCAAAATTCAAAACAAAGATAGATTCTAAAGCAAAACACAAAAAAGCAATTTGTTATATACAGTGGAACCTTGATAAGACAGCACATTTCTCAGCAGAAACCTTGCATTTCAGAAGGAAGTAGGATGATATATTCAAAGTACTAGGAAATAAAAAAACAAAAGAAAACAAAAACCTGCCAACCAAGAGCACTTAACCTGGCAAAATTCCCTTCAAAAATGAAGGAGAAATTGTCTTTTTCCAGAAAAACAAAAGCTGAAGGATTTCATCAACACTAGACCCACTTTACAAGAAATGTTAATGGGAGCTGTCCAGTTTAAATGAAAAGACACTACTCAGCAGCACAAAAAGCATTTGAAAGTATAAAGTTTACTGAGAAAGGTGAATATATAGACAAATACAGAATCCTATAATACTGCTATGTAAGTGTATAAATCACTTTTAATTCAGGAATAGAAGTTAAAACACAAATATAAAAACAATAACTATTAAAATGTTAATGGATATAAAATATAAAAATGAAGTTTGTGATATAAATAAAATAAACTGTGGGAAGAGGAGCAATAAAAAGTAAAGTTTTATACATAATTTGTTATCAACTTAAAATAGATTTTTATGAGATGTTTTATGTTAAGTCCCAAAATAACCACAAAGAAAATAACTGTAGAAGATTCAGAAAAGAAAATGAGAAGAGAATAAAAACATGCCACTACAAAAAATTAACAAAGCACATAGGAAGATAGGAGCAGAGGAAAATTAGGACAAAAAAGCTGCAGGACAGACAGATAATAATAAACAAAAGGACAAGAGCAAGTTCTTTCCTATCAGTTATCACTTGAAATGTAAATCAATTAAACAGTTCAATCAAAATCAAACTCTATGGTATCTAGGCATCTACAAGAGAATAACTTCATATTACCAAAGATGCATAGACTAAAAGCGAAAGGATGTAAAATGATATTACATCTAAATGGTAATAATGGTAATCATAAGAAAGCAGCAGTGTTCATACTGATTGGATAAAGTAGATTTTAAATCAAAGTTAGTCAGAAGAGATAAAGAAGGACATTACTATACAATGACTAAAAGGGTTAATTCACCAGGAAGATTTAACATTTATGAATATATATGTACTCAGCATCAAAGCATTCAAATACATAAAGCAAACATTGACAGAACTGAAGGGAAAATTTACAACAACACATAAATAATAAGAGGTTTCAATATCCAACTTTTAATAATGGGTACAACACCGAGACGGGAGATTAGTAAGGGAACAGAGAACTTGAACAAAACTAGAGACAAAAACGGACCTAACAGACATATGCAGGATGTTTACCCAACAGCAGCAACGTATGAGTTCCTCTCAAGCACATGGAGAACACTGTCCAGTGTAGATCACTTGTTAGGACACAAAGCAAATCTTTACAAAGCCTTTATGAAGAGTGATATGATACCATAGATCTCTTCAGACTACATTGAAATGAAGCTACTGAATCAGAAGGAAAACTGGAAAACTCACAAATACGTGTGAATTAAACAACATACTCTTCAACAACCAATGAGTCAAAGAAGAAACAAAAGAAAATATCTCGATACAAATGAAATGTGTATACAACATACCAAGATCTATGTGATGTGGCTAAAGCAATAAGAAGAAGAAACTTAACAGTGGTAAACATCAACATTAAAAAAAGAAAGATCTGGGATGAGTTGGGAGATTGGGATTGGTGTATACACACTACTGATATCGTGTATAGAATGGATAACTAATGAGAACCTACTGCATAGCACCGGGATCTCTACTCAGTGCTCTAAGTTGACCTAAATGGGAAGGAAAGCCAAACAGGAAGGGATATATGTATATGTGTAGCAGATCCACTTTCCTGTACGGTAGAAACTAAGACAACGTTGTGAAGCAACTATACTCCCACGAATTTTTTTTAAAAAAGGAGATCTCAAATGAACAAATTTTACACCTCAAGAAACTAGAAAAAAGAAAAAACTAAGCCCAGATTTAGCAGAAGAAAATAATGCAGACATACTAATATAATAAAGTCAATATATTAAAAAAAAAAAAACAACTATAGTTAACATCATACTCAGGGTTGAAAAGCTAAAAGCTTTCCCTCTAAAATCAGGAAGGCAAGTGTGTCTACTCTCAACCACACCCATTCAACACAGTACTGGAAGTCCTTACCAATCAATTAGACAAGAAAAAAGAAATAAAGAGCATCCAAATCAGAAAATAAGAAGTAAAATTATTTTGTTTCAGATGACGTCATTTTATATGTAGCAAGCCCTAAAGTTCCACAAAATAGCTATTAGAATTAATAAATGAATTAAAAAGTAGATGGAAACAAGGTTACAGGCTGCAAAATCAACATACAAAAGTCAGTTTCACTCTATAACCTAACAGTGAGCAATCTTGAAAGGAAATTAAGAAAGCAATCCTGTTTACGATGGAACCAAAATAATAAAAAAAAATCTTAGGAATAAACAAGTAAAAGAGTTGTACACTGAAAGCTACAAAATGCTGCTGAAAGAAATTGAGATACAAATAAATGGAAAGCGCCCTGTGTGCATAGATTGGAGACTTAATATTGCTAAAATACGCACACTACACCATGTAATTTGTTGATTCAATGCAGTATTTATCAAAATATCATTGGCATATTGTTTAGAAAATTTTAAAAAACCAAAATTCACATGGTATTACAAATGACCCCAAATACTCACAATAGTCTTGAGGAAAGAAGAACAAAGTTGGAGGCTTCATACTTCCTGATATCAAAGTATATCAGTAATTAAACCAAAGCCTACAGTAATTAAAGCAGTAGTGTTGTTGTTCAATCATTTAGTTGTGTCCAACTTTTTGCAAGCCCATGGACTTCAGCATGCCAAGCTTTCCTGTCCTTCACTATCTCCCAGAATTCGCTCAAGTTCATGTCCATTGAGTTGATGATGCCATACTGGATAAGGACAGGCATACTGATTAGCGAAGCAGAATAGAGAACTCAGAAATAAACTCACATATATAGTCAAATGATCTTCAACAAGGGTACCAAACTGCAAAATGAGTAAAGGATGGTATCGCCAACAAATGGAGTTGAGAAAACTGCATATCTAACTAACAGCACAAAAAGGCCACCTATGGAATGGAAGAGAACATATACAATTATATATCTAATAAGAAGTCAATCACCACAATATAAAAGGAACACCTGGAACTAAATAGCAAAATTACTAATAGCTTAGTTTAAAAATTGGCTAAGGACATGAATACACATTTTTTTGAAAAGAAGTATATACATAGCCAACTGATATATAAAAAAGATGCTCATTGTCACTAATCATTAAGGCAATGCAAATGAGAACCAAAATAAGATATCATATCACATCTTTCACGAGGACTATTTAAAAAATACAACAGAACTTGGTGAAGATATGGAGAAATTATAATCTTTATACACTGCTCATGGGAAGGCAAACTGGTGTTTCTGCTAAGGAAAACTGTAAGGAACCCCCTCAACCCCCACAAAATCAAATTGAGAATAGACCTACCATATGATCTGGCAGTTCCACTTCTGAGAATTTATTTGAAAGAACTGAAATCAACATCGTGAAGATATATTAGCAGTGCTCTGTTCATTACAGTACTATTTACAATAGCCAAGATGTTCTTCACTGGATGAATTGTTAGAGAAAATGTGGCATATGTATTCCATGGAATATTACTTGATTTTAAAAATAAAGGGAACTCTGAAATATATGATAACATGGATGAACATTTTAGACACTGCACTAAACAAAATAAGTCACAGAAGGACAGATATTGCATGATTCCACTTATAGAGGCGGATAGCAGACTGGCTGGTGCCAGGGCTGTATGGAAAGGAAAATGGGAAGTTGCTGTTTGATGGATATAGGCTTTCATTCATGAAAGATGGAATCATTCTAGAGATCTACTGAGCGCTGAAGAATTGATGCTTTTGAACTGTGGTATTGGAGAAGACCCTTGAGAGTCCCTTGGACTGCAAGGAGATCCAACCAGTGCATTCTGAAGGAGATCAGCCTGGGATTTCTTTGGAAGGAATGATGCTAAAGCTAGAAACTCCAGTACTTTGGCCACCTCATGCGAAGAGTTGACTCATTGGAAAAGACTCTGATGCTGGGAGGGATTGGGGGCAGGGTAAGGGGACACCAGAGGATGAGATGGCTGGATGGCATCACTGACTCGATGGACGTGAGTCTGAGTGAACTCCGGGAGTTGGTGATGGACAGGGAGGCCTGGCCTGCTGCGATTCATGGGGTTGCAAAGAGTAGGACATGACTGAGCAACTGAACTGAACTGTATAATAAATCTGTATAATTAACACTACTGTACTGTACACTTAAAATTTTGCTAAGAGGGTGAATATCGTGTCATATTTTTTTTTAACATACACACAAATTATGCCCAATCTTCTTAATCTTATCATTAAAGGGAAACATAATTTGTGACTAAACTGAGATACTAATTTGTACCTACTAAACTGGCAAATATTAAGAATTCGAATATATGCAGGCTTGAAATATATGGGATTTAAAGACAATTCCTATGCTGCTGTGGGAATACACATTGACAGAACCATTTGGAAAACAATTTGGCACCATTGTGTAAAGAACTTTTGCTTTCTTCATAATACAACAGTTACAATTCATTGATCCTTACCTATATGCACCAGAGAAATGTTTAAAAACAAAAGCTTATAGGAGCATTGTTCATACAAAGTAGAAACAACCCAAAAGTCCATCAACAACAAAATGAGTTTCTGTAGAATAAACTACAGTATACTTACACAGTGGAATATTATCTGCAGATGAAATGAGAGACTGACAGTGATTGTAGCAAAATGGATATATTTTGGGGACATAAAGTATAAGGTAAAAAGCAAATTGCTGAAGATTACTTACCACATGGCACCATTTTTATAAAGCTTAAAATCAAGCAAACAATATAGATATGGAAACACTATTTTTAGCAGTGATATTATAAACAATTATGAAATTATGAAAAGTCTGAGAGTAGTGATGGTGTGGGGATGAGCAATTTGGATGAGGAGAAATGTAAAGGAAGAGCAAATGGTCTATTTCTTAAATAATGTAGTGGATTTGTTTGTATTTATTACTTAATAACATATATTTGCCATTTATTCTTCTACACTTATCAAATATTACACTTAAAAAAACAGTGAAAAAATAATGCTTTATGACAAACAGAAAAGTTGCAAAACGATGAGAAGGTGGTAAGCAAGAAGGCAGAGTGGTCCAGCAAGGAGTTGTTGCGCAGGCAGGCAGAACCATTGGAAAAAGTGTGGATTCTATTCTGACTTTAATGAGAAGCCTTTGCATATTGTTAAAGAAGAGAGGAACATCATCCAACATCACCTCTTTAAAACATAACCCTGGCTGCTCCAATGACAACAAGCAAAAATACTGACACCATTTGAAAGACTATTGTCATATTTTAGGGGAGATAAGATGGTGGTAGACACTTTCTGACTAATGGTTAAATGAGAGATGTGGAAAAGGAAATTGTTCAGGTTGAGCAGTTAGGAAGAGAGTGGTATTACTGATGGGGGAGTCTAGGTGTGGAAGTGGGGGAAAAAAGCAATAGTTTGAATTTTTCTGATTTTGTAAAGGTGTATGTGAAATAGTTAAGTGTATCCAGTTGAATCAGTAAGGTAGTTGACTATATAAATCCTGAGTTTCCATAAGGAGAATATGTTAGTGATTAAAAATGTGGAAGTCTTCAGTCACTTGGCAAAGTATAAATAGTAAATAAACAAATGATAGAGCAGTAGCAGAATCAAATATTTTCATATGAGCTGCTTCTGTTCAGCGTATGTGTTTGTTAAAGGATTATGGAAAATATCATTGAATTTAGAGTGAGAAAACTGGGATCTAATTTCAGTGCCGTTTTCCCACCCTTATCAATTAACACATCATAATTCACATAATTTTAAAAGTAATCAAATTTTCTTCTTGAATTTCCCACTTTAAAATAGAGGGAGTTTAATTTTTTTATAGCCTTTGGTTAACAAAGAGATTCCACATGCATTAATTCCCTTAACCATTGCAACTATATGCAGAGGAAGTCATTGTTCATATTCCTCTATGACTGATAAAGAAACAGAGTCAAAGAGTTTAAGTACCTTTCCTAAGGCCATGTAATTAGATTTGCTCACATATCCCCTGAATTAGGTATACCAGTGATTCTCAAAGTGGGGGTTCCTGGACTGGCAGCATTAACATCACCTAGAAAGTTGTTAGAAATGCAAATTTTTTGGCCTTACCGCAGGGGTACTGCAGCATCATTTCTGGGGTTGGGATAGTCTGTTTCAAAAATCTCACCCAGTGACTTGCGCTGGTAAGGTTTCAGGCTTATTACAAAAATCAAATTAGACGAGAGATCTGAAAGGAATAGATCAAGAAATAGACAACACACAGCAACATGGTTACTCCCCTCTTTCAGTTTTGTGTTTTGCCTTCTAATGAGGGAGATATTGAAGACACAAATGTCAGCAAATCTGACAGGAGGTAGGGCAGCAAGAAAAATCACAAGGTAGCCACCATGGTAATAACTAGCTATTAAAAATACAAAGAATCGATGGCTTGGCAATATAAAAAATTACTTTGTTTTCCCTCAAAGATTCTTGATTGTGAAACTAAATTCCCATAAATGTGATCAAGAAAGTGTGCAGTGAGTGACTTCCCTGGGAGTCTCATGGTTAAGATTCTGAGCTTCCAATGCAAGGGGCCCGGGTTTGATCCCTGGTTGGGGAACTAAGATTCCACGTGCTGTATGGCACAGTTAAAAAAATAAAAAATAAAAAAAAAATAAAAAATAAAGTATCAGTAAAAAAAAACTGTTTTCTGTGGGGAAAATATCATCTACCATAAGCACTGCTCTGTAGGGTCTGATTCTGAGGAAATTATTCCCTTCGGGATGTTCCCTCTCAAGGACACCTCTGACTGAAGGCTGCTTTATCCTCCTTCATCCCAATCCAGGTCTTTGCATCTAGTAAGCAAACATCCCAGGCCTGAGAATAAAGAGGTTCAAATCCTTCTAGTTGCATAGAGCTCCTCCCTAATCATTACTTCTCCAGGGAAGCCCCATGACTTCCCCACCCTCCTCCAAAACTAATTTTACTCTGCCATCTAAGATATCTTCCAGGCTTATCCAGTGTCTTCCTGGTTATTTCACCACACTCATCAGAGATGCCTGGTACTTGACTCATAATTTTACTCTACACCCCAAGTCTTATTATCCTATGGGGTACTTTTTTTTTTTAACAGAGACATATTTATTAGTGGCTAACACACAACATCCTGTTATCATCTCTTAAACTTCCCAAATTTCAGTGACATTGGTTCCATTTAATTCCATCCATATACATCTTCGCTATCTGGATCTGGACCTCCTCACCACTGGAACTTCTCTATTCTGTTGTATCAAATCCAGACATTGTACACTCTTTAGTTTTTAGTTCTTAGTTCTTTTGCTGAATGATGTTCGTTTTGTTCTTATGCTTTTAGTTCTTATGCTGAATGATGCCTACTGTCCTAAACTCACTGACAATCTCAACAGTGGTTCTTAGTCAATCAACACCTTCTGACTTCACCTGTGATCATCGAATGCATCACATTGGTCTCATGGCAGTAGCCCAGACTTGATCGTATTATAGGGTGATTAACTTGGTGATGAGTAGCAAAATGCTAAGCGTACTAGAAGGTGAAAAACCCAAGGTTAGGGAGAATTCTAGCTGGCTGTGTACAAGTTGAGGTATGGGGTTTTAAGGTCCTGTCTAAACTTCGTGAGATGATACGACAAGGAAGTAAAAGAGGATGCTTAGGAGAGATGGTGCAGAGGGAGTCAACTATGAGCTCTCTGAGAGTAGCAGTCTTATTTGTTTTGTTCCTCATTGTAATACACGGCTTTAGGATATTGTCTTTTTTGTACTTAATTCACTCATTCATAGGAATGTGGTAACGTTAAATGGAATTGTATAAAGCTTCATAAGAGATGTTCCAAAAAATGCCAGCAGAAGCTGCAAGGCTTCTCAGAATCACAGAGCAACACTCCTCTTGGATCCTACTGGTCAAGAACGAGTCATGGTGCCAGCCTAGATCTAAAGTGAGGGAACTATACAAACACACGAATCCTGGAAGGTATGGTTCACTGAGGAGAGGCACATTCTTAAAAACCAGCTCTAAGTTTAAACAAGAGCCTTAAGAAAAGTGTTTTGTTTTTAATTCTGTGTAAAACAAAATGCATGGCTCAGTTCTGGAGTATCAGCATATGTAAAGAAGCTTATCCTGGACAGAAATTCCAAGATTTACTTAACTTGCAAAGATTTAGAGGGATTGTAGGAAAACATAGCTCACGCAACATTTTTTTATAAATCCTGTGTCCCCAGCCATTCTCAAGCACCCTGAGATTCATGAGAGACCCTCACCTTCCTCTGACAAAGACTTCCTTGCTCCCGCAGATGCGGTTCTGTCCCCTGTCTTGGTGCCTCTGTCACCCCCCTCTCCTGCTGCATGCAAGCCCAGGGCACTGTCGTAGTCATCCTCTCTTCTGCCACGGGTAAAACCTTGGACTTGGAGTTGTTCCCGAAGGAAATATCTGCTCATCAGGATAATTTAAATTCCTTCAGAACTAGTATCTTATTTGCTTTAAAGACAGACTTTTTTTTTTTTTTTAGTACAAAATATCTGTTGGGACAATGCAAGAATTGGAATTGAAACAACCACTGATATGGAGGAATCTCAGGATACTAAATATTTTTGCCAAATGCTCTTTTGGCCAGGATAGGATTCCGCATCAGACTTGTCCTTGCCAGAGGGACCTGATCTCCCTCTTCAAGCCTTGAGGGAGGGGAAACTAGAAATCCTGCCCCACTTCGTCATTGTTAAGTGGTTATAGAAATACTTGAAGAATGGGCTTGGAAGGAAAAAGAGCATTGAGATGGAAAGTCAGGAGATCAGTGTCTGACCATTGATCAGCTATGTGGCCATGAGTATGTTGCTTGAATTCATAGGCAAATGTCTCTCAGACTTTAACAGGCTCATGAATTGTGTGTTCACTGGGGATCTTGTTCACAGAAAGATCCTGATTCAGTAGCTCTGAGCTGGACCTGGGATTCTGCATTGCTAAGCAGCTCCACTTAATGCTGTGTTGCTGGTTCATGAACTCCACTTAAAGAAGCTGTTCTAGATCACCCTTCTCTCATTTGGGAATAGGAATAGCAGCATGTATTCATCTTTGTTATTGTTGTTCAGTCCTAAGTCTTGGCTAGCTCTTTGCAACCCCCTGAACTGCAGCATGCTGGCTTCTCTGTCCATCACTATCTCCCTGAGTTTGCTCAAACGCATGTCTACTGAGTCAGTAATACTATCCAACCATCTCATCCTCTGTCACCCACTTCTCCTCCTGTCCTCAATTTTCCCCTGCAACAGGGTCTTTTTCAATGAGTCAGCTCTTCACATCAGATGGGCAAAGTATTGGAGCTTCAGCATCAGTCCTTCCAATGAATATTCAAGGTTGATTTCCTTTAGAATTGACTGGTCTGATCTCTTTATTGTTGAAGGGACCCTCAAGAGTCTTCTCCAGCACCAAGTTTGAAAGCATCAATTTTTCAGTGCTCAGCCTTCTTTATGGTCTACTTCACATTCAAGCATGAATGTTGGAAAAACCATAGCTTTGACTCCTACTTTAAAACACCTTTATGGTTGTCTGTTTTCTAAAAAAGCTAATGTCCAAATTCTCCTCTAAGTACCTTAGCATGGAGTATAGAACACCTTGAATCAGATGTCAACCTCACTTCCAACAGCTCTGAATTCCTCTCTTTCTAGAAATAACCATATGATCAACTACTAGACTGTGAGCTCCTTTGATAGTTCAGACAATGTCATGTTAATTTTTGTAGCTCAAAAGTTAGCACATTGTCAATATATATTGCCAGTTGCTCAATAAATATTTATTAAATGAAATAGGTTCAACTCCTACTCACTCTCCAAAGCAAGAAACAAATGTTACATCTTTAATGAAACCTTTCCTTACATGGCCAGAGAGAATTCCAACTTGTATGTTCTCATATAACACTTAAGTGAATTTTAATATTTCTTTGTTAGTCTTTTCTACTAAATTCTGAGGTCGTTGAGAGCTGAGATAGTGCCTTCTCCATCTCTAATTCTTCATCACTAAGTACAAATCTAAGCCTATAGTGCACCCTCAGTTAATGTATGGTGAATAAATTATTGTATATGATGAACAAAAAAATGAATACTTGAAGAGGCAGATTGTGTTTGGTTTAAAAGAAATTTAGAGCCACACACCTCCCAATTTCCATTCCTTGGGTGATTTCTGCTTCCTTTTGTAACTTTGATTTTGAAGACACTGATGCGATGTGCCCGGTTGCTGATCACATCTTAATCTACCTCTCAGGGAACCAATGTGTGGATGCGGTCCAGGAGGTGGGGCCACAGAGGACTATATTGTGGTACTTGACTTGCCAGGAGTTGGAATAATGGTCTTGTCTTACTCTGTGATAAGGACTAGTCCATCAAGTTTTTCACAATAGTGCGGGAGTCTGAGATGACAGCAAGACTGAACTACTGCATGCAGAAACCTGAAGAGAGAGAAGATAAGGTGGTCAAGGAACTCCTAAAGGATCCCCTTTAGGAGCTATAATATGGCAACTACCCTGACCAAATGAGTTACTGGGGAAAAAAAGAGGAAACCTAACAAGTATTCAACATCTGCTATGTGCTGGATGCTTCATCCATTATTCCATTTGCTTTTCACAGTCATTCTACAAGAACAATATCAGCATAAGAATTCTAAAAACAGTTTCCATATAAGAAGTAAGTTCTTTATCCACATGATCTTGCTTGGTGTCAAAGCAACACTGTGTAATACTGGATCACCCCACTTAACAAGTAAGAGAAGTGAAGAGTAGAGCAGCTGAGAAACTTCTCCATGCCACCCAGTCTCAGGTGGCAGAGCA
>NW_011494896.1:8578945-8587914 GCF_000754665.1 Bison bison bison
TGGCAGAGCACGCATTTTATTCTGTATCTGCCCAATATTTGCATTTCAACAGCTGTCACACTTCCAAGACTTTCTAAAGGTTGATTTCCCTCCCTAGGCTTGTAAACTCAAGACTGATATTTTACCCCCCTTCACTCCTCAGAACTAGATATGCTCAATCAATTTTAAATGAATTGGATTTAATTTTTTCTACACTAATTTGTTCATTGGAAGGAGTGATGTTGAAGCTGAAGCTCCAGTACTTTGGCCACTTGATGCTAAGTGCTGACTCACTAGAAAAGACCCTGATGGTGGAAAAGATTGAGGGCATGAGAAGAAGGGGGCAATGAGGATGAGATGCTTGGATGGCATCACCGACTCAATGGACATGAATTTGCACAAACTCTGGGGGATAGTGAAGGACAAGGAAGCATGGGGTTGCAAAGAGTGGGACACAACTGAGCATCTCAATAACAACACTAAATTACCCCAGTACCTCTTGGAGGGCTAGGGAGGTGTGCTATTGATATTATTTTTATATTTTTATCAACTGGCACAGTCTTTTGCATTATAGGAGAGTGACAATCAATTATTGGATGGATGAATGGGGAGGTCCAAGGAAGAAATTAACAAACTTCTTCCAGTAGATATGAATATGAAGGAGGGGATATGCATGGTGAAAAACAAAGAAACTAAAATGAAAAATGATCTTGAAAGTCAGTATTACGTGAAATACTTGCAGAAGGTTGTTCTTCCCATAGGATACAGTTTTGATCAAAACAAGCAGGTTGAGAAGTGACACAAGGTGTTATGGCATATATCTTCATTTTTAAGGTCACTGGAGGTCACTGAATTTCTATGGCAACACCCATGACCTTTTCCATGCTGCCTGTGTCTTGTGGGACCAAGTCGATTTGATCAGCAATAATGACTTGATTAAAAGTAGTATCACTTGAGTTGTTCCCTCAAGCGGCTTGTAGATTAGCAGAAAAGAAGCATGTTAACTTCATAAACAGCTGTAAACCAAGGTAAGAGGAGACAGAGATTGAGATAGGGCTATGAGTACTCAGAAAAAAAGAAATACTGAGACAGTTGTACACTGGAGTTAACTTTTGAGTCTGAATGAGTGTATACAATAAGGTTACACAGAGTCAAGGGATAGCCTGGAGTGAACAAAGTAGAAGAACACCCCTCCAAGACAGAAACAAAATCTATCTTCAGTTTAAAGGTAATGAAACTAAATTCTGAAAGGTAAAGTAAGATCACACAGTGGATGAGTAGTGTGGCCAAAATTCAAACCTAAATTTTCTGATGCCAAACCCAAGGTTTTAATTATTTACCCAGAGGCCTCTCTGAATTAAAGTGGTGTCAGGATAAGAGGAGAAATTTGCAAAGAAGTTGATTAATAGCAATAATATCAGTAGCAAATACTTACCAAGCCGTATGCTCTTCTAAGAACTTTTCATATATTAACTCATTTAGTCTTCACAGCAGCCCATCTATAAAGGCAAAAACATAAAGCCCACACAGGTTAAGTGATTTGCTCAAGGTTGTACAGCTGGTAATGATCTGAACCCAAGCAATCTGACTCCAGCATCTAGTTTGAAATAAGAACTAGAGAAAGGGGGAATTAGAGATGATGAGGGATTAGTATCTTCTCGATATACTAAGCATTTCCAGGAATGAATATTTCAGAACCAGAGCCAAACGTTCTAACCTCCTTTCTCCTTTCTACTGAGGGTTTATCTTGGGTGAGAAATATGACCCTCCCTTTCTCCTTTCCTTTACTCTTAAACAGGGGGGGGAAACTGAAAAACAAACTGTAATTAAGATCCTTATCACTTGAATTCAAAACAAAAATTATAAAGTAGCTGAAAGGACTCCTTTGAAACAGGAAGGAAACTATTTAAGGTTACAAAAAGTATGCTAATTAAAAATGATTGATATGTTATTTTTTTTAGTGACTCATGTTACCTTGTTATAGTTTCATTCATTTCTGTTGACTAATGAGCTCATTGAAATAAAGGAATCTAGATGGAGTTTTAATTTTCTTTAGTTTCATATATGTTTACATTTCATTTAAGTTAAGCAACCCCTAAAATTTGCTTCTATATTTGATTTAATTTGAAACGAAAAAGACAAAGAACTTGCAGTCTTGCTGAGACAAAGAGCCCTGTTTATTGGTGCATGTTGATTGCTTAAAGTAATGGAAATGTTCTTCCCTTAATAATAAGCAAATTATCTTCAAAGAAACAAAATCATTCTTAGCCAAGAATAATCGCTAATAGATGGTGGGGAAAAGTCTGCAGTACTGCTTTTCTGACTTTTTAAAAAAAAATATGAAAATAGTTAAAATGTGGTCCTTGTTCTGCCTCAGTGTTTTTTCAGATGTTTGAACTTGTCCATGAAACTGGAGTCTCTGAAACTCCACTAGCTTCTCTGTTAGATGGAAATCTGCTCTTCTTTCTTTGCAGGGGAACTATGAGCTCCATAAGGGATGATGTAGAAGAGTGATCTAGATCTAGGATGCCAGAGAAGTTCAGGGCCTTAGAATCTTTTTTCTAATTTTGCACTTTTAGTCCATGGGGAAATATCTTGAGAAGTCATAAGCCATTAAGGAAAGTCCTGCCTCCAGATTTCCTTCTCTATTAATGAGACAGATCGTGTAGGGAAAAAGCAGGGGGTATAAAACTGTCTCATTAATTCATTTTTTTTTTTTTAATTTTAAAGTCAGTCTTGATGGGGGTTTATCAATTTGATTAATGTTTGCTAGGAACTGAATTTTAGTTCAATTTCTCTTTTATTTTTGAAAATTTCATTGATTTCTTTCTTTTTTTTTTTTTTTTGCTTCTATATATAATCCTTTTGGTCTCAGTTGGATGCATAGCAATGTCTGGCCACTGCAAGGGACAAAACTTTAACATCCTCTGTCCTGTGGAATCACAACAATTTCTATTTACTTCTCATATCTACAGCAGCAGCTACTCCTCTAGGCTTGTATGCTTGTTCTGATCATGCACAGCCTAACATATAATGAGGAACTCCCCCACACACTTTTGTGGTTCACCCCTGTACAAATTCAGGCTCTCAATTACCATGAGCCTCATATATACCTGCTCAAATAATTAGCCCCAAATCTGGTCTTTGCCTCTCCTTAGCCATGCTCTATTTTGGACTCCACTTCGCTGGGTTCAGTGAAGAAAATGTACCTAGGCAGTTTAGAGCAAATATTTGCCCCCCTCATCTCTCAAGGACCACAGTCTTGCATTGCTTATTGTCCAGTGTCTGAGATCAGTGTCTTTGTAAAACCCATCCAGTTTTGTGTGTGTATGTCTGACTCTTTGCTACCCTATGGACTTTTCAGTAGGAAGACAGATTTAGTACCAGTTAGTCTGTCATGGCTAGAAGAAGAAGAATCACTATGTTTCCAAGAACTGGGAGACTTAGGGTCTTTTTACGGATTTCCTCCAACCTATATCCTATGCTTTATTTATTTGCCCAATTGGTATTAGAATCTTCATTTAATTTATTCACAGGGCCTTGATGAAGACCAATTTAGATTATGATGTGGAAGTGTTGCTCACACTAAATAATGTGTTACGTAAAAATCATGTAACATTAAACATGAATATTACTCATTACGTGCAGATGTTTAAAAGGATTAGTCAATGGGCATGATAAAATAAGTATTTCCTGGCATCTCAGAAAAGGAGATCGAAGCAGAGAAATAACATTTATAACTAATTACTATATGCCTCTTGCTAGTGTGTGCGCCGTCACTCAGTCCTGTCCGACTCTTTACGACTCTATGGACTATCGCCCTCCAGGCTTCTCTCCCGTGGGATTTTCCAGGCAAGGAGACTGGAGTAGGTTGCCATTTCCCCCTCCAGGGGATCTTCCCCACCCAACAATCGAACCCGCATCTCCACTGTCTCCTGCATTACAGGCAGATTCTTTACCGCCAAGCTGCCGCAGAAGCCTTGCCACATGCTATACCTGTGGTTTTATTTGAACACAATTGTAATAAATACACATGTTCCCAGGTGGCTCAGTGGTAGAATCCACTGCCCAAGCAAGGAATGCAGGTTTAATCTCTAGGTCGAGAAGATCCCCTGGAGAAGGAAATGGCAACCTGCTCTAGCATTCTTGCCTCTGAAATCCTGTGGACAGAAGAGCCTGGCAGGATACAGTCCATTGGATCTCAAAAGAGTCAGACACAACTTAGTGACTAAACAATCAGTTCAGTTCAGTTCAGTCGCTCAGTCATGTCCCACTCTTTGCGACCCCATGAATCGCAGCACCCCAGGCCTCCCTGTCCATCACCAACTCCCGGAGTTCACTCAGACTCACGTCCATCGAGTCAGTGATGCCATCCAGCCATCTCATCCTCTGTCATCCCCTTCTCCTCCTGCCCCCAATCCCTCCCAGCATCAGAGTCTTTTGCAATGAGTCAACTCTTCGCCTGAGGTGGCCAAAGTACTGGAGTTTCAGCTTTAGCATCATTCCTTCCAAAGAAATCCCAAGGCTGATCTCCTTCAGAATGGACTGGTTGGATCTCCTTGCAGTCTAAGGGACTCTCAAGGGTATTCTCCAACACCACAGTTCAAAAGCATCAATTCTTTGGCGCTCAGCTTTCTTAACAGTCCAACTCTCACATCCATACATGACCACTGGAAAACCATAGCCTTGACTAGACAGACCTTTGTTGGCAAAGTAATGTCTCTGCTTTTGAATATGCTATCTAGGTTGGTCATAACTTTCCTTCTAAGGAGTAAGCGTCTTTTAATTTCATGGCTGCAATCACCATCTGCAGTGATTTTGGAGCCCCCAAAAGTAAAGTCTGACACTGTTTCCACTGTTTCCCCATCTATTTCCCATGAAGTGGTGGGACCAGATGCCATGATCTTCGTTTTCTGAATGTTGAGCTTTAAGCCAACTTTTTCACTCTCCTCTTTCACTTTCATCAAGAGGCTTTTGAGTTCCTCTTCACTTTCTGCCATAAGGGTGGTGTCATCTGCATATCTGAGGTTATTGATATTGCTCCTGAAAATCTTGATTTCAGCTTGTGCTTCTTCCAGCCCAGCCTTTCTCATGCTGTACTCTGCATAGAAGTTAAATAAGCAGGGTGACAATATACAGCCTTGACGTACTCCTTTTCCTATTTGGAACCAGGCTGTTGTTTCATGTCCAGTTCTAACTGTTGCTTCCTGACCTGCATATAGGTTTCTCAAGAGGCTGGTCATGTTGTCTGGTATTCTCATCTCTTTCAGAATTTTCCACAGTTTATTGTGATCCACACAGTCAAAGGCTTTGGCATAGTCAATAAAGCAGAAATAGATGTCTTTCTGGAATTCTCTTGCTTTTTCCACCATCCAGCAAATGTTGGCAATTTGATCTCTGGTTCCTCTGCCTTTTCTAAAACCAGCTTGAACATCAGGAAGTTCACAGTTCACATATTGCTGAAGCCTGGCTTGGAGAATTTTGAGCATTACTTTACTAGAGTGTGAGATGAGTGCAATTGTGTGGTAGTTTGAGCATTCTTTGACATTGCCTTGCTTTGGGATTGGAATGAAAACTGATCTTTTCCAGGTCTGTGGCCACTGCTGAGTTTTCCAAATTTGCTGGCATATTGAGTGTAGCACTTTCACAGCATCATCTTTCAGGATTTGAAATAGCTCAACTGGAATTCCATCACCTCCACTAGCTTTGTTCGTAGTGATGCTTTTTAAGTCCCACTTAACTTCACATTCCAGGATATCTGGCTCTAGGTGAGTGATCACATCATCGTGATTATCTGGGTTGTGAAGCTCTTTTTTTAACAGTTCTTCTGTGTATTCTTGCCACCTCTTCTTAATATCTTCTGCTTTTGTTAGGTCCATACCATTTCTGTCCTTTCTCGAGCCCATGTTTGCATGAAATGTTCCCTTGGTATCTCTAATTTTCTGGAAGAGATCTTTAGTCTTTCCCATTCTGTTGTTTTCCTCTATTTCTTTGCATTGATCGCTGAGGAAGGCTTTCTTATCTCTTCTTGCTATTCTTGTAAGTCTGCATTCAGATGTTTATATCTTTCCTTTTCTCCTTTGCTTTTCTCTTCTCTTCTTTTCACAGCTATTTGTAAGGCCTCCTCAGACAGCCATTTTGCTTTTTGCCTTTCTTTTCCATGGGGATGGTCTTGATCCCTATCTCCTGCACAGTGTCACGAACCTCAGTCCATAGTTCATCAGGCACTCTATCAGATCTAGTCCCTTAAATCTATTTCTCACTTCCACTGTATAATCATAAGGGATTTGATTTAGGTCAGACCTGAATGGTCTAGTGGTTTTCTGTACTTTCTTCAATTTAAGTCTGAATTTGGCAATAAGGAGTTCATGATCTGAGCCACAGTCAGCTACTGGTCTTGTTTTTGCTGACTGTATAGAGCTTCTCCATCTTTGGCTGCAAAGAATTTAATCAATCTGATTTCAGTGTTGACTATCTGGTGATGTCCATGTGTAGAGTCTTCTCTTGTGTTGTTGGAAGAGGGTATTTGCTATGACCAATGCATTTTCTTTGGAAAACTCTATTAGTCTTTGCCCTGCTTCATTCCATATTCCAAGGCCAAATTTTCCTGTTATTCCAGTGTTTCTTGACTTCCTACTTTTGCATTCCAGTCCCCTATAATGAAAAGGACATCTTTTTTTTGGTGTGTATGTGACTAAACAATAGCAACAGTAATACACATGTCAATTTTATCCTCATTTTACAGATGAGGATACAGAGGCTCAAATGGTTCAACCACTAGCACAGCTAATGAATGATAGAGTGAAAGCCTGATATATAGATCACAAAACCTGTGCTTTGTTTTCCAAAGGTTTATTTCTCAAACTGAAAGGCTTCATGTAAAATATCTAGACTAGATTACTGAACCTCTAAGATTTCAGTTCAGTTCAATCGCTCAGTCATGTCCGACTCTGTGAGCCCACGGACTGCAACATGCCAGGCCTCCCTGTCCATCACCAATTCCCAGAGTTTACCCAAACTCATGTCCATTGAGTCAATGATGCCATCCAACCATCTCATCCTCTGTAATCCCCTTCTGCTCCTGCCCTCAATCTTTCCCAGCCTCTGAGTCTTTTCAAATGAGTCAGCTCTTCACATCAGGTGGCCAAATTACTGGAGTTTCAGCTTCAACATCAGTCCTTCCAATGAACACTCAGGACTGATCTCCTTAAGGATGACTGGTTGGATCTCCTTGCAGTCCAAGGGACTCTCAAGAGTCTTCTCCAGCACTATAGTACAAAAGCATCAATTCTTCAGCACTCAGCTTTCTTTATAGTCCAATTCTCACATCCATACATGACTACTGGAAAAACCATAGCTTTGACCAGATGTACCTTTGTTGACAAAGTAATGTCTCTGCTTTTTAATATGCCGTCTAGGTTGGTCATAACTTTCCCTCCAAGGACTAAGTGTCTTTTAATTTCATGGCTGCAGTTACCAACTGCAGTGATTTTGGAGCCCCCCATAAATAAAGTCAGCCACTGTTTCCCCATCTATTTCCCATGAAGTGATGGGACAGGATGCCATGATCTTCGTTTTCTGAATGTTGAGCTTTAAGCCAACTTTTTCATTCTCCTCTTTCACTTTCATCAAGAGGCTTTCTAGTTCTTCTTTGCTTTCTGCCATAAGAGTGGGTGTCATCTGCATATCTGAGGTTATTGATATTTCTCCCGCAATCTTTGCCAACTGCTAAATGAAATACAGCTTATTACGGTGTCCTGTTTTCTTTCCAGTGTGGGTGTTTTTTTGGGGGGGTGGAACTTGTGTGAAGTTTATTGTATAAATGATTCTGTGAGAATCATTAACGATGGTCACATCCCCAAATAACAGTCATTCCTTTGTGTACAGGTACGTGTATAATAGAGTTTGTGTATGTATATTTCTGGAACTGCTTCTAAGTCAATCCTTTCCTTCTTTTTTATACCAGAAATCTGGCTTGAAATAAAACTATTAAATGTACTGTAATCATCAGTAATTTGGGATGTTAACATTTAAAAATTGTTCCATGCCTTTTTAATGTGTTTTGCTGTTTTCCCTGGCTAATTATCATTCTTTTCAATATTTATATGTTAACATGACCTTTCTCTGATTGAATGACTTCAACTGAGTCTCAAGTACACACAATATCTTACTTTTAAAACTAAATCATGTTCCAAAATGACTAGTGAATCATATCACAAAAAGAAGCAGAGTGATAGAAAGGTCAGGACATCTGTCAGAGCCTCGGAGCCATGGTTTTCACAAAAAGGAATCAGGGAACACGAGAAAAAAGTCAGGCCACAGATAGTGTCTGAATCGTTTCCATGTAGGCACTGTGTGAGGGATGCTTTCCTATCCATCAGTTCATTTAACATCCGCAAAAATCCAACAAGCAAGAAATTGTTATCACTCTCGACAGTAATTGACACAGAGGGGAAATGAGCTTGCACAGCTCAGCGTGGAATGGAGATGGGATTTCCCTTCTGATCTTTCTGATACACAAGCCCAAGCCAATTTTTGCTATACAAAGGTTCATTAAATATCTTCTTAAAAGTAGAGCCTTTTTGATTTCAGGAAGGACTTGAGTACATTAAAAACAACTCCTTGGTGACTGTGGAGTCATCTCATTCCCTTCTAGTTTGGCTTCTCCTTCCTCAACTCTCATTTATTCCCAGATCCACCCACAGGTTATTCACCTTAATTGGCAAAATGGCCATTTCAAATTTCCCAGCTTCCTCCCCCGAAATAAAAATGTACTCTCATCTAAGCAAATAATGGTCTGTGTTTCAAAATCCAATTACAATTCACCAGAAGGAATCTAGCAATACCTTGCACAAGGGTGGATCTTTAGAAAAAATGTCTCGTCTCCCATGATAACTACTTTTCATTCATAGCATGTTTGCCAAATCATCTATGTCACTTTAAAGTTAATTGTATGTGGCGTGTAACACAAGATGGGTGATTCTTTATTT
>NW_011494896.1:8588014-8601055 GCF_000754665.1 Bison bison bison
GGTTCTTTATCATTTTGGCATCAGATTCGGCAAACATTTATTGAATTCCAGTGATGTCCCAGAAATGACCCCACTTGCTTCTGTGTTCATTATTTTATGTGACTCTCTGAAAGGCTTAGTGTCATATCATGCAAAGAATACAAATTTTAGAGTCAGACAATCTGGACTGTCCATTTAGGCTCTACCATCTGCTAGCTGTGGGACTTTGAAAGTTATATGACTTTCAGAGCCTCACTTTCTCATATAAAATCCAGAAATAGGGATAACTATCTCAGACATTTGTTCAGTGAGACCATATATAAAAAAATACCTGAAAATTCACCATAATAAGCACCAAAATAAACCATCACATTCTGTATTATCCTCATTTTATAGATGAGAAATAAACTGATGAGAAATAATGGAGGCTACAAAAGTCATAGTGGTTTGAAAAGACAGAGTTGGGGGTCAAACAAAAATCTTAAAATTCCCTGATGAGGGCTGTTTCTTGTACGTTACAGGTGCACTTCAGGGGTACATGGTTTCTGACCGTCCTTATTAAATTACGTTGGGATGTAATCACTCACATTACTCAGAAAGTCTTCTTTCACTTTGTCTCATACCCTATAACCATGTTTTACTGATTGAGTTGTCTTTACTTCTATCTATTGTAAATAAGTGCATTCCAAATTTGGCTTTCTTCTTGGAATAACTGCCCATGTATTTAAGGATAGCAAAGAAATTCCTGGTACCTCTTCTCTAGACTTAATCCTTCTTGAAACTCTCTTTTCCCTTGAATTCCATTTATTAACTCTGGTCTTTATGAAGCCTTCTCATGAATCACTTTCTGAAAAATGATCTGGACATCATCTCATCCATCAGCTCTCATCTTCAAGTGCATGGGAAGGCTATCTTTGGGCTCCTCATTTGCACAGCAAAATAGACCTTCCCAGGAAAATCCTATACATACCTATTTTATTTGGAATGATAATTTGCTAAACTTTTCTACAGACAAAGAAAGAGCTGGTTCTTGACCTCTTGTGACTTAAGACCTTGGAAAACTGGAACTAAGGACTAGCTACCACCAGAAACAATCTCACTTGCTTCAGTGTTCATTACTTTACGTGTCTACCCATGATGAGTTAGACATGCAACCACCCATGATGAGTTACACATGCAACAGCATTTATCTCATTTGTTTTTCACAGCATGGTTGGAGAGTAGATAATTGCTTTATTGCTGCAGATGGAAAAGCTCTGGCAGTGGCTCCTTTGTGTGACTTCACTCTCCTGAAGTAAAGTAGATCGAAGCGAAAAGAGTTATGAAGATGCTGAAGACTTTGCCCAACCTAGAGCCAAGAGTAAACATCAGAGGCATTCCAACTGAGGTTGCTTTGCCAAGCCTGCCAATAGTATTTTTGGTGTAACTTAGCAAGTATGTGGCACCACAGATTCTTTCCAGTACTAAACTGCTATTAACTCCTACTTGGAGGAAAAAAAGAGTTCGCCAGTAACAGATCCTGTCTCCCATCAGGACTGCCTACAAAGCTAGTCTGAGAACTCAAAATCCTGTTGACTAGCTCCAGGAAAAATGATGGTGTGATCAAAACCATTGCAAGCATTACAGAAGTGATGTTTAGATAATAGGTTATTTTTTTTTTCCTTCTAGGACTTCTCAAGAGGAATAGAAGGAAAATATTAGTATTTCTTGAGTACCTACTTTGCACCATCCACTCTTCTAGCACTTCCACCTGTGTTAGCTATTGATCTTTGTGTACATTATCATCCTGTTTTAAACTGGGGAAACCATGTCCTTGAGAAGCAGGCTAAATAAATGGTTCTAAGTCATCAAAATTATACAGGAGACCCATAATACAATGGTCAAATGAGTGAATTCTAAAGATGGATGAGACTGGATTTGAAATTCCACCTCTTTACAACTGTGTGACTGGAACAGTTTCTGAAGCCTCTTGAACACAAGACTTTACATCTTCAGCTACAAAAGAGGGATAAAAACAGGGTGGCTGTGAAGATTAAAGAAAACGATACCTGGGCACTGAACACTCTTCCTGAAACAGTGTGCATGTTTGGTAAATGTTAACCAGTTAGTTAGCGGGCAGTGGCGCTGGTATTAATACAAGGACTAGCCATTTGCTTCAGTTTCAATTCCAAGTCCAGGTCTTGCATTACACCAGAGAATCTTCTAGAATCACAATTTCTTACCCTGGAAATTTGTTCTTTCCAGACACTAGTTATTTACTTGAGAGAGGCACCTTTAATCATCAGTCATTTGAAATTGGCTTTAGAAAAATGACATGTGGCCCCAGAGTCAGTCTACCCATGGGTCACTAAATCGTTTGCTTTGCTAATTTTTCCCTCTCTTGGTAAGTCTTCCCATAGGTTAAAGTATTTCAAGTTCCAGGAGTGTGAAAGTGAAAGTCACTCAGTCGTGTCTGACTCTTTGCAACCCCATGGACTATACAGTACATGGAATTCTCCAGGCCAGAATACTGGATTGGGTAGCCTGTCCCTTCTCCAGTGGATCTTCCTGACCCAGGAATCGAACCGGGGGTCTCCTGCATTGCAGGGGGGATTTTTTACCAGCTAAGCTACCAGGGAAGCTGAAGAATATATTTATCTCTTAATGGAAAAATAAAACCCAGGAACTATCAACTTAAACTGGGGAAAAGAGACTGGTTATCCAATTTTCTGAAGACACAGTGCCCAGCATGATGGCAAAGCAAGGTGTGTACAGAAGCTGGTTAGTGCAGACTAGTGGAGGCCACACTTCCACCTTTGGGAGACTCGCGGATTTGTAGCACAGAAAGGCATGCAGGAGACTTCTGAAAAGAAGAGGGCTGGTAACCATGACACATCAGGACGTAATCTGACTCCCTTACACTCTGTGCGTACCTAGTTCTCAAATGAGATCTTAGATGTGAACTGAGAAAATGTGAAGTCAAAGAATTGAGTCCTCTTTGGCTGAAAAGTAGGTGCATTTTAGAGTCCTAAGACCTGAATTTGTGACTTAGTTACTGCAGCTACTAGCAGTATCATTTCATGCAGGGTATTTTCTCCACCCAAACGTTGACTTTCTGCAAAATGGAAGAAGATAGTAATAAGAATTCAAAAAATCATTTCTTCTCTTTTTTATTTCTCAGAGGTGTTGGAAATATCCCATGAAATAATCACGGGCATAAAAAATATTTTATGTTGATTCAGTCAGTCAGCAAATATTTATTAAGTACCTATGTATCAGATACAGTTAAACTCTATAATAATATACACAAAGAATTGCTTTTGTTGTGATTGTTGTATTAGACATTAATTATTTCCTATCCATCAGAGAATAACAGTTGAATATTCATCCTGGTTCCTAAGTCCTATTTCTAATTTATCTTCTCAGTTTGGGAAAAACATCAGGCCACTTGCTGTCCCTTGAACAGGTTAAGTCCAGTCACACCTCTGTACTTTCACCCAAGCTGCTATTTCTCCCTGAAATCTGTTCCCTTTCTTTCCTAACTATCAAAATCATGGCCATGACTGATGTTCATGTTGAGATGTCAATCCAGATGAATTTTACCCCAAAGCCTGTCTTCTTTTTATAGCATATGTCGTTTATTCTCAGGGCTCCTCAAACTGTAATGTACACAGGCATCACCTGTGGATCTCAGGAAAACACAGATTTAGGGCATCTGCATTCCCAGCAGGTGCCCAGGTAATGCTACCACTCCCTGGACCACACTTTGAGTAGTAAGATCCTTCAGTACTAATTCTGGGCCTAAACTTTTGCACAGCTCTTACCTAAACGATGCACAACCACATTTTCCTGAATTAAAATTCACCAGCAAATTCCTCTCTGCTGATAGATATGAAAAAGGAAGTGCTGGTGGTTTTAATCAAGCAAGAGACGTGAGCTGAGAAGAGTTCCTAGCTTCCCCGAGCCCACTTTTCTTATCCAGAAAAGAAGTGCTGCACCAGTTCCTGCCTGTTTCCCCCACAGGGTCCCTGTGTGTGGCTTCAGTAGACCACAAGTCTAACGGTGCTCGGCAGCTCTATTTTTTAAATAATTCTTTTCCTTTCACTAACATTACCTCTCCTTTTATTTTTAAGTCTCTTTGAAAGCTTTTTCTATAGGGATTGTCATGGAACTTAAAAAACAACGTCAAGAGGCAATTGGTATTTTTTGGTTGTCAAAGCCTCTGCTAAATTAAAGGTTAAATATTCCAAAGTCAGGGCTTTCCAGAGGAAATAGGTACCCCTGAGTGCCACTGATTATCAGCTCTTCCTCAAGTGCCATGTTTCTGGTGCATTTCTTTCTGTCTGCATTTCATAAATTTGCATTTTCTCACTCCCTCATGACATAGCAACAAGAGCACAGGATTTTAATCAGACATTTGGTTGAATGTAAGCATTGTTGATTCCCAGTGAATTAACCTCACCAACAATTTCCTCATCTGATCATCTGTAGAGTCGGATTGACAGTAATAGTAATATTAATTAGAAGGAGGAGGGGAGGAAAAGAAAAGGGAGATGGAGAAGAAGAAAAAGACACATACAACAGGCTTGCTAAGTTTTTAAATGTCAAATATGATCAGAAGTGGTGTCCCCTAGCCTGTCCTTCACCATCTTTGCTCTTTCTTATTCAGTCTTTTCTAAATGTGTCATTCTTTACTGGGCTTCTTTTACCAACTAGATCACCAAAAATCTGTGTGTAAAAAGAATAATGCTTTGCATTCGACATCTACATCATTCTATGTCTTGTCAAGCCTCTGAAGCATTTTCTTAGTTTGGCTTATAGTGTCCTTATATGGGATTGTTTCGCCTTTCTTATAGCCACATTTGCTTTTACCTGTGGGTCTTGTGTTCTTATGGCTTCTCAGCATGGCTACATGGAGACTTCCTCAGGGTAAGAAGTCATTCTCATGCATCTCTGCATCAGCTGTGTCAAGCAGAGTGACTGCTCTGCATGACTCCCTGAATAACGTTATTGAATGAATGGATAAAGGAAGGAGGGGAGAAAGGAAGAAAGGAAAAAATAGAAAAAGGAAAGAAGTAAAACTACATTTGTTTTTCTCACTTGAAATTGGTTTATTTTCCACAGCGGCTGGCACATAGTAGGTGCTCAATGTATATTCATCAGAAACATACAAGTGTTAATCTAACACCTAGATAGATTCTGAAATGCCAGGTAGATGATACGAAGTGTTTTCTTTTGGGGCTTGCAATGACAAACACATAAAATAACCAGGGAAAATAGAAGAGAAGCTGCTTTTTTTTTTTTTTTAAGGGCAGTGGTGTCAAGTTTTCATGTCTGTGTCCGCTGGGCCTCTGCAGGTTGATGGTTGCCAGGGCAACCGTAATGCCAAGACTTTGCATTCGTGTAGTTTTCCAGTGATAATTGCTAATGGGAACAAGTGCTGGCTTGCACTTTACACCTGCCTGGCTTGTAAGTCTACCTTAATTGGATGTGCCAAGATTGAGGAAAAAGTAATCTGCCCTTTCAAGACAACTGACAGGGAGATGAAGTGTTGTTTGGGCCTTTATTGTTACAATTTTGCTGACAAAATTACTATGAACTGTCTTCTCTGGATGCATAGCCTGTCTCTGTCAACAGAACCCTAGTGTTTGTCTTCTGGGGGTGGTATATTAAGTCAGGGGGAAACTTTGATGAAATGTTTGGAGCAGTTTGGTGGAAATTCACTTGCTCCTTTCAGACACAGTAAGGGAAGATGTGGCATTGGGGAGGAAGCTGAGGGCATGAAGAATTCAGGAGGAGTGACAGGGAAGTCCAACTGCTCCTTGAAGGACATTGTGTTAGTCTTTCTAATGTACATGGTCTTACTCTTTCCAATATTCCTATCAGGCAGGTGTTAAAAATCTCCAGGAGAGAGATGAGAAAACTGACTCTAATGGTGAATTCCTTTGTTAAAAGTATCAGATTGAAATTCAGACATGTGGTCAAGATTCAGTCAGGTCTTGATGATAACACCAGTCTCTTTATTCCTGATCGTCAATAGGAATTCGGACAAATCGTTTCATTTTTAACTATAACTTTCCCTCTTTGTTCTCATTTTTGCTTTCTGAAAGCTTTTCCCAGGACTCCATTCCCTCCTGCACCAACGGTTGTACTAATATTTGAACATATTTACCCTGGTTTAGCAAACATTTTCTAAGAGCCCACCAGGTTCTAGGCCCAGTGTAAGAAATTAAAAAGATGAATAACTTGTGTCCCTGTGCTAAAGGAACTTGTCTAGACTCCTGATTCTAGAAGGAGAGCCCATGAAGGAACAGATGCTTTAAATTAGGTTAGATCACTTAAAAAAAAAAAAAAATTCTGTGAGTATGCCACTGCCAAGTCGCTTCAGTCGTGTCCGACTCTGTACGACCCCATGGACTGCAGCCTACCAGGCTTCTCCGTCCCTGGGATTCTCCAGGCAAGAACACTGGAGTGGGTTGCCATTTCCTTCTCCAATGAGTATGCCACTTAGCTAAGTAAATAGTGGGAAAAACTTGAATGTCAAGGGAGAGTGACTTTTACTGGGGAGCAGCACCTATGAAGGCCTGTAAGAGTGAAACAGTGCCCTAGGGCTAGAGAACTGCAAACCGTCAGTATTTTCACGGCAAGAGATGGCGCTGGCAATCTGGACAAGGTAGCAAGGGGAAGGGGACTGGGAGGCGCGTCAAGGAACGTGAACCTAAATCCAGAGGTAGAGATCATCTTCTCCTTAGAAGTGGCAATTACATTCCTTTATGGCCAGAATCAGCAACATATATATATAATATATATATATACATATATTTTTAATAAAGGGCCAGAGTGTTGCCATTTGAGGTTTTGCAGACCACATACAGGATATGCTGCTTAGTCTTCTTCCTCTTCTTTTTCTCTTTTTTACCCCTTTTTTTAAATAATGTAAAAACCTCTGATTACTGGTAGGTGTACAAACATAGGCTGCTGGCCATATACTGCCCACAGGTTATAGTTTGCTGAACCCTGCTTTAGGACACAGCCCCCAATCCAACCCAACTTTGTGCACCAGTCTGACTGATCAAATTACCTCTTAAAATTTGATGATTAGTTAAGATCAATATATATTATCTCACTTAATCTGTACAACAATCTATTTATAAACTAGATTAATGATTTTTTTTAATTGAGTAAAACTTTAAGACAAGCCATAATACTAAAATCCTTCACCCATTTCTCATTCTCCTTTAGAATTTTGTTAAACTTTAAAAAGTAAAGTGGTGTGGGGGTTCCATTCCCCGGTGGTCCAATGGTTAACCATTGGACTCCAGACTCCCAATGCAAAGGCCCAGGTTCAATCCCTGATCAAAGAACTATATTCCAGATGCCTCAACAAAAGACCCCACATGTGGAAACAAAAACTGAAGATCCCATGTACCACTACTAAGACCCAGGACAACCAAATAAATAAATACTTATTTAAAAAATTAAATTAAAAAAATAAATTTTTTAAATCTTTAAAAAAAAAAGTGGTTGCACTTTTAATTTCAACATAATTTGTCATGCAGGGCTTTAATTCTATTGTGCAAATGAATTGCCTAACATGATTGTATGCCCTAAACAATGCATATTCTATGTTATGTGTGAAATTTAGTATTTTCAAAATTAATTGTGGCTATATGAAATTTTTCACTTGTAGACTGGCTTTAAAAGGGAATTTTCTCCCAGTAAGATGCACATAATATAGTGGGACAATAAGACCCCAGCCTAGATCCTGAACCTCTAAATATGCAATATAGCCTAAATAGTTAGGGTTATTCTTTGCCACTGTGTTTGTTTTATAAATCAAGTCACATGTTAAGTTAGTGATCAAAAGAAGATCCCAGCATGTTCTCACTTGCACCATGATCAAACTCTACTTCCTCATTGTCTACAAGCAAGATTGTGTTGGTGTTATTGCTTTTTATTTTTTTATTTTTTTTACATTTAAATACAGAGCTCCTCTTTTCATGTTTGGTGGTGGTTTAGTCCCAGAGTCGTGTCCAGCTCTTGGAACCCCACAGACTATAACCAGACAGGCTCCTCTGTTCATGGGATTTAATAGGCAAGAATACTGGAGTGGGTTGCCATTTCCTTCTCCCTTTTCATGTTTACTTCTGTTCAATTTTGTAGCCTTAATGTTAACACTCTGATCTAATTAGTAAGATCATTTTTTTTTTTAAATCATCTGTTCTTCCTAATTTTGTAGACTCTTAGACCTGGAGGTTTCCCAAAGTTCTTCTATCTATTGAGGCTTGAGTTGGCATTATAGAGTCCAATCATTTTACCAACACACCTTTTGCTTACACACTTCCATGGGCAGGGAATGGAAATATGAATCATTACCTCCTACTGCATTACTGAACAGCTCCAATTGCTTAAAAAATGGGGTAAATGGAAGGAGCAAACACAGGCTGGTGATCAGCAATTTGCATACATGATCTTATTCACCAAACAGCCAAGCGAACTAAGGATTCTTACATTAACATTGCAGAAGAGAAAACTGAATGTTAGAGAATGTCGGTATATGTATGGTTTCCAAGCTACTAAGAAATGGAGGCAAAGTTCAATGCCTGTGTGATTCCTTAAGGTAGTTCCCTGATTTCACAGGTGCCTCTGTAGAGCTAAAGATCCTGTCTAATGTTGAACTAAAGTTCCTTTCTTATATACTCTGTTCATTCTGCTTTCTGGAACGACACAGAATAAATTAATTTCTTCTTCCTCTGCCTTTGGTTTCTGACAAACCAGGAGGAAGGAGGGGACCTGTGAGGTGTCACAGCATGGTGCCAAGGACACCAGCTTCTGCACAAGATAGATCTAGGTCTGCATCCTGTGCTTACTTACTTTGTAACCATGGTCAAGTCATATCTGTCCTCTGACCCTAAATTTCCTTGGTATAAAATGAACAGTACAAATTCTAAGAAAAGGTTTAAAAGTGGCCTTTCTCATAGTGGCTCTGTAAGGATGAACAAGGTAAGGGTGCTGAGAGCTTGGCTCAGTGCCTTGTGGTGAGTAAGTGTTGCCTAATTAGCAGCTGCCATGTCCTTCCTGAATATTCTGCTTCCACAATAAATAACATTTCCAGGATCCCTTTAATATACGGATAGTCTTCCTCTTTTCTACTAACCCTTCTCTGGTCAGGCCTCAATTTGTCTGTATCCCCCAAGGCAATACTCATTATTTAATGTGTAACTTTGCTTCTTTGTTCCCGATGAAAGCATTGAATTGTAATAGTTCACATCCATAAGCCTTCTAAGTGCTGAGGACAATGGAAGCTTGATTCTCCTCATTGCGTCCTCATAGTATCCCCTTGAAGTGTTACTATCATCATCCCCATTTTACAGATGGGTAAACTGAATCTCAAAGAGGTTACTCAGTTCCCAAGGTCACATATGTAGAGAGTGGTAAGAGCTAAGATACGAATCAAGGTGGGCTGGCCTCAGTCATTATGCTCTTAACCCCTGTGCTCACCTGTCCCATAGAGAAACCAGGGCAGGGGAGCAGAGATTTCATCCTAGACTCTCTCCAAATGCTGCTCAGCATCACTTCATCTTATTGTTATTATTTTAAATCTCTCTCCAAATCCCCATTTCCCCATGGGAAAATACTCTTTTCCCATGACATGAACTGTCTTCCTAGGAAAACTAATTCCTGTCTATTGGGAATAGTTTATCTTCTTTGAGCCTGTTTCGCTCATCTATTAAACGGAAATAGAGGAACATACTAAAAAATGCTAGTATAAATACTGCCTGCATGCTCAGATGTGTCTGACTCTTTGTGACCCCATGGATTGTAGCCCTCCAGGCTCCTCTGTCCATGGAATTCTCCAGGCAAGAATACTAGAGTGGGTTGCCACTTCCTCCTCCCGATTTTCCTGACCCAGGAACTGAAAGTGCATCTCCTGCGTTATCTGCCTTGCAGGCGGATTCTTTACTGCTGAGCCACCGGAGATATCCCTTATAAATACTACATGTAGTCAGTCATTCAAGCCACGTGTCCAGAGCAGGGTTTGCCACATCTGAATAAGTATATATTTCTGTTCCCTTTGCTTACAACCTGGCAGCCTTTGCATTAAAAGAGAATGATTGAAAAAATAATTCACTTGCTTATTTGTTCAACAACTATTAATAAACACCTACTAAATATAGGGCTTTGATTTCTGCATTGAATGAAACAAATTTGTAAACTGTAGGAAAGAGATGGATGTGGTAGTAGGACCCCAGAAGGCCAAGAAGGGCTTTCCAGTCTGAGAGGAATCTGATCTGGGTGTTGAAAAATGAATGGGAGTTATTCAGAAAGCAGGGGAAGAAAGAAGGCCTTTTAGTCAAGGTCAACGAGGGCTTCCTAGGTGGTGCTAGTAGTAAAGAACACATCTGCCAACGCAGAAGACATAAGAGAGATGGGTTTGATCCCTGGATTGGGAAGATCCCCTGGAGGAGGGCATGGCAACCCACTCCAGTATTCTTGCCTGGAAAACCCCATGGACAGAGAAGCCTGGCAGGCTACAGTCCATAGGGTCGCAAAGAGTCAGACACGACTGAAGTGACTTAGCACACACACAGGGCTAGTAATAGAAAAAGTGTGAAAAATACAAATATTGGCTTATTTAACCACCTTGTTGGTCAGTCATTCCTAGGAAATTACCTCCCATTGCTTCCCTGTTGCTGCTAATTTTCGTGTAATGAAGGCCACATGACAAAAACAAAGAAAATTAAAACAAAAAAGCAACTGTAAAATGCATTCTAATGCACTGAATGCTATTTTTTTTCTGTATTATATTCTAATCATTATTAATTAGATTCTGTCAAATTTTGTATTTTTATTTAATCATTTTGTTGTTTAGTCCCTAAGTCGTGTCTGACTCTTTTGTGACCCCATGTACTATGGCCCACCAGGCTCCTCTGTCCATGGGATTTTCCAGGCAAGAATACTGGAGTGGGCTGTCATTTCCTTCTCCAGGGGATCTTCCTGACCCAGAGATTGAAATCGGGTCTCCAGGCATTGCAGGCAGATTCTTTACTGCTGCGTCACTGTGTAAGCCCCAATTAACTATTAATTATTGTTAAAAATTCTATGTCTCTGTAATGTTTACTATAACTCATTTCATTTCAGTGACAATTATTTGTAGATATTATGTTGTAAATGTTTAAACTTTAGCAAGGATAACTACCTTAAAGAACATATCAAAAAGTTGCTAAGTATGTAGGCTTTGAGTAAAATACCCAGGTTCAAATTCCAGCACTGTTAACTATTACTTTTGTCATCATGGATTATTTATTTAAACTGCCCTGCCTTTTTGTTTGTTTTGGTTTTTGCTATTGTGTTTTCTCTCAAATGGAGTTAACAATAACTACTTCGTATTTGTTTTCATGAAAATTAAATAGTTTGCATATATGGCACTGAGCCTGGTGCCAAACTATTAATGGTGGCTATAATTACTAAAATGTAATGCCTATCTATTTTTACATAAGTGCAAATTTATATGTAAATATATCAGATTGATTTGATTCTTAGCCAGGAACAAAAATGCTTATTTCTTATTTTACTCCAGTCTTATATCTATTTTTCAATAGCTGCTGCTGCTGCTAAGTCACGGCAGTCATGTCCGACTCTGTGCGACCCCATAGATGGCAGCCCAACAGGCTCCCGGTCCCTGGGATTCTCCAGGCAAGAACACTGGAGTGGGTTGCCATTTCCTTCTCCAATGCATGAAAGTAAAAAGTGAAAGTGAAGTTGCTCAGTCGTGTCCGACTCTTAGGCACCCCATGGACTATCGCCTATCAGGCTCCTCCATCCATGGGATTTTCCAGGCAAGAGTACCGGAGTGGGGTGCCATTGCCTTGTCCAGATCTTTCAATAGAATCATATAGAATTACAGTGTTTTCAGATGCCATTTGTTCATTCAGTCAATTTGCTGAACGTGTGCCTTGTCCTGAGCACTTTCCTAGGCTCCTAAGAAGTTCATGGTCTTGTAGGGGAAACAGATCCATAAGCACATGATGACAGTGAGATGTGAGAATGACCTTCTGCCAACAAAGGCTACCCGAGGTTGTGTAGGACTCAGAACCCAGCACTCACAGTGGCCCACTGGACCCTGAATGTTGTGGCCTTAGCCCATTCATTCAACTTCTCCCACCAATCCTTACCCCATCTCCACCCTCTTCTTTCCCTTTCTCCCATGCTTTCTTCTGGTTCCCATGCTCCTGTTTGTCTTGGGATCTATGCACACTCTCCTTCTCTGCCCGGAACCCCTCACCCACTCATCATCACATGCTTCCTTCTCGTCATCTCAACTTCAATGCCGTTTTCTCAGAGAGCTCCTGTACCATCCACTGGCCCGTGGCCCTCAATCTTCTCCACCCTTGCATCTTAATCATTTCCTTTTTAGAACATTTCAAATGTGTAATTGTAGATCACCCCCCTAGGCTGTGAGACTGATGCAGAGATGGTGCCTGTGTTCACCTCTGCCTACACAACATGCAGTGATGTGGAATGTAGAGAGGGCTCTGTAAAATATATATTCATTAGGTAAAAATTAGGGACAATGATTACACGGGTGGGTTGAAACTCACCTAATGTTTAAAAGTTCGTCTTGGGGAGACTGTCCATAACACCACTATTTATAGTATTCAAGACATGGAAACAACCTAACTGCCCATCAACAGATAATGGATAAACAAGATGTGATTATACACCACGTGGAAAGGAATGACTAATGGAATATTACACAGAGATAGGACAGGCGGAGAAGGGGACGACAGAGGATGAGATGGTTGGATGGCATCACCACCTCAATGGACACGAGTTTGGGTAAACTCTGGGAGCTGGTGATGGACAGGGAGGCCTGGCGTGCTGTAGTCCATGGGGTCAAAAAGAGTCAGACGCAACTGAGCAACTGAACTGATAAAAAATGAAATAATACCATTTGTGGCAATGTTGCACCTACAGATTATTATACCAAGGAAAGTAAGACAGACTAGGAAAGACAAACATCATATGATATCGCTTATACGTGGACTTCTCGAGTGGCTCAGTGGACCTGCCAATGTAGGA
>NW_011494896.1:8601269-8601375 GCF_000754665.1 Bison bison bison
ACTCTACCTGCCAATGTAGGAGACATGGTTCCATCTCTAGGTTGGGAAGATCCCCTGGAGAAGGAAATGGCAGCCCACTCCAATATTCCTGCCTGGGAAGTCCCAT
>NW_011494896.1:8601475-8614912 GCF_000754665.1 Bison bison bison
TCTGCCTGGAAAACCCCATGGACAGAGAAGCCTGGCAGGCTACAGTCCATGGGGTCGCTAGAGTCAGACACGACTGAGAGACTTCACTTTCACTTTTCACTTTCATGCATTGGAGAAGGAAATGGCAACCCACTCCAGTATTCTTGCCTGGAGAATCCCATGGACAGAGGAGCCTGGTGGGCTACAGTCCATGGGGTCACAAAGAGTCAGACACAATTGAGTGACTAAATAACAATGACATGTAAAATAGATAAACATGAACCTACTATATAGCATAGAGAACCGTACTCAATATCTTATAATAACCTATATATATGTGTGCATATATATATATATATTCACTTAGCTGTACACCTAAAACTAACACAACATTGTAAATCAACTTTATTTCAATAAACATTTTTTAAAAAGAAACTCAAGATCACAGAGCTAGGAAGAGAGAGACCTGGGACCTCAAGTGAGACAGCATGACATCAAAGTCTATGCTTTGAAATAGTGCATCCACTCACTGCCTGTATGAGGCAGAGAAGCCTGTGGAGTTTGAAGTTATACACGAGTTCAAATCCCTACTCCAGCTCTTACTAATTGTGTGACCTTGGGCAGAACTGTTAATCATCTGGGCCTCTGTTTCTCATTTAAGAGACAGGAAGGCAATGATGTCTACCCTGCAGGGGGTTATGACATTTAAGTAAGGTGGCATGTGCAGTGGGTAGTTGCCAGCCTTGTAGCTGATACTCACTGGAAGATAACTAATGTGACAACACACAGTCAATCTAAAATCCACTCCTGGGTCCTGACACGGTTGAGATTTTACAAGCTTTGATGGCTTGTAATTGAGAAATATGCATCTGTGACAGGTAATCAATATGCTCATTTGGCAGCCAGGTTCCAGATGAAATAAAGCTAAACGATGATGCAATTAGAATATACAAACAAATCCCCCGAAGAAGCCAAACGGACTTGACTGCCTTCTCCATCCTAATCACGCCCTTGTGTTCAGAATGCATCTGGAAAGCAGTTTTTTCTCGACGAATCTGGATCTGGCTGCCTAAAGAAGGTTTCTTTCACTCATTGACTGCTTCCTTTATGTTCTCTGTCTTGGAGCTCGATGTCCTCCTGCCCAAGGGTAGACAGCACAGAGGTCTGACTCCCTGAGTGTGAAGGACGTGTTGTACACCTCATTGACAACCAGCCTCCCTTGAAATACACTTCGTCACTTCTTTTCTCCTTGTCAGAATGACAACGGCTGGCGATTTTCATGGGGAGACGGTGCAGGAGACAGGGTCCCAGCAGTCTCTGGCTAATCTTTCTAAATCAAGTCTTGCTCTTCTCCTTTGCTGGAGTCTGAATTCCTAAACGACAAGGCTGTGTTTATGGTCACCCTCACACTAACCTTCTCAACTTTCTCATCCAGTATTCATAACTGCAGCTTTTAAACTTGATAGTGCAACCTAACTACCACATGCCAGAGAGCACAAATCATAACATCCGTGTCCGACTCTTTGCAACCCCATGAACTGTAGCCTGCCAGGCTCCTCTGTCCATGGAATTCTCTAGGCCAGAATACTGGAGTGGGTAGCCATTCCCTTCTTTGGGGGATCTTCCCAACTCAGGGATCAGACCCAGGTCTTCCACATTGCAGGCAGATTCTTTACTGTCTGAACCACCAGGGAAGACCCAGCTAGCTTTTTAGTCACTCTTGATTCAAGAGATCCCCTACTTATTAGCTCTATGTCTTGGGCAAGTAATGTTAGTTTGTGCCTCAATTTCCTCATTTATCAAGGGAAGGTGATGATTTGATGCGAAAGATGAAGTGAGATAATATATGTAAAGTTCCCATATCTCTGTTGGCACTTAATAGTACTTTACTTTACTTTACTTATAGTGATTAATATTCTGTCCCAGTTGGTCAGAGCAAAACAGAGGAACAAAATAAGCAAAAGAGTGAAATCAGATCAAAAATAAAGGTTGAAGGAAACAAGAGAAGAGGAGAGAAGGTAAAGGAAGGAAAGTGAGGTGAAGGTAAGAGACAGAAGAATCAAGTGTGTGACATCACTTGGAGCATATGCCAGTCCTGTGATGCAGAGAGTTTCCTAGTGGCCAAGCCAGGGTGAAGGGGTGGTGAAGGCGACGATTCTGAGGTGAGATCCCATGGACTCAAATGCCAGCTCTGCAGAACCTAGGAGATGTGCAGTCTGAACAGAAGGGCTTAACACTTCCACGCTTCAATTTTCTAACAGCACCTTCTCTGTGGTTGTTGTGAAGACCAAAGAAATCATTGACATACAATCATTAGTACAGAGCCTAGAGCATAAGAAACGTTCAATCCATTGAGCTGTTTTGATTGGTAAATGTGAAGTTGATGTCATCTCCTTTTTGCTCACTTTTAATCTGAAGTCATTCAGTTTTGTTTCCAGTTAAATAACATGGAGCAAATACTGATAAGGTGTTGAAAGTAATTATAAGAGAAGCAAAAGGCTGCAGGGGAGAGGACTGTAACGGGAAGGAGCTCTAGTGTATATGTAGTGTCTGCTGCGTGCAAGGCAATGTGCGGCCACTTTGCACATCTTCTTCTTAATCCTCATCACAGGCCTATGGGGCAGGTATTATCACCTTCATTTTACAGATGAAGCAAATGAAACTCCAAGTCATTAAATCATTTGGCCAAGGCATTTCTGACATAGAAAAATTCTTTCCTCTCTTTTCCAAGATATAGTGATTGCCTGCCAGGAATTCATAGAATATGTCTGTTTCTAAAAGAACCAGCCTATATTCCAAAATATCTTTAGAAGATCAAAGAAAACACCTATTACTGGTTTACTTAGCTTTTAGGCAAACTATTACTGTTCGTTGTTTTGACCATTCCCTTGAAGAACTTTCCTGCATTTCCCATTATTTTGCTTCTTTCTATAAACTGTGAATTACTAAATTTAAAAGTAGGCAGTCTCTGAGTTTACATATATTTTTTTTTTTTTTTATCCTAGGATAAACACTATTGCTGCTTACAAGAAAATTTGAGTCATAATGTTCTTGGACACTGATGGGAATGTCTAATTAAGGTAAAAAATCATATACATATATATGATTAAGTTTTCTTATACTTACTCCAAGTTTGTGTTTGAAGAAGTCTTTTGGTGATTGGAGGGAGGTGGAAAGCAGTAACTGTTGTATATTGTTCTGTTCTGCTTTGTCTTGAGCAAAATCTTGTGGATTAGAAATGGCATTCTCAACAGACATTTTTTAAGTAAGGTGCATCACAGTTGGTACAGGTGACTCATATTAAATGTGCAGATCTCTTTGGCTTGAATGGGTTGATTTTCTTCTTTGTGAAGCATTGTTTTTAATCTGTGGAGACAGCCAAAGGAGAAGCCTTTATTTGCAATGCATAGTGAATTTCTGACACTTAGAAAATTCTTATAAATCAGAGTTCCTCTGTTTAAGTTAACTGAAATAGTTATCATTGAACATCGAATGGGCTATATTTAAGTGAACTTATGTAAATTGTTTGGTATGGGAAAGACTTCTCCTCTACCCTCTTAGGTATAGTGCTTAGGAGTTGCAATTTAAACTGACAGAAAAAACAGACTAACTGGAGAAAAATTTGGTGTGCACATTCACTCGGTATACACATGGATAATTAATTCAAAGAAGTGATTTTATTTTGGGCTTCTATACTCAACTTCATAGGAAAGACTCCTATGGGAAGACCAAATAGGTTTCTTTAAGAAAAATAAATGAGTTCTTTTAGAAGAACAACTAGGCGATAAGAAAGTTTGTGATAACGTTTGCCTGTACAGGTGTGAGAGGTCTTTCCATCTTCTTTTGGGTCATGGAACTCCCCAGGAGAGGAGATTTATGGTAGGTTTACTCTTGGCCTCTCTCCTGGAAGCAGACACACCCTGAAGAGGGAACTGATGGAAGTCCTCATTTTCAGACATTTTGCTTTATTCTGATTTTTCCCTTTTCTATTAGGTAAGGAAAACTCGAAGATGGCTTTTTTCTGAATCTTTTAAATCTCAAATGTCTTCAGCTTAAAATAATCTCTATACCAACTTTGGTGTTCCTAGGGGGTCCCCTTAAAATTTATCAGAAGATGTTTCCTTGTTGGTCTTTTATTCTGTTAACCTTTTATAGTCTGTGACCTTTTTGGCTTAGGATGGTCAGTACTTTGTGTGGTATATTTGAAAATATGATATCCTATTGTAACAGGAGCTCATGAAGATTACTGGGTGTTCTCTGATTTTTCATATTTCGGCTTTTGATTTAGACTACAATTTACATCTAAGAAAGACAATTCTAAATGAGACTTTGTCATATGCCCCTAGGATGGTGACACTCTTTCAGGTTACAGAGGAGAGAGAAATACTTTAGTTACATGAGCTGATGGGGAATTATTTTAAAAACATCTTGAAAAATAAATAATGCAAAAGAGGAAACCATCTGAACAATAGCATAGTCAGACTTCATGAAAAATGAGAATATTCAGCATATAATTGTGATCCAAAGTTACAGCCAGACCACTTCATCTTGCCAAACCTTTATAACCACTGGGAACTAGCTTGGACTGCAATAAGTTCTCTATACTTGTTATGGAGAGGAGTCTTGCCCTCCACTCCCACTCCTACAGTGGCCTTGCTGCTGTCTGTTTTGTAGCTTTTGTGCCATGCTGAAGTGCACCATGTATCAGACTATGGATTGCTGATTCCCCTTGCATTGCAATGTCTTTTAGGAACACTACATTGGCAGAATTCCCTTGGTTTATATGTGAGGATCTGACTGAAACCTATGTGTACTAGTCCAGTAGAAAGTCTTCCATTGAATAGGAAAACACAAACTCGGGCCTTGAAGAATAAAGGCAAGCTACCACTTTATACCATAAGGAGCAACATAAGAGACAAATTAAGAAAAAGGAGGGCTATTCATGAAGGAACAAAAAGGAGATGCTTAAGAAGAGAAAGGTGCGGGGACTGTGCAATGTAGGCAGCCTTGTGCTCTCTGTAGGATTAACTTCAAGAAGAGACTCGCATTCTTTGGGGGAGCATGGAAGGAACAATGAGATGTCCTTTTCTACAAATCAGAGGTCCATAGTCTGTGATCAGCCATGAAGACAACTTCAGTTAGACCAATGAGTCATCCAAAGGATCAGAGAGTGGCCCACAGTAAAAGAGACTTGAAGGGGAAACATAAGACAGAGAATGGGTCAGAACTTGATGAAGATTACCCTGCTCCCATCTCTTCTGCCTCTACCCCACCTTCGTAGGCCATGGAGCATTCTAAGAGGGCAAATACTGCTGTTTCTCCTCTTGTTCTAAAGGGTTCCTCTGTAAAAATTGAATAATACCAGACATTTTCTTTTGCGTAAAAAATAAATTAATGCAGATACAGTTTTCTCATTTCAAAACTTTACCCTCCCCCTCTTTCTCTTCAAACTTTGGGACCTGCTCTTATTCAGCCTTTCCTGTCCACCTGCCAGGGACCAAATTAATGAAAATTTGCAAATGATGTCAGTGGAAAGACTCAGAAATAGGTGAACATGCTTAGGTCATGACGTATTTTTTTTTTAATAGATTTGTTTTACCTTGCTCTGGTTTTTTTGTTGCATCTATACACAGCAATCTAGTCATATTTTCTGCTCATAAAAGCCATACCTGGTTCAGATGCTGGGGTTAACCGTGTCTCTGCACTGGGGCTGTGCAGCATTCATGGTATTCTGTGATCTCCAGGTGTTCTGCCACCTGGACGATGTATAGAACCACTGACCAGGGTCATAGTTTCCATGTGTGACTCCCACCTGTGGACACAATATTTGTTATTGTTGACTGTGTTTTCAAGAACATCTTTCTATAGCACTTTATTCAGAGTTCTCACATGCCAAGGGTTCTATTTGCCTAGGTTTACCAGATAGGGAGCTGAAGCTTGTGAGGTGATAGCCAATAGGCAGCCAAGCCCACTGAGACAAGGTGTGAACTCAAGATAATGCCACCTCGATGAGTTGTCAAGGATGCTCAGGAGGTGACTCTCTTTTATGAGGAAACTGTCCCCAGCCAGAGGGCAAATGAATAACCTGATACTTCTCTTACAAATCAGAGGCTGAAAACACTTTGCAACCAGTTGACTAGGTCTAGAAACCAGAGAGTTAGTCAAAGAAACCAGAGAGTTAGTCAAAGCCATTTATTAAGCGCCCGCCATGTGCCTTAAGAATTAAGGCAGCTGAGAAGTCTCCAAGCTGATCATTTGAATCAGAAAAAGCCAATTTATGGGAGAAAGACCCCAAGATGTGACTTATGTCAAGAAGCCTCCAAATGAATAGACTTGGGTTAGAGTTCTCCACCACAGATATCTGGATGGTGAAACCTGTGTCTGATTTCATGGAACCAGCTTGTCTAGAAGGTTAATGCTAGAAATCAGATCTCCCAAAGGCAGTATAGAAAGAGAGGGGGATGTTATCTTGGTAATCAAACTGTGGAGCTCCAAGAAAACATCCTTGAGAGATAGTCAGGCGTTCAACAATATAAACCAAATAAGAGCCTAAGTCTAAAGGGCAAGACTGACCTTTAGAAGCAGAAAGAGGAAGCAGAGCCCAGGATCAGAAATAGAATGTCTAACATTTATGAGAATTTATCATTTAAGTACCATGCACTGATGGATATTTACAAATTAACTCATGTAAATGAAAATGATACTAACAAGGATCCCCATCCTGCATCTGAGAAAACCTAGGCACAGAGCGCTCAAATCACTTTCCCAAGGTCACACAGTTAGAAAGCTGTGAAGATGGGATTCGGACTGGGGTAAAATATGGCTCTAGAGACCATTTTCACAATGGTGATGCTATATATTGCCCATGCAGTTTCAAAGGAATGGGTTTGAGCAAATAAAGAGAACCTAGGATGATTCACCCAAATAAAGTCAAGTCCTTAGTTTGCCTCTCTGGTTCTGTGTGTGTAAAGAAGGCTTGATATCAGAAGAAGGGTACAGGAAATCAGCCGGTGGAATTCTTGGACAATGATCCCTTGCCAATTTGGTGCTTATCATAGTTCTGAGTATGAGATGCCCTCTCTGAAGATGCCTGCATTATTTGCATTTTCTGTCACTGGAGTATCTGTCAGGCAATGCGTCTGGGAGTCAGTCCCCGCAGACACGTTCAAAGGTAGCATCTACATGGTTCAGACAGAAGCTGAGCTGCATCCACTTCCTGTCTGCCAACATCAGGGTATTCTCCGCGCCAGGCTGGGGCTAGCTCCATGGCCCTGTAGCCGGCAAACAGAAGCCATGATTCAATCACCTCCAGGCTGGCGCCGAGTGTCCTTGACCTTCAGTCGCATTTCCTGGCCTTGTCTGAGGGCAGGGTGGGTGGAGGTGAGACCCCTCTCGCCTTTATGAAACAGAAGGCCTCACAGAGCTCTCTGGTCTGGCTCCCGGGAGACTGAAACTCTACAGAAGAGTCTGTGACTCTTGTCCTAGAAGAAAAGGCTTCTAGAATTGTGACCTGCAGGCAAAAATCCTAAAGTCAGACTAGGGAAATAAGACTGACTTACCACTCCCTCCTCACCAAGCTCAACTAGATAAGGAATCAAATAGGCCCTTTTCCCCCCTACCCCATGCGAGGTGCTGCCCCTTCCCTCCTCTGCATCCAAGGAGGCAATCTTCTTCCCCGGGAATCATCAGGAAAGCTCTGGCTGACAGGTTGTGTGATTGCTTCTGATCCCCTTGGTCACATTGTGTAACATCTTAACTCCTAACCTAATCCGATGGATGCAGCTTGACAGGGCATAACAGGGGTGCTGGCCCAGCTTCCCGCAGCTCCGTTTAAGACCCCGCCTCCCTGCAGGCTGCTGGAGACTCCGCACAGCAGTCACAGTGCTTCGGGGCATGTTTCTCACTCCAAATAGATACAAGGGCAGCAGCCTGTCCCTAACCATAGGATTAGGTCCTGACAAATTCCTGTGGCCATTCCTGATTCCTTGTGTCAACAAGGTTCACGACCTTAAGTCAGTACAAGAAAAAAAGTAGTGTGTAGGGGCCTGAGGTTGTAGAGGCCCTCAGAAACACATTGCTATGCTATGCTATGCTAAGTCACTTCAGTCGTGTCCGACTCTGTGCGACCCCATAGACGGCAGCCCACCAGGCTCCCCCATCCCTGGCATTCTCCAGGCAAGAACACTGGAGTGGGTTGCCATTTCCTTCAGAAACACATTGTATTCAATCAAATCATTAAATCAACCAAAAAATGGCCATGTCAAAGACATCTTAATTATCTCCAACTTAAAATGGGAGGATGGAACGAGTCGATTCAATGTATCGTGTCTTCCACAGGAGCAACATTTAAATTATGTGTTTGTTTTCTTCACTGTGGGCTGGTGCCTGCAAAGCGGAACTTAAGTCTTTCTGTGTCAGTCCTCCACCTAGATATCCAGGGCCCTTCTGATTTTATGGCTCAGAAATGATTATGCTGACCTCCTGGGTCACATATGTGCCCAAGATACAGGCTCAAATCATGTGCTATCAGCTTCTTGACATCATCCCTCAGTACTTTACTCCTGCCCCTTGAAGGTAGAGCAGGGTAGGTTACTCTCAATTTCCTTTTTCTCTCTCAACACTTATTTGAAAAAGCCATCATTCTTATTCTGCCTCGAAGTGAGCTCTAGCTTTGTCATCTAGCCCCGCCCCCAGTGACTTCCTCATAGCTCTGGAGTTGTGGGGCCCTCACTTTGAGCCCTTCTCTGACATTTACTAGCTGTGAATTCTTGGACTTCCCTGGTGGCTCAGACAGTAAAGCTTTCACCTACAATGTGGGAGACCCAGGTTTGATCCCTGGGTCAGGAAGATCCTCTGGAGAAGGAAATGGCAACCCACTCCAGTACTCTTGCCTGGAAAATCCCATGGAGAGAGGAGCCTGGTAGGCTACAGTTCATGGGGTCACAAAGACACGACTGAGTAAACTTTCTTTCTTCTTACTTATCCACAGAAAGCTTCAGTTCTAGAATCTGAAAACAGGGGAAATACAACTTCAGTTCCGTTGGGTGGTTGTAAGAATTAAGTGACAGAGTGTATACAAAGTTCTTAGCAAAATGTCAGACACGCAGACTCTGCTCAGAGATTATCCTGTTTAGGAGTCATGGTGGTTGGGAAGCCAAAGAAGGAGATTCACCCACTTTGTTTACCAGATACACTATTTACAACCCATAAGACTTTGAGCAAAGCTACTTCTCTAAACCTTGCTTTCCTCAGCTATAATAGGAGGCTAATAGTACAGTAAGTCCTGGCCTAACAGGATAAGTGGGGCATGAAAATTCAATCACATAAAACAAGGGGCTGCATTTTTGAAATTATGGGGGAAGAGCCTTTTTTTGTCGGCTGGCCAGAAGGTCGGAGGGTTTATCTGGGCAACTTTAACCCGTCAGGCTTCTGACGTGATCTGGCACCCTCTGGTGGCTGGCATCATTCCCTGTAGCTGAAATACGGATGGGGGCTCTTTCACTTTCACTGTGGCCTGTCTTGGGTCAGCTTGTTGAGCCAAAGAGCATGTTGCAGATTCAGGGATCCATCAACCTCGCTAGTTTCAGAACAAGGCTGACTGACATTTCACTGCCCAATCTTACCTCCATATGCAAAAAACAAAAACTTTATCTGACCCCTGTGTCTGTCTTGAAATGGGGTTGGGCAGATAATGAGAGCTAATAACCGGTCATATTATATGAAATTGTGTTACCATGGGGAATTTTTGTCATGAAAGTATACTGTACATATCTTTAAATTTTTGTAGAGTTACATGAGATTAAAATACATCTCAATCTATATGAGCTGCTATAATGAAATACTGCAGACTGGGTAGCTTATAAACAACAGAATTTGAATTCTCACAGATTCAAAGAATGGGAAGTCCAGGATGAGGGTGCCAACATGCTTGGGTGAGGGCCATCTTGCTGGTTTATAACTGGCACCTTTTCAGTGTCCAGACAGGTAAAAGTAGGCTAGTGCTCTCTCTGGAGCCTCTTTCATAAGACACTAATTCCTTTCACGAAGGTTCTACTTCATGACTTAATGCACCTTCCAAAGCCTCACGTGCCAGCACCACCATGTTTGGTAGTTATGATTGCAGCATCTGAATTTGGGAGGACACAAACATTTAGAACATAGCATGCCCTTAATATGAGTTTCCCTGGTGGCCCAGATGGTAAAGTATCTGCCTACAAGGCAGGAGACCCAGGTTTGATCCCTGGGTTGGGAAGATCCCCTGGAGGAGGGCATGGCAACCCACTCCAGTATTCTTGCCTGGGAAATCCCATAGACAGAGGAGCCTGGCAGGCTACAGTCCACGGGGTCATAGAGAGTCAGACTCGCCTGAGCAACTATACAACATATGCCTTTAATACAGTTCCTGGCACATTGTTAATAAATCATAAGAAAATTTATTATTGACAAGTATATAACATATAACTTAAAACAGAGGTTCTTGAGGTTTTTTTTAGAAAGTATAAGGAAGTAAATTGACATTGTATTTAATAAGAACTTCAAGCTGGGAAGAGATTACTGCAATTCTATAATGTTAGAATTCATGAAATTTACCACCTAAAATAAATACGTCTACAGCCCATGAAGCAGATTTGAATTGAATACATATGATGAACCTGTAGATGCTTTGCTTCGCAGCCCCTCCAGCAGAGCTCGTGTGCCTCCTTGTCACACATTTAATGTTTGATGTTTACTTAGTAGAATTTCGCCTGGAGAAAATTGTGTGATTTCCCCTGTGTCTCTATATCCAGGATGAGCCCTGACTGGCAGAGAAGATGGGGAGCTAGGATGACGGGGAGGATATCGCTTAGTATGACCTGCAAAATTTGTCTTCATCAGAAGGGGCTGGTACTGTACTGAGTTCCCTGGGACACAGTTTTACTCAAAGGCCAACCATTATAAGATGCTCTTTATTCTTTGAATAGTAATTTTAATTCCACTCCATAGCATTGTGCCATGTTCCGCGCTAGGTTCTATAGGTAGAAACTAGGAAACATGGCTGGTCCCTAATTGTAGAAAGTTCGTGGTCTTAATGAAAAAAAAAATGTAAGCAGACAAGTAGGTGAACAATAATAATACTGAGCAGAGCACAGCTTGGAGGGAAAAGAGCTTTGAGTCAGAGAAACCCACATAAATGTTGGCAGCATTCTCAATGAGAAGAGGAAGATGGAGGTAGATAAGGGCAGGGGCAGCAGAAATGGAGAGAAGGGGATAGAGGAAGGGGGTATTTGAGCTGGGAGCTCAGGGCATCGTCAGGAAGGCGACTGCTAAGAAACTCGGAAAATCAAGGCTCTACTTACTCAAAGAATAGCTCTGAATTTTCCATATGAAATGGCTGCATTTCCCCTACTGTCAGATCAATTTCCAAGGAGCTTAAGCCCCTGGTAATGCATGTCAGCACCTTTTAAAGCATCTGTGGTGATCAGTTTCCTGATGCATTAAGAAACAAGCTACCGATGGAATGTATTTGTTATTTTTTTTATAGTTTTCTTTCCTTTTTGGCCCCAAAGTGCTTTTGAAGTTAGAAGGAAGCTGTGAGTCATATGCTGCTTAGCTAGGGAAGCTGGAGGTGGGCGGTGCCACTACCAGCTGATAGAAAATCAGGTTGTAAGTCTTGTTTCCCAGTATCTCCATGATGTGACATTAGGAGACGATGACTGCGATTATGGGGAGACATTTGTTCCAATGATGTTCATAAATACACTTTGTTAGGCAGTTATGTCAAATTGTCTGCTTTTCCCTCCCTCTCTGGGAGCAGTCTGCTTCTCGGTGGCTTGATTTCTCTCTCTGAAATAAGACTGTGCTAACCGAGACTCTGGAAGTCAAGTGTGAGGTATGGAATATTAAATCTACTAGTGCTGTTTGTGTAGGAAGGAAAGGCAAAATGCAAGTGGAGAGGGAGGGGACCCCAGAGGGAATTCTAAGCCTGTAAGATGACCTTTGCTTTTCAGCTGAAGACTGGGCCTGACAGAGATAGAGAGGGCCATTCTAGTCTGGCAGAACAGCGAATTGATCATTGAAGGATTGAAAAGAATCTTTCCTTACTGGGGTAGGTTCCTGTATTTTGGATCAGTTGAGATAGTGGATTCATGCTTCTTGGGGTTCACAAAGAGCTGTGGAGAAAAAAAATGAGTGAGGTTAGTGATCCTGGCTGTGTGATTCTAGATGCTCTGAGCTTCACTTTATTTGTGAGCTGAGAATGCTATTAATCCCCCAGCAAGATTGCTAGAAGATAAAATAACATGGAGTGTTTCTCCTCACAAACTTCAGGCATTAACTAACCTGGTTCACAGGATGTCAGTTTCCTTCCACACATCTGTCCTCTTCTCTGTGAATGCCTGGTGCATGAGAGATGGGGTTCTGTCACACTGCAAACAAGCTCCATAGTGACACCTACATAGTTCACTGAAACACACTTAATGGGTACAGGACTCCTGAGGGATCTTGTTAAAATTCAGATTCTTACTTGGTAGCTCGTCAGTGTGGCCTGAGATTCTGCATTTCTATCTAGCTCCCAGGTGATATCGATGTTGGTGGCTCCTGGACCTTACATTAGTATTAAGAACTGACTCAAACTGGGTAACAATATGGCACTGGCAAGAGGGCAAGGAGAAAAGCCTCCTGCTGCTGAGTCTGGCCTTAAAGGAAAGCTGGACCATTAAGGACACAGTGTCCAAAGGCCATTTCCGGCCAAACCAGGTGTGGTGTGCACAGAAAAGGAAATCCCATGCTATTCGTGAGACATGGTTGATGTCAGACTCAATATGAGCTTGAAGCAGGAAGACCTATTTAATCATCTCTATGTGCAAAATCTCAGTGGCTACTGATTGCCCTTACCTTAAAGTTCAAATTCCTCAGCATATACTTATTCTGAAGATTGAAGCAATCCCGTGTTGTGTGTCTTTCTCTCTGTAACTGAGAGACCTTTGGGAGCTGGATCTTTGTTTTTAAATTGTCACCATTTTCTTGGGACTTGGCACAGTGCTGGAATGTGGCAGTCACTCAGCAAATTCTCCTGAAGGGACGCTGAAGAGTGGTGGGAAGAAACGGGATGGGATGGTTACATCTGCTCTGGGAAAACACCAGGGAACAGGAAGGGATTTTAACCAAGAGGTCCTGGGACTGGATCAGGGAGGACCCTCCTCTGAGAAGAGGGCTATGCACTAAGCAAGGAAAATTTGCATGCATACAGTATAACAGGGGTTGTGGGGCCGCTGCCGATGGTGACTGCAGCCATGAAATTAAAAGATGCTTACTCCTTGGAAGGAAAGTTATGACCAACCTAGATAACATATTCAAAAGCAGAGACATTACTTTGCCAACAAAGGTTCATCTAGTCAAGGCTATGGATTTTCCTGTGGTCATGTATGGATGTGAGAGTTGGACTGTGAAGAAGGCTGAGTGCCGAAGAATTGATGCTTT
>NW_011494896.1:8615012-8651208 GCF_000754665.1 Bison bison bison
ACATTACTTTGCCAACAAAGGTTCATCTAGTCAAGGCTATGGATTTTCCTGTGGTCATGTATGGATGTGAGAGTTGGACTGTGAAGAAGGCTGAGTGCCGAAGAATTGATGCTTTTGAACTGTGGTGTTGGAGAAGACTCTTGAGAGTCCCTTGGACTGCAAGGAGATCCAACCAGTCCATTCTGAAGGAGATCAGCCCTGGGATTTCTTTAGAAGGATTGATGCTAAAGCTGAAACTCTAGTACTTTGGCCACCTCATGTGAAGAGTTGATTCATTGGAAAAGACCCTGATGCTGGGAGGGATTGGGGGCAGGAGGAGAAGGGGACGACAGAGGATGAGATGGCTGGATGGCATCGCTGACTCGATGGACATGAGTCTGAGTGAACTCCAGGAGTTGGTGATGGACAGGGAGGCCTGGCGTGCTGAGATTCATGGGGTCGCAAAGAGTCGGACACGACTGAGCGACTGATCTGATCTGTGGGGCCACTGTAGGTGAGGAGGGATCCAATTCTTGCAGATTAACTCATCACCGGGTAGAGAACACTGTAATTGTCAGAAATGCTGGTTCTAGGTACCACTGCTGAGCCTACTTTAACTATTCAGCTTCTTTAAGAAAGCATAGCCTTTTCCCTCCCACAGGCCCTACCCTGATTTAGGGAAGCATAGTAAGTAGTTAGGATCAACATTGAATTCTTGAGATTCTGCTTAGCATTTAGAGCAGGAAGAAATAAACTTGACTTTTATCCAGTTATGGAAAAGTTGCATTTAAAAAAAGGAGAGAAGAGATGCTCCGTCTTCTACATGAAGTCTACTCTCTCTGAGCCCAAGACTTGCCTCCTGTGTCCTGTTTTCTCTGAGATCATTGTTCATGGCTAGTTTTCCAGATGTATCAACTCAGTCTCTTTGTTCCTCGGTTTGTAGTTGAAAAAGCATCAGCTACTTTCTATAGATAAGGCTTTACCTGAGGTGCTTTGCCAGCATTATTTTGTTTAAGCAGTTCATGTTAGCAATTGATGGAAAACATTTGTATTCCAACAAGGTAGGAAAATGGACTCTAGACATGAATCCTGGCCTTATCATATATGAACAATGAAAATCAGAGACTTAGACTCTGTGCATCATACAAAAATATTGCTATGGTTTATGTCAAGGAGTGTTCTGCCTGTGTTTTCCTCTAGGAATTTTATGATATCTGATCTTACATTTAGGTAAAAGACCTATATGTGGTGTTAGAATTTTTTTTTAAATTTTATTCTTTTATATATAGCTGTCCATATCATTTATACCAGTATCATACTCTTTTTATCACCATCGCTTTATAGTACAATCTGAAGTCAGGGAGCATGGTTCCTCCAGCTCTTTTCTTCTTTCTCAAGATTGTTTTGATTATTCAGGATGCTTTTTGTTTCCATACTAATTTTAAAATTATTTTTTCTAGTTCTATGAAAAACATCTTTGGTATCTTGATAGGGGTTGCATTGAATCAGTAGATTGCCTTGGGTAGTATGGCTATTTTAACAGCATCAGTTCTTGCAGTCTGAGAGCATGTTATATCTTTCTATGTGTTGTGTTGTCTTCAATTTCTTTATTCAGTGTCCAGTTGTTTTCCAAGTATAGGTATTTTACCTCCTTAGGTAGGTTTATTTATAGTTTATTATTTCTTTTTCTGATCGTTTGTTGTTAGTATGTAGAAATGCAACAGATTTCTGTCTATTAATTTTTTATTCTGCAACTTTACCAAATTAACTGATGAGCTCTAGTTGTTTTCTGGTGGTATCTAACTATTGATTATTATCTTATACACATGAACATTGGTACTTAGAAGGGGTTAAGCCACTTGTCAAAAGTCACTCTAAGGGTAAGGAGAATTTTCCAGCATGAGCCTGGTTTCTGTTTTAGTTATTGGTCTTTTCAATAATGTTTTTTGTTACTTCTGCCAGTTTTGTTTTACAAACGAAAGTTTTATCAGCCTTTTCTTAGATTTTGAAATTAAAACAAATCAAATCAAATTTAAATTCTTGTTGGAATATTGATTAGAATTGTATAAAATTTACACATTAAAATAAAAACTGGAAAACTTAATAACAATTTTCTTATTTATACACTCATCTCTTCTTTAAAACAAAATATCTATTTACTTCCTCCATGCCAAGTAATATTCTGGGTACAAGTGATAGTGAAATGAACAAAATATAACCCATTCTCTCAAGCACTTTACCCATGTAAGGGGTAAACAGATATGTAAATAAGCATTTTACCATTGACTTTGTTTTCTATAGTCATTTACATAAAATGTTTTATTAATTTAATTTTATTTTATTCTAACAAATACAATCTGACTTATAAAATGCCCTTGATGTATAGTCTGCACATAATAGAGATTCACATTTTATCTAAAATCCTTGGGGCCAGATATATCTTATAATTCAGAATTTTGAATGGTAATATGTTGCATATCCTATATATGCAACATGACACCCCCAACAGAAACTTGGGAAGAAGCATATTAATAAAACATAGTAATATTTCTACAGCAGTACAGTCACACTAAATGGCTTTATAGAAGCTCAAATCAGATTTTGCATCAAATGAGTAATGTAAAATGTTTAGTTTTCAGAGTATTTTGGATATCAGATTTGCAAGCAAAGCGTAAAGGTCTTATAATGATTTTTTTCTTTCTTTTTAATATGTATTAGTTTTACTTCTTTGCTTGCTTAATTATACTAGCTAGACACATTTAATTGGAGAAGGAAATGGCAACCCACTCCAGTGTTCTTGCCTGGAGAATCCCAGGGATGGTGGAGCCTGGTGGGCTGCCGTCTATGGGGTCGCACAGAGTCGGACACGACTGAAGTGACTTAGCAGCAGCAGCAGCAGCAGACACATTTAGGTAATATTAAATGAGGGTGAACAGAGTGGATAAACTTGTTTTATTTCTAATTTAGAGATCTGTGTCTTGTGTCCGCTAGTAAAGAATCACTTACTTGAGAGTCTAAAATGGGAATATTCATTATATTAAGAAGGAATTATTTTATTCTACCCTGAAAAATGAAAATGTTATTAAATTTCATCAAATGTATTTAGGGAATATTAAAATAATCATCTACCTTTATTTTTTTATTATCCTACTGATAAATTTCTATTGCATTTTTCAATTTTCTTATATTGAAACTGGGCTTATTCCTATTGGATTATTGAATCAGCAATATTACATTGTTAAACTCTATTTTAAAGTAGTTAATTTCCAAGTTTGAATCTATGTTCATGGTTTAGATGATTTTGTTTCCCTTTCACTTTTGCATAGTATCTTATCACCTTTGGGAATCAGGATCAAATCTTGTGGAATGAATTGGATAGTTTCTCTATGTCCTACTCTCTATAATAAACTATGAGATAATACATTATAAATTATGTATTAGATATTTTTGAATGCTTGAATTAAATCACCATTAAATCTCTCTGGATCAAATGTGTTTTAGGCAGACAGTTTTTAAAGAGCTTTCTATGATTCTTCCTCTGTTATTAGTCTATTCTTATTTTCTATTTCTTCTGTACCTTTCCAAACTTGATTATTTCTTATTAGATTGAGAAGATTAGAAGTTAATGGGGGAGGTGTGTTTATCCTGCCCAGCTGTGAATGCATATGTCTTTACACTGCAGAATAAATGAGGGCTTTTATTTTCTTTTTTAATGTCTTTTTTTTTTTTTTTTTAAACTTAGGAGTTCATTATCAAAGATACTTGATTTGGGTCCAAATGTTCATCAATTCATCTTTCACTGTGCTATCTCTGAAATTCTGCTTTTAAGAACAATTAGTTTCCCAGAAAATCACATACAGAAAGAACATGAGAGATTATCTGGTCTTGTCTATTGATTTTATAAATAAGAAAACTGAATTGTCAGCTGGTAAAATAATTTATAAAGTTAAAGAGTCAGGAACAAAACCAAGCTCAACTTGGTTTTTATTTTTTATTTATATTTTATTGTTTTTATTTTATTGTCTATTTTAAAAAGACAATCTATTAGCTAAATGAGCTTAGCTAATAGATTGTCTTTTTAAAATAAAAAGAGCAATGGACCATCATACATGTATTTTACTTCCTTACTGATGTCAGAACCACCACCCACTCCTGGCTTCCAAGTATTATGCCCTCCACGCTGTATGGGTTGGTATCCAAGAGCATCATGTTATCCAGGGGCCTATTGGATATGGTTGCCAAGTTTCTAGGAATGTGTCATCAAATCAATAAAGTTCTTAGACTTCACATACAATGGAGGGAAAGATAAGAGCTATCACAAGCACTATCAGTGATCCTTTAGTCTTCCTTCAGTTTACATATATTCGCTATGAAGCATTGCCCAAAACTCAACTGAGGGTGTTACTTATTTGCTTTATTATTCATATGAAGATTGTTGTTGTTCAGTTGCTAAGTCATGTCTGGCACTTTGTGACCCCAGGGACTGCAGCATGCCAGGCTTCTCTGACCTCCACTGTCTCCCGGAGTTTGCATAAATATATGTCCATTGAGTCAGTGATGCTATTGAACCCTGTTCTCCTTTTGACTTCAATATTTCCAAGCACTGGAGTCTTTTCCAATGAGTCAGCCCTTCCCATCAAGTGCCCAAAATACTGGAGCTTCCTTCAGCTTCAGCATCAGTCTTTTCAATGAATATTGATAGTTGATTTCCTTTACAATTGACTGATTTGATCTCCTTGCAGCCCAAGGGACTCTCAAGAGTCTTCTCCAGCACCACAATTCAAAAGCATTAATTCTCAGCATTCAACCTTCTTTATAGTCCAACTCACATCCCTACATGACTACTGCAAAAACCATAGTTTTGATTGTACGGCAAAATGATGTTTCTGCTTTTTAATACAGTCTAGGTTTGTCAGAGCACTCCTTCCAAGGAGCAAACATCTTTTAATTTCATGGCTGCAGTCATCATCTGCAGTGATTTTGGAGCCCAGGAAAATAAAATCTGTCACTGCTTCCACTTTCCCCCCTTCTATTTACCATGAAATGATGGGACCAGATGCCATGATCTTAATTTCTTGAATGTTGAGTTTCATGTCAGCTTTTTAATTCTTCTCTTTCACTCACATCAAGAGGCTCTTTAGTTCCTCTTCACTTTCTGCCATTAGAGTGGTATCTTCTGCATATCTGAGGTTGTTGATATTTCTCCTGGCAATCTTGATTCCAGCTTTTGATTCATCCACCTGGGCATTTCACATGATGTACGCAGCATAGAAGGAAGCGGCAACCCACTCCAGTACTCTTGCCTTGAAAATCCCATGGATGGAGGAGCTTGGGGCAGGCTACTATCCATGGGGTCGCAGAGAGTCGGGCACGACTGAACGACTTCACTTTCACTTATGCAGCATAGAAGTTAAATAAGCAGGGTGACAATATACAGCCTCGTTGTACTCCTTTCCCCATTTGGAACCAGTCAGTCGTTCTGTGTCTGGTCCTAAATGTTGCTTCTTGACCTGCGTACAGGTTTCTCAGGAGACAGGTAAGGTGGTCCTATCTCTTTAGGAAATTTCCACAGTTTGTTGTGATCCACACAGTCAAAGGTTTTAGCATAGTCAACGAAACAAAAATAGATGTTTCTCTGAGCTTGCTTGCTTTCTCCATGATCCAATGAATATGAAAATTAGCAAAACTTTAAACAGTGACTTGAAAGAGTGAGAAGTAGATTATGCATAGGTAAAGAGCAATCGCATTGATTTTGGGACTTTCCCTGGTGGCTTGGATGGTAAAGAATCTGCCTGCAGTGCAGGAGACTCAGGTTCAGTCCCTGGGTTGGAAAGATCCTCTGGAGAAGGGAATAGCAATCCACTCGGAGAAGGCAATGGCATCCCACTCCAGTACTTTTGCCTGGAAAATCCCATGGACGGAGAAACCTGGTGGGCTGCAGTCCATGGGGTCGCTAGAGTCAGACACGACTGAGAGACTTCACTTTCACTTTTCACTTTCATGCATTGGAGAAGGAAATGGCAACCCACTCCAGTGTTCTTGCCTGGAGAATCCCAGGGACAGGGAAGCCTGGTGGGCTGCCGTCTATGGGGTTGCACAGAGTCGGACACGACTGAAGCGACTTAGCAGCAGCAGCAGCCAGTATTCTTGCCTGGAGAATTCCATGGACAGAGGGGCTTATGGGCTACAGTCTATAGGGTTGCATAAGAATCAGGCATGACTGAGTAACTTAGACACTTTTTTTTTAAAGATCAATCGCATTGATTTTTGAAGATGGCTGGTTGTGTTCTACTGGATGATCAGTGCCTGCTGTTCTGCAGCTAAAACCTGAAAGATCATGCCACAGCCAAAGTAAATGTCAGTTTTGGTTCTCACCCTCACCTGTATTCATAGACACAAACAGCACTTTACTACATGAACCTTCAGGTATAGAAAACCAGTTAGTGAGTTAATCTGATTCTTCAAGAGCTAGACTTAATGAAACATATTATAATGGCCTCCACCTGAGACCTGTTTAAAGAATTTTTGTTTTTAAATGTTCTTGTTCAGTGCAAATCACTATGGCTGTCCTTTCATACAGGCTGAGTATACAAAATAATAGTAATACGAATTACATTCACAATACTCTATATCAAGATTGCCAGAAATAGAGGTGCTCATCCTGTCCCACGGATCTGGACCCACATAGCCAGTGGGCCATGGCTTTGAGGGACAGAGTGATTATCTGAAGAACATGAGAACAGAGAAATAATACGTGAGTGTGTAAGGAAGCCCTCCTCTAGGAAACTCAGGGCATTATGTTTTTAAAAAGTTGTATCTGTCATTAGTTTTAATTGTTGAGCCTAGGGCAAGAAGTGAGACACTGAGCCATTAAGATCAAGATCTACATAAACAGAAAGTTAGAATTTAAAATAAAAATAAGCAAAGTAAACAAAATCAAACCATTTTGTGATGGGGAACCAGTATTAACTGGCATAATGAATATAAAGCACTTAGCACAGGGCATGACACATCGTTCTCAGTAAATGTTGGCTATTATTAGAAAACAGAGTGTTCAGTGTCTGTCTCTTTTCCTTGAAAATGCAAATAAGATTTATACCCTCCTCCTTTCCATTATCAAACCCTATCAGCTAATACCTGAGAAGTATTTTTCAAATCTGATCAATTCTCATTGCTTTCAGGACTCCTTTTTGGAACCATCCTCATCTTTCAATCACAAAAGCACCAAAATTGGTGTCTCTGTTCACACTGTTGCCCCCAGCAGTCTGTCCATCACCCAGAAAATCATACAAGTCCCTTCTTTGCTTTTCAGGGACTCCCCAGTGTCCCAGAGGCTTTCCAGTGCGCTTGGAAGGTTACACAGACACTTAGTGTGCCCACAAGACCCCATATGGTCTGTACGCTGGCCACCTTTTCATCTCCTATCACCTTCCCCCGGGTACTCTACTATACTTACAAATCTTAAAGGAAGGCAAACTCTTGCCCTAACCCCTGCATTCTTGCTGTGTTCTCTGCCATAAATATTCTTCTAACCCAACATTCAGTTTCTTCTTTATTTTAAATATTTTATTCATTTAGAAAAAGTTCTAATAACTCAGTACATAAAATTTCACCCTCTCCTCATTCTCTATCCCCTTGCCGCTTTCTTTTTTTAAAAAATGCTCCTTATCTCTTCAATCTGAAAGTTTATTATGCATTCATTTACTTTATATATATACATACCTAAAAGTACAATGATGTATTTGAAAATTCTTGGCACATAGATTGTCAAATAAATATTGACAAAGTCAAGTACGTAATCCATTTGCTTCTCCTATAGAATGTAAACTCCACACAGGCAGGGACTTGATCCGTCTTATTCACTGCTGTGTCCTCCAGTGTCAGGCACCCATTACAATAGGTACCCAATAAATATTTTTGGATGAATGAAAGGACAGAAAACTCTTTCTAAGGATATGGGTTTGTATTTGGAATAGCATGTCAAATAAAATGTAATAAGGTACGTCAAAAAAATATACATGAATGTGAGATGGAAGAGAAAATGAATGTTGGCAAATAAAAATTATACTAATGGTAGGGTATTTATGAAGTACATTTCATAATTATATTTTGTACATTGCTAAATGGATTATGTACTTGACTTTGTCAATATTTATTTGACAATACACGTGCCAGGAATTTTCAAATACATCACTGCACTTTTAGGTACTTATATATATAAAAGTGCAAATTTCTGGCTAACAAAAACAACTCTCTCTCTCTCTCTTTCTCTCTCTCTCTCTCTATATATATACACATATATATATGTACACACACACACACATATACATATATATATATGTATATATATAGAAGGCAATGGCACCCACTCCAGTCCTCTTGCCTGGAAAATCCCATGGACGGAGGAGCCTGGTGGGCTGCAGTCCATGGGGTCGCGAAGAGTCAGACACCACTGAGTGACTTCACTTTCACTTTTCACTTTCATGCATTGGAGAAGGAAATGGCAACCCACTCCAGTGTTCTTGCCTGGAGAGTCCCAGGGACGGGGGAATCTGGTGGGCTGCCATCTATGGGGTCGCACAGAGTCGGACACGACTGAAGCAACTTAGCAGCAGCATGCATATATGTATATAAAATGTTACAGAAAAACCTGAATGAAATTTTTTCCAACCCATTACTTATATACGTACATATATATTCATAATAGTGTATTATTATGTGTAAGATAGACACATAGATAGATGTCAATCAGCTGTGGGGAGCTGATGTTATTCTGCCCTCTATTTACCAGCTAGAAAGACCAAAGCTTAGAAAGGCATGGTTAATTGTTGTCTATCACTCAGACAATGGAACAACAGTCTTTAAATAACAGTGTAAGTAATATTAAAGCTCTAGCTTCCATGATGGCTCAGAGGTAAAAAAATCCTCCTGCTAATGTATGAGATGTGGGTTTGATCCATGGGTTGGGAAGATTCTCTGGAGAAGGAAATGGCAACCCACTCCAGTAGTCTTGTCTAGGAAATCCCATGGATTGAGGAGCCTGGCGGGTTACGGTCCATGGGGCCATGAAAGAGTCGTACACAACTTAGCGAATAAACAACAACAGTATTCAAGCTCAGGCTTTCTCATGTCCACAGACGTTTTTTCTGAAAGTTTTTCTGAAAGGTATTATTTCTTGCTCCACTGCTTTCTAGCTGTGTGACATTTTTCAGGTTAGTTGACCCCCTTGATTTTGTTTCTTTGCTTGTAAGGTGAAAGAAAGCTGATTTAGTCTGTTTATCTGAAAAAGTTGCTGCCCATTCCGAGGAAGTAATGAATGTAAACATTGACAAAGGAAGTTAGCTGTTCATCCCTGTAGGGAAATCATCTCTCTGTAGTGGGAACCCATTGAGCCAGTGGAGGAACAGAAGCAGGGAAAATGATGATATGAGGGTCTTGATGCATGGAGCTCTCTGTCCAATCATTCCTGAAGCTAGCCTGTTCCCTTCTTGCCCATCATTTGTAAATAGTAAATTTCCCAATTTGACTTACGCTAATAGAATAGCTGTCCTTCATAACATAAAGCCGCATGATTAACCCAGAGATCCACATTCACCTCCAGGTCTCTGCTGATGTAGTTCCCACACACAGGGAGCCTTCCACTTATTCAGTCCCTGCACATTTATAGAATGTACCTAATGATATGGTCTGGGAGTGTAATCTTGAAAATGACTCCGTTTCTCTCCCAAGGAGCTCAACGCTAACCAGAAAACAGACAATTTAAAAAAAATATGCATAATATATGTGTGCAAAGTTTTATAATGAAATTACATTTAAAATGAGCCCTGAAGGCTAAGTAGGAGTCCACAGCACCTATGATTCATTCATACAGACCCCGTCCTAAATCGGACTTCAATACCTTTTGTAAATCTAGTCAGTTTTAGATATTAATAATAGCCTCAGACAGAGAAGGCAATGGCACCCCACTCTAGTACTCCTGCCTGGACAATCCCATGGACGGAGGAGCCTGGTGGGCTATAGTCCATGGGGTCACTGAGGGTCAGACGCGACTGAGCGACTTCACTTTCACTTTTCACTTTCATGCATTGGAGAAGGAAATGGCAACCCGCTCCAGTGTTCTTGCCTGGAGAATCCCAGGGACGGGGGAGCCTGGTGGGCTGTCGTCCATTGGGTCACACAGAGTCGGGCACGACTGAAGTGACTTAACAGCAGCAGCAGCAAAAATAGCCTCAGATGGAAAAAAAAAATACATTTCTGATCAAATGATCATTGTTGGCTCACAAATACGTTTGACTTTTTATTTATCTTTTGGCTGCACTGGGTCTTCACTGCTGTGTGTGGGCTTTCTCTATTTGCAGTGAGCAGGGGCTGTTTTTCACTGTGATGTGAGGGTTTCTAATTGTGGCGCTTTCTCTTACTGTGGAGCACCGGCTCCAGGCACGCGGCCTCAGAAGTTTTGGCACACAGGCTCAGGAGTCGTGGCTCACAGCTCTAGAGCATGGGCTCAGTAGTTGTGACGCAGGGGCTTAGTTGCTCTGAGGCCTGTGGAATCCACCCGGACCAGGGATCTAGCCCATGTCCCCTGCATTGGCAGGCAGACTCCCAACCACTGTGCCACAAGAGAAGTCCCACATACACATTTTAGAAACATCAGCTATCTTCCAGTGCCTCCAGTCTGTGAATATATACTCCACTGCCATGGCTTTTAACCTTTTGGGGACTCATAGACATCTCGGAGAAACTAATATCACTTTTTCCACAGAAAACTGTGCACAGAAGAAATCTGCATACAGTATCCTGAGTCCCGTGATGCCTGCTTGAAATCCCCTACCTTGGCAATGAATTAATAATCCTTCCAGCAGGCCTTTCCTTGGGGTTGGGACTCCCCTGAGTTCTACCCACAGGCAAGAGCTAAGTGCTTCTACCAACAGAATCAGGGTGAAAATGGAGGGTGACTGCTGAAGATGTTTATAAATATGATTTACCATCTCTACCCTGATGCCCCCCAGTTATAACTCACTAGATGAAGCTCGGGAGGAAAATAAGCCATTCAACCTGGCTCTTACTTCCAAGAGTGAGCTGTTGTCTAAGAAGCCAGCATCTCGCTCAGGAGTCTGTGTCTCAAACAGACGTGAGTTATGCAGCCTCCATCTATAGGGCTCTGGATGCTTCCTCCCCACTGCCGCACAAGATGCTTCCTAGCCATAGTTATTGAATTAATCAATCAAATTTTATTTTTATTGCACCATTCTGGAAAATCCGCTCATACTGCTTTCCAGTAATACTGAAAAGAAAAATAATCCATACCACCCAATTAAGAATAAAACATATGTCTTCTTGATGATGTCTGAACTGTGGTGGTTCCAGTGGTCATTGGCTCTCAAAGTTACTCAGCATTAAAGGCAACAGAGACTACCAGGGTAATACCTATAAGCAAATAAGTTTTATTACAACCACTGAAAAAAAGAGAGAGAGAAAAAAAACACTTAAAAAGTAAGGGGTCTCAGATGCCCTAGTGTCTGCAGCCAGAAGCAATAATAATAATGTGCATTTATTGAGCACTTTTGCTTCTATGAGTTCAAAGAACTGCACCATGCAATATTTAATTCACCCCTACCAAAACTGTCTGATTTATAACTTCTCCATGGCCCAGGGCTTGAGAAAGGAAGATTGCTTGGCCTTTCATTGATGGTCTTGGCTGATAAAGTTGCTGAGGGTGTCCATTTCCTGGCATTAGAACAGAGAGATCTGCAATCTAGAATGAGGGTTCGGCAGTGGATGTTGGGTGCTGATGTAGAATAAGGTACCGTGTCAAGAAGAAGCCTTCCCCCAAAGAAGAGAGCCCATCGGGAGCACTCATGAGGAGCGTCACCCTGGGAATAAGCCCGGCCTCAGGGTGGCAATCTCAGCCTTTCAACTCCATACACTCTGTCTTGTTAGTGGCCCAGAACTGGTGTAACTCAATGGGCTCGCCAGACTGTCACCCAGCTCACAAGACACAGATTCAGATTAGACCAGAATGCCTCTCAGTGCATTTGCCTATGCAGCCAAGGTGGTCTTTTCAGTGACTAATGGCAGCGTTAGCACACTGGACCTCTGACTGGTTTCATAGTATTAAAAAAAAAAACAACAAAAAAAAACACTTTCAGAGCTAAACTGAAGTAGTGGTTGTTTGATGCACATGGGATCAGATTAAAGGAACTTTTGGACAGTCTTTTTCTCTCTTCCCTACCTCCTTTCTACCTTCCTCCTTTTTTTTCACATGTATGGCAGGTCTTTTGATATATGATTTTCTCTGCCTATAATACTCTCTCCATACTCACACACACACACACACATTTTGGGCAACTCTTGTCCATCTCTTAAATTTCATCTGCCTACAAAGTGTTCTCCCAATACCAGGCTGAATTCTACTATGGGCTCCCACAATATCACAAACTTCTCTCTTTATCATATGACTTTATATATGTTTATGCTATAGCCCCTACCATGAGGAATAATTGTTGTTTGGTCACTAAGTTATATCTGGCTCTATGTGACTCCATGGACTGTATCCTGCCAGGCTCCTCTGTTTATGGGGTTTCCCAGGCAAGAATACTGGAGTGGGTAGCCATTGCCTTCTCCAGGGGATCATCTTGACCCAGGGATTGAACCTGGGTCTCCTGCATTACAGGTGGATTCTTTTACCACTGAGCCACCAGGGAAGTCCATGAGGACTAATAGTTAACTTATATTTTCCATGAGACTGTAAGTTCTGTGTGGACAGAGATGAGTAGCAACTTGTTGGCCTCCTTCTCTATAGCACCTTACAAGGGGGCTAGCACATCTAGCAATACTGTGCTCTTAAGGACAACAATACAAATTGTGGCTGGCATGTCTATAAGATTTCAGTGTAAGGCTCTCAGGTAAGTAAGTATTACTTACCTAAGTATTTTGCATTCATTATCTTATATACTATTTGCAACTTGCATTTATGTACCTTGGTCATGATTTTCAGAAAAGGAAAATGAAATTCACAGAGATGGTCACTCTCTTAGTTCAGATTCCTCTGAACTAAGATTCCTCTGAACTAATTTATTCCAGAAATAAATTCCCAAAACATGATTCAGGGGTAAGCAGTTTATTTGGGAAATGATTCCAGGAAGCATCCATGGGGGAATGAAGAAGTAAGACAGGAAAGGGAAAGCAGGCAATAATGGGTGCATTGTCCAGCCAGAGACCACTGTGAAAGTGTTAGTCACTAAATTATGTCGAATTCTGGCAACCCAATGGACTGTCACCCACCAGGCTTCTCTGTCCATGGAATTCTCCAAACAAGAATACTGGAGTAGGTAGCCCTTCCTTTCTGCAGAGGATCTTCCCAGCCCAGGGATTGAACCCAGGTCTCCTGCATTGCAGGCAGAGTCTTCTGAGCCACCAGGGAAAACCCCAGAGACCATGGTAGGGGACTGGAACTCAGTCTTCTGGGAAAACTCACGCAGTCAAAAGAATACATATCTGAGAGCTATTCCATCAAAGATGCAAAGTATTGGGGGTAGCTTCCCTGGTGGCACAGACAGTAAAGAATCTGCCTACACAATGCAGGAGACCCAGGTTCAATCCCTGGGTTAGGAAGATCCCCTGAAGAAGGGAATGGCAACCCACTCCAGTATTCTTGCCTGGGAAAATCCATGGACAGAGGTATAGTCCAGGGGGTCACGAAGAGTTGCACATGACTAAGTGACTAAAAATTTTCACTTTCACATTTTCATACACCACCTTCCATAAGTCTTTGGTTGAGGTGTGCTGCAGGTGGGTTTGGAGGCCTGGTTCTCCAGCCCTCCTGGCTTGCTGAATTTTGCAGGCAGAGCTGGTTCTGGGCAACAAGCAGTTCATAGGCAGATGGAGTACACTCTAACATAAAGCGCTAAGGCAAGATAGGAAGAGTTTCATTCCTGTTTCCATTTTTCATTGTGGGCAATATTAGGACATGAACCTCAGAATGTTTGACTCCAAAGTGCATGCTTTTAATGACTTACTTTTATACACCAGTGTCAAATAAATGAATAAAAAGGAAAAGGAAAACCCAAGCAAAATGGAGACATGAAGATTGTCACAAAGGATTTCTCTTCAGAGCTAAGATAGAGTCTGATGAAGCTTCTCTGTCTGCAGCTAGAAGGTTCATGCTTTCTGAGACTGTGTCTCTTCCCTCGGGGGTAGCTGCAGTGCCCCGTCAACTTTCTTTCCTTCCTTCTTCCCTTAGTAAGGAGACCCCTCCACTTTGGGTCTCTGTGTTCTTTCTTAAGATATGATAATATACTGATTTGGATACAGTCAAGTCTTGACCTATCCTGAGAGTCATGCTGTTTCTATGGTGATCACCCATCTATCACCTTGCCACTGCTATGCATTGATTTTCTTGGTCCAAAGCTCAGATCGCTGAAGGCAGAACATACAGTTTCCAGAAAGCCCTGTATCCTGCTTATATGTTTCTTCTTTATTCTGTTCTTCCGCTCATACACATCATCTCACTCCGTGTAGGTTCCAAAATTAGCTTGCAGCCTCAAATCTAGTCAGTCTATTTGTGAGGTAACAGCTCACCCCTTGTAATGCAATAGCTTTGTTTTGAAAAGAGTCATTTGTTAATTCAGTTCTTGTCAATCAAATCCTTTTATTAAAAAATAATCAACTTTTACAGGTGATAATCTCAAACATACCATTAGCCGGTGTTTGCCTACTTTCTGTATTTTCACTTGTAAGTGAAAATATCCTCACCTTCAATTCAACAAATACTGGGGGCATACCTACTGTGTGCCAACCCCCGTGTTATTGATTAAAAGATGAATAAAACCTGCTCCCTGTTCTTAAAGTCTACGAGGAGACACAGATGTGAAACTGCAGCTTCAGTGCAACATAATATGTCATATCGTAAAGCATAAAGTGGTATAAAAAAGCAAGTACAGGACAAAATAGATAGCCCACATGAAGGGCAGGGAAGTCTGAGAGATTATGCAGAGGACATAATATTTGTGGCATTTGGGTTGGAAAAACAACCCATGCACAAATTTTAAAATGTAAGTATGTGTATTTCTTTCCCATAACTGCAAAAGGTTTCATTTGATCCAAAAGAAGGTTGAAAGATGGATATCTTAGCCATTCACCTTTCGCTCTTTCCCCTGATGTATCAGTTTAGCTCTGCAGCTTCAGGGGTGAGGACCACCTCTTGGATTGCCTTTGTCACTCGGGCTAATTCCTCACTAAGAGCCTGGGGGGTGGTTATATGCGGGCTTGTCCCTCCCCCAAGGAGTCTGAACTTTATTCTATAAGCCCGTGACATTTCAAACTGTGCTCCATAGACTACTTGGATTAGAGGAGTGGGGTGGGGAGGGGGATGAAACAGAGAGCAGGGTGGGGAGTGGGGGGTGGCGACAGGTTCTGTTTGGATTTTTCACCTCTGCCTCTACTGAAGCAGCCCTGTTCATTGCTATTTTCATGTGACACTTATGAGACAGAATTTGGTCAATAGAATACAGGAAGGAAGGAAAGAGGGAAGGTAGAAGGGAAGGAAGGAGGGAAGGAGAGGGAAGATATTTTGCTTATTGGGAGGGATAGGATTTTGATTAGTTTTCCCTAAGAGAGTGAAATTCATATTTGTGATTTAGTAAGAGCCTTTTGTCATAAAGGTAGGAAATGAAGTGCAGGGTGTAAAGCTAAGGAAGGAAGATCAGTGAGGAGGCTACTGAAATACCCCAGGTAACGGGTGAAAGCTCCGATCCAGAAGTGAGGTTATGGAGAAGGAGGGTTAGAACCCAGATCCAGTTACAGCATGTAATCAGCAGGACTTAATGAGGCCCTGGATTCTGGGAAAATAATAACATGTCCTCATAGGATTATTAGAAAGAGCAAATACTATGAAATGTGTTTTAAACTACATAGCAGATTGCAATTGTTAATTATGATGGTTATTTTGACTTGATCATAGCTGTCTTTATTCCTAGTCAGTATTCTTTCCGTACGTTGCTCCCAGGATTCATTGTAAATTGAACTTTCAACTAATTGGATTTGCTGAAAGCAATAGAGAGTGTCATTTGGCTACTTCTTCTCTAGGGAATGTTGATATTCAAATCTCCAGGTCATTATTTAGAATCCTCAGTTCCAACATGGGAAATTTAAAATTGGATCTCCTGTTAATCTCTAATGAAGGCCTCCAGGATAAGCAAATATTTGAACTTGAGAAAGAGGATCTTTTATGCAACCTCCAAAAAGTCACTGACCGAATTATCCAGCAGCAGTAGACATTTGATATGATACAAATATCATATATATATGTGTGTGTGTCTACATATGTGTTTGCACATGTGTGTATACATACATGCACATGTGTGTATACATTCATACACACATAAGTATTGTAAGCATATTTATTTTCAGATCATGCAGAGGGAGCATAAGATGACAGAGAATGCCACATTTTGGAATTCTGTTTTGAAATCCCTTCTTACATAGGTTCTCTGAGCCTTTATTTTCTCATTTATGAAACAAGGAAAGGCAACCACATTCCCTTCACTGGGCTATTGTTATCATTAAATAACATGTGCTGTGCTTAGTCACTCAGTTGTGTCAGACTCTCTGCAGACCCCATGGACTGTAGGCCACCAGGCTCCTCTGTCCATGGGGAATCTCCAGGCAAGAATACTAGAGTGAGTTGTCATGGCCTCCTCCAGGGGATCTTCCCGACCCAGGGATCAAACCCAGGTCTCCTACATTGCAGCAGATTCTTTACCATCTAAGCTGCCAGGGAACCCCATTAAGAAATATAATATGTATTAAAAGGTGAGCACAGAACTGAAATTTAATAAATGTAAGTTATTATTCGGGGAAATGATATTGAGGCCAGGAAAACAAACAAGAGATGAGGTATGGGGGCAATTGTACTGACTATCATTTTTTTTTCTAAGAATGCATTTCAGTTGTACTGCTTAGCTTCTCTGACTCTCAGCCTCCTCATTTGTGAAACAGAGACAATAATAACTTGCTGATGTACCTATATTTCATGATGTACTTGTAGATGACAGGTATAATTTTTATGGATGTAGATAGAGGTGAAGTATAGATACAGACATAAATATGGCTAAGTGGCTGGAACAGCACCTGGTATATAGTGGCTACTAAATGTATCTTAGTTTGTTTTTTCTCCTTCTTTCTTCCTCATCTTCTGCCTCACTTACATTTTCATGTCTAAACCTCCAGATCCTGGATTACTTTTTGCTCTGTATTATGATGATCTGAGTTGATCTAACCCCGTTTCCACACTTGACCAATTAGACTCTAAAATCGTTGGAAATAGGACCATCATCTGGTTTATTTGTTTCCTTCACAGCGTGCACCGCATGTCTGGTGTAGAAAAGAACACGTATGTTGTTTGTCTTAAGTAAGTGGAGAGAGAGTTCAATTCATATTTAGCAAATGAAGGAAGTGAGCAAGACAGTTTATGAAGAAGGTTGTGAACATAATTTCTTGAGTTAAGTGTAAGAAGCATGAGTATTATTAATGTTAATAATGACCATGAGATATAGGGTAAAGGAGATGAAAAACATATGCATCAACTACTATATTTCAGATTTTTCTCCCAGTCATGATATAAACAGGCAACTAGTTGGCAATAACTGGGCGATCACTGGGCAACTAGTCAACTTTTGACCTATGTCATGATGTTTTCTTTTCCTTCTAACATTAGCCGTACTGCTGCACTAGTCCAAACAGTTTTGTACAACTCCCTTCAAATTTGCTGTGTGTATGTCGTATGTGCCACTTAGAATTCACAGATAGTGATAATACAGTAGAAAAGGGCTCCATGATTCTACTAGCCCATAATCTGACTTCTATAGTGGTTTTCTTTTGCTTAGATTATGGTCTTCTAAAAATGTGATGGATATGAAGCATTTCAGAAAACAGTCATTTAAATAAGAACATATGTATCTTTGAGAATGCAGTTCAGCCTAGATCCAAGACTCAGGAATGGAATCATTTAGTGCCTCTCACCTTAAACTTGACTGCAAAGAGGGAGTATTTACAGATCTATAAGGCTTAGGGAGTGAAGGGCTTTGGGAAATCATCTGGAGATAATTCAGAGGCTCTGAGTGTTGACTCCCATTTCTCTCTGTTCTTGCAACTTCCCTGTCCAACATTCTACTACCTCCTAGAAGCATAAGAATATTTTTTGCTTTTTCTCTCCCAAATAGCCTTGATTTTCTTAGAAGTACTAGGAGAGCATGAAATATTCTTGGCTTCAGCATAGTGTGTAGTACATGTTCATGGTCAAGCAGCAACTAATAATTATAATAATAGATAATATGTACTTGATATATTCCAGGTTCTATACTATGGACTTCCACATTATTCACTTTTTGTAACTGCCAGTGATTCAGGTACTTTATCATCTCCATTTTATAGATGAAGAAATTGTGGCTTAGTAAAGTGAAGGAACCTGCCCAAGGATAACACCTAGCCAACGATCGGCCTTGGATTTGAACACAAGCACTTTGAACACAAGAATATTTTTCAGAAAAAAATATCATTACTTCTTGAATATATTCACTTTGCTGTAGAATTCATCATTTCACCCTCTTGTTATTGAGGTTTACGGCAGGCTCAGACTCAGGCTCAGGCTGGGCAAAGGGAGTATCAGCATTAAAAATAAACACTCTCTATTGCTGTAGCCGTGTGTTCCATGAAACAACCTCACTGAGAAGGACAATGCAGATAGTGGAGTGCAGTTTATTACACCAGCGGGCCCAAGGCAGAGTCTCCTCTTAGCCAAGGACCCTGACCAGTTTTTGTGAAAACGTTATATACCCTAAGTGTACCTGCCCAAACCCACCTCCCCAAATTCCCTGAAACTAGTCTAAACAAAGGAAAAGAAAGATACAAAGTTAACCTGTGATTCATATGCCTTAGGCCTAGGTAGTTAACAGTGGACAATTATCAATAGGCCTGTGGTCATACCCCGATAAGCATAATAGAATGTATGATTCTATTCAGTTACACAGATAATTAGGGTATTCTTTTAGGCGAAGGAGAGTCTAGGTATGAGCCCTGGCGCTCTTTCATCTGGGGATCTGGTTTTCCAGTTGGTATGTCGTTTCCATAGATACTGGGCATATAGCTCAACGTTCTCAGTCTGGCCCAAGATAGAGTCCTGCTTTCAAGATGGAGCCTGTTCTGTCTGTTTCCTCCTTCACTATCAACAAAATCCTCTAGATCCTAGAGTCTCAGAACTCCATGAGTGGCGTTCCTTCATTCCTTCAGGATCCTTCAACATATACTGAATATCTGCCATTTTCAAGGTCCTGAGCTAGGAGAATAAAGACAAAAGGATAGAATTCCTGTCTCAATGAGATCTCAATCTAGTGCACTGAAGGCAATTACAAGGCATTCAGGAAACCACTCTGACCCCATGCCCACTTCCACCCGACTCCACGGAACATTGTGGAGCTTGTCCTTCTAGAGTTACAGGTGTCTTCAGAAATTTCTCAACATAGAGCTCCAGTCAGACAACACCAATTAACTGGATTTAGGACTTGGAATGAAACCTATTTCTAACCCTCACTTAGCGCAAAGGCAGACCTCAAAGTATACATGAACTAGAATGCAAGCTTAAGGGCATCATGGAGTTCTTGGGTGGGTCCTGAAAGATTATCTGGTCCAACCCTCTCACTTTTCTATGAAGGAATGAAAGCCCAGACAAAGGTAGTGAATTAGACAGAATTAGGTCGAGAACTGAGGTCTCCCAAGCCCTTTCCACCAGACCACAGTGTGTTCCCTCTGTCTGCCCTGCCCTTAGCCATGAAGGAGAGGCAACCAGGCCTAGGATTTTTCTATGGAGCAAGAAAAAAAGAGTCTTACACTGACATTTGCAAGTATCTGCAAAACTTTCTCAATGAAGAGCTCAATTGAGCTGGGTGAGGAGACACCAAGTGGTGCTTCCGAGAGGCTGGGGCTGATCTTTTGATTTATGTGGCATTTCTTTTAACTCATCCCTTCAATTAACATGTAAAAAAATGACATCTCTGTCAGCTCGTGCCAAGTCTCCCCCACATTCAGCTTGGCATGCTGGGACGTGAACTTGAGGTTATCTATGAGCAAAAGTTCAGAAAGCTAAAATAGGAAGCATTAACAGGTGGAGCTGCCATGTGTGTGCACTTACCAGGATCAATTTTCCACTTAGACAGCTTTTGCCCAGTCGCACTAACTACTAACCAATCTATACTTCCTAATGGATTAAAGCAGAAAGGTCAGGCATCATAAAATCATCCATTTCCCATTCATTAATATTCGAATGTGGGTTCCTGAACCTGCCCCAGGCTACATAACAAGAGGCCTTTTTATAACCAGGTTACAAGACCAACAACCCACACCATATAGAAAGGTGGTTTGTGTGCAGTTTTCTGAATGAATGATTGAGTGAATGAATTAAACAGTACATGAATAAATGAATTAAACACCAGACTTCCCAGTTGGCACACTGGTAAAGAATCGACCTGCTAATGCAGGAGACACAAGAGTCAGGAGTTTGATTCCTGGATTGGGAAGATGCCCTGGAGGCACTGCAGGCAGATTCTTTATCACCTGAGCCACCAGGGAAGCCAGGAAATGGCTACTGCTCCTGTATTCTTGCCTGAAGAATTCCAGGGACAGAGGAGCCTGGTGGGCTACAGTCCACGGGGTTGCAAAGAATCAGACATGGCAGAGTGATTGAGCACAGACATGATAGTTGATCATTTATATGAGAAATTATGTAAAGGGCTGGGACTAAGGTGAGTGTCTCACTCACTAGGAGCCAAATTTTCTCAGTAATCATTGTATGTATATTTTATGAAATGTTTTAAAATTTATGTGTTTATGATTAAATATCAAAATTTTACATCAGAATCAGCTGAGCTATGTTGATAATGGAGAGAGAGATTTACATTTATTTAGAGAGGTAAGAGGACTGTGAATAAGACAGGAAAACCAAGGCTAAAGCCTTGCCTCTGGAAATCATTAGCTATGTAGCTTTGGGGATTTTCATTAACCAATGGCCTCAGTTTCCTCATTATTGAAATAGAGATAATAGCTCCCATTCACGTAATTGTTGTAAGGATTAAATACACAAAGGACATAGCTCCCAGATTATTTATTTCATTTATGTAGTCAACTTTTTCAAAAGGCTTCCTTTTCTCAAGCATATGTGCATGTTACAGAAATTAGGAAAAAATGAGAAAACAAAGGATGGAATAATATGAATTGAGTTCTAGATGCCGTGTCAGACACTTTATTAAGTGTTTGTGTGTTTGGATGGAGACGGAACAACAAGAGATGTCTTCAATGGGAGAGATGTCCTCTGGGCCCAAGCTGAGTGTATCAGGGGTGTGTTCTAGGGCCAGAAGTAGCATCTTTTGAACAGCTAGTCCATGACAGGCATTTTCACTCTATAATCTATTTGAACTATTATACTCACTCTGTGTGTGTGTGTGTGTGTGTGTGTGTATGAAGGTACCATATATCCATGCTACAAGTGAGTAAGCTAAATTTCAAAAGTGTAGGTAAATTTTCTGAGATCATACAGCTAATCAGGAGATTCTACATGGCCCATGTTTTCTATCACACTTTCTCAAGATATGGAAAGTGGAAACCTCATAAGCGAGACACTCCCACACAAAAGTAGAGTTTTGTGGAAATGCTCCATAGGGAAAGATTTAAAGAATAAATGAATGGTTCCAAGAAATCTAATCTCTTTATCTGCATAAACCCACACAATATGTGGTGTTCATGAAGTACCACCATTAAATTAAAAATGCATTGGGACACCGATAAAACCAGTGTTTCAATTGGGGGAAATTAAGAAACAAGTGTGGAAGTGAGCAAACTGCACAGAGACACAAACTTTGAAGGAACTAAAATAAAAATAAGCGGTCCAGTGGTTGAGACTCCGCCTGCCTATGCAGCAGACATGGGTTCCATCCCTGGTCCAGGCAGATTCCACGTGTCTCTGAGAAACTAAGTCCATGTCCCATAACTACTGAATCTGTGCTCTAAGCCCGTGTGCAGCAGCTACTGAAACCTGTGTGCCCTAAAGCCTGTGCTCTGCAACAAGGGCAGGCATTGCAGTGAGAAACCCATGCACTACGGCTAGGGAGTAGCCGCCACGACTAGAGAAAGCCCGTGTGCAGCAACAGAGACCCAGTGCAAACAAAATGAATAAATAAATAACATTTTTTAAAAAAACAGGTGAATAATAGCTCATTCACAGAGTGAGAAGAACTGTATGTAACTTACAGGGTATTGCAAAGGTTAATGAAATAGTGTATAGTGAAGCCTGACCTACAGCAAAGTAACACCTACTGCTGCTGTTAATATTTATATTTGGAATCAGGCTAAACTGCATTTGAATTCCGTATGAATCCTGTAGGTATCACCTTAAATAAGACAGCCTTGATGCAGGCTAGGGTTTCTTAATCTATAAAATGGGAACCAAAGACCAATATCTCAATTGTTTAAAGATTAAATATCACAGGAGGCCTATAGCCACCAGCAGAGTACCAAATACATTCTAGATATTTGGGAACTGGTGGTGGTCGTTGTTGTCATCAAAACAGGGAAAGAAAACTGTTGTTTCAAATAAAACTGACAGTAGCTGTTTTTGCCTTCCAAGAGAACATGGCGGCCTGCGTCAAATGAGTGGGAAGATAAATATCAAAGCTGTTCCAGTCCACTTTTAGATAACAGTTGAGGAAAAGGCAGAAGCCCCCAATTTTAAACCTTCTGACATGTCTCATGAATGGATGAAGGGATGGCTCAGGGACAAATGGACCTTTCTGTAGGCAGATATGTTAATACATTTTGGATATGCAAAGGAAGGCAGGTGGTAGAAGATTTCTATTCTGATGCTATACAATTTCAGAGATTACAAGATCGCAGCCATCACCTCGGGGCATGTCACTGTACGATAGACATCTGCATCTTCCTGAACATCTGGATGACTGACTGCATTTTTTTTCCCCCACTTTTACCCAAACATTTGGGATCAATATCAGAAAATAGGGGGCAGAATAATGACTTCAGGGAAGCTGTCAGATTGAATGTCTATAAATGAAGCTTGAAAAAGTAACACCCGGGGTGTGTTATGTGACAGAAGAGCTGAGAGAAGTAAATTGCCTGTGAGCCAATAAGGAGGGCAGGTGTGATTGTGATTATCAGTGATTTTAGTTCCCCTAATTGTTGTCAGGAAACCTGTGACACATCAGAGCCAGGAGGAGGGAATGACTGACATCTAAATGATGAGTTCCCGGAGCCATGTGTCAAAGAGACCCCACTAGGGATAACGCATTTCTGGATCTAGTGATACCTTATATCTGGGATGTAAGTGAATAAGCCACAGTTGAGTCATTTGACCTCATGTCCAGGATTGAACATAAATTAGTGTTACCTGGAATTCAAGATCAGTTACTGGTGAGACAGACATGTTTGATAAATAAGGCAACAAAGTCATCTGGAATTACATGCAAACTTTTCTCAACATCTCATAAAGAATTAGGAATTAACAAGGCTGACTGCAGCCAAGTTGTGAACAGGCAGCAAGGCTTGAAGAGAACTTTGGCTCCCAGACTGCTGGTGCAGGGAAGGACTTGAACAATCACTGCTACAGTCACAAGCAACCAGACTGCAGGATGAGTTGATTTTTCAGGGGATGGGTTTTTTTCTGGTATGCTTACTGTTAAGATAATAGTTGTATATAAATCCCTTGGGGCATTTCTCTAATTAGCCACAGTCCCCACCACTCCTTCTGGCATTAAATCGAGCACCTTTGCACGTTTATTTTTACATTACCAGGGACTTCTCTGGTGGTCCAATAGTTAAGAATTGCCTTGCAATGCAAGGGAAGCTGGTTCAATCCCTGGGTGGGGAACTAAGATCCCACATGCCACAGAGCAACTAAACTGATGCTGCAACTATTGAGCCCGTGAGCTTTGGAGCCTGAGCACCACATCAAGAGAGTCCTTACATTTTAACAAAAGATCCACCTGATGCAAGGAAGATTCTGAGTGCCACAACTAAGACCCAAGGCAGCCAAATTAATTAATTAACTAAAAAATTTACCAGATCACTCCAAGGATTTGAGTTTGCTGTCCTTGAGACTTGCTCCTCCTTTGCTCTTGCAGATAAGGAGTCTGAAAGCTCAGAAAAAGTGTGATGTTAGCATCTATTTCAGGTCAGTCATATAACCAGCATGAGGCCAGATGACTCAATAAAGTGTTTGTTCAAATATTTACTGAGTATCTATTGAATACCAGTCCCCCTCCCTAAGTCCAGACTACAGAAGATGGACATCATAGTTACATTTCTCCAATTTGCAAATGCCAATTAAATTTCAAAGTATTCTGGGTTTGGATCCAGAATATCTACTTCTAAGTCCAGACTATATAAGATGGACATCATAGTTGTATTTCTTGAATTTACAGTCTAACAAGGGAAAAAACTAGAATAGTACATTGCACCCAGTCTGTGTTCACTGATAATTATCTCCCTGAACATAATCATCTCCCTGAATATTTGGGAGTTCAGAAAATGAAAAATGACTGTACATTCTTATTGTTGTTTTACCATTTTTTGTTACCTGTCTTTGAGCCCCTGACTGTTGCAGCAGGAGCTGGAAATGGCTTTTACTGGAATGAAGTTCAAGTGGCGACAAACACTCAAATCTCTGAACAGAGTTGTCAGGGATAACCACATGTGGCCTCCCTGGAAGACCAGGAAATATGGTATTACAGGAAGAATTCTGTTTTTTACCCACAGTTCACACATAAATAGATTGTAACTCAGGAAGCACACTCTCTGGCTGCTTGTGACGTGTGATAATACCACGCAAAATCCTAGCCAGGCATTTTCTGTATGTTTTATGTGTAAGATTATTTTATCACAACAACCTCATGGTGTGGTTCTATTATTATTTTTATTTGACAGCTGTGGAAACTGAGGCACTAAAGGTTAACATTATCAAGTCCACACAGATGAGTCAGAATTTAAATCCATATATACGAGTGTCCATAACCTTTTCATTACTTGACTTCAAAGCCTCTTCAGTTTTGCTGGCTAGAAGAAATTATCCCTTTGGGAACAGGTAGAAATCCCAAGACCACTGCTTTGCTTTTGTACTATAAATTCTAGGACGGTACCCTACTGGCCCGGATAAAAAAACCAGAGAGTCTGGTGAATGCTACCAGTATTTGTTACACTGGAGCATGGCTAGAGGCAAAAGCCAGGAAGATTTGCACCTCAGTTAGCGTGGTACCTTTTGCTCTGTTCTCCTTTGTTTTATAGTGATCACTGCTGCTGCTGCTGCTAAGTCGCTTCCGTCGTGTCCGACTCTGTGCAACCCCATAGACAGCAGCCCACCAGGCTCTGCCATCCCTGGGATTCTCCAGGCAAGAACACTGGAGTGGGTTGCCATTTCCTTCTCCAATGCATGAAAGTGAAAAGGGAAAGTGAAGTTGCTCAGTCGTGTCCGACTCTTTGCGACCCCATGGACTGCAGCCTACCAGGCTCCTCCATCCATGGCATTTTGCAGGCAAGAGTACTGGAGTGGGTGGCCATTGCCTTCTCACAGCCTCTGATTATATATGAGAAAATTGGAAGTGTGAGAGGGAAGAGGACTCAAGACACTCCAGAAAGAAGAAACCTTGAGATGGATGGACAGTTATTGATTTTGGTTTGCTACAACCCTGGGACCGTTTTCTAAGAGGAAGATAGCTTGGGGATGATGGAGAGACCTCAGATGGCTTTAGGCAGGCGGGCTGCTCAGTTTCATGACCAAGATGATGACAGTCACTCATTTAATTTCCCCAACCATGAGCCATTGTCGGCCTTCTAGGTAGAACCAACTAAAGAATAACATGTAACCTAAAACCTGCAGGTTGAGTTTTTTTGTTTTTTCTTTTGTGTTTTTTAACAGTTTACAGCATGCTTTTCCCCACACATTCACAGTTACTGAACATTTTGAGTATTATACACAACTTGCTTCTTTTACTTAGCAATTTTTGACATTTTTTGTCAGTACTTCATTTTTTTAACTACTGAAGATATTACATTTTATAAACATATTAGTTATTTCTTATTAATCCATATGTGGGCTCTTCTAAATTAAAAAAAATGTAACAAATACTCTTGGACCCATCTTTTTGTTCATGATTAACTTCTAGAAGTTAATGATTAACAGAATATTTTGAATTTTAATTGATATTTGCAGGTTAGGTTTTATTCTAAAGTCTTACTGAGAATAGTCCAGAATGCAGCCTCTCAGATAGCTCTCAGGAACTGCTCCAAAGAGCTAAAGGAGGAGCCAGGATATATAGTATTTTTTTAAGTTTTTTTTTTTTTTTAATTTGCTGAAAAAAATACAGTTGAACATCAAATATTACTCTCTTCTTTAAAAAAAACCAGATATCTCAGGTTAATGACTTTAGGGCTTCTTTCTATGTATGGGAATATATAAGAGACTAGGCTCACTGAAATTACTCCCTAGATGGACATCTTAACTACCTTGGGTTATGATCCAAAGCACAGAATCATCAAAGCAATAATCATTGCTTTACTCTTCCCTAAGTTCCCTCCAAGGAACTTCCCTTGTGGCTCAGCTGGTAAAGAATCTGCCTGCAATGCGGGAGACCTGAGTTTGATCCCTGGGTGGGGAAGATGCCCTGGAGAAGGGAAAGGATACCCACTCCAGTATTCTGGCCTGGAGAATTCCATGGACTGTGTAGCCCATGGGGTCGCAAAGAGTTGGACACAACTGAGTGACTTTCACTACTCAGTTCCCCCCAGGTTACACCATGGTGGAGCTTGGGGTGGCTGCAGTGGCTGCTGACTTGATCCTTGTAGAACTGGAATAACTGGCAATGTTCCTTGTTTACTGGAATGGCAGGCAATGTTACTTTACCACAGTAGAATAATCTTCTCCAACATTCTAGCAAAAGGATGTTGGTCACTCTTGGATTCAGGTGGTAGTATGATCTTTATCTTTTTTCCTAGACTTCATAACTGCTTTATTGGTGTGATAGTAATTAATGATTTTTTTGTCAAATAGCTTTGATGTCCCCCTTTCCAGGGTGTATGGTAGGCTTGAATTTTCTGGCTTCCTTGTAGTTGAGTGAGGACAATCCTGGACAATGTGTTGTGAGCTGGACAGTGTGCTGTGAGCTACGCTGCTTTTTCAGAGCTCTAACTTTTCTCTGATTAACTGGTCAGCGACTTTCAAAAAGGCAGCTTCTCCATTGACTTAAGTGCCCAAGAGATTGTGAAAAGTCAAAGTGTTAGTCATTCAGTTGTGTCTGACTCTTTGGATCCCATAGACTGTGGCCTGCGGGGTCCTTTGTCCATGGAGTTCTCCAGGCAAAAATATTGGAATGGGCCATCATTTCCAACTCCAGGGGATCTTCTTGACCCAAGGAGTGAACCCAGGTCTTCTCCATTGCAGGCAGATTTCTTTACCATCTGAGCCACCAGGGAAGCCCACCCAAAAGACTAATGCCAAATTTAAAAAAAAAAATGCACAGCGTGAGAGTTGTGAGTTAAGTTTTATTTTGGGCAAAATGAAGTGACAGTACCCAGAAGACAGCACCCAGGCAGCTCTGAGAAACTGCTCCAAAGAGGTAATGGGAAGGTCAGTATATTTGTGATTTTGGTGAAAGGGAATATATGCAATCAAGCAATTTTTTTTTTTTTGCAGAAGGTTTCTTGTAGTCACCAGGAACAATTGTCACCCTGAAAGATTTTAGTGTTTTTTATATATGGAGAGATATAAGAATTGGGCTCATAAAGTTAACTCCTGAAATAACTGACCATCTGAGAATCTGTTCTGTCAGTTTTTCCCAGAGCACAGAGTACCTCATTTCTGCTCTCTTACCCTGAACTCGTTTCAGGGTGCACTGAGAGTCAGCAGCTGCAACAGTACATGATTTAATGCTCATAGAGGTAGATGGCAAGTGTCCATGGCAAGCACCAATTTGTAGTTGACATTAGAATCAGCGAAGCCCATCCCACTGACAATTTGCCACAATGGACTTGAAGGGTGGATATTATTTTCTTTTCTTCAAAACCACTGAGAGTTAGGGGTTGTTTATTACTGTAACATAACCTGACCCATCCTGACCAATAATACTGAAAGATTAGGAGAGGCTGCAAGAGGTAATACCAGCCAGGAGCCGTTTTACTCTAGACTTTCCTAATGGGATCTTAAAGACAATATGCTATTTTCAAATAGATAAAATAACATCCCTCTGTTTTGAGATGACACTTTTATTATATTCCATTATTGAGTGTTACCAGCTCTTTGACATTCAACCCACAAATGATTGTGAAAGCTAAGTTCAAATTTCTTAGGAAAATATATAAATGCATGTAATAAGGATTTAAAAAAAGAACTCAGTGAAAGCACAAATTTATGGTGGGCAGAAAACATGAGCATAGAATTACAGTTATGTCACATCATGTAGAATTTTTAATGGCTTCCCTTCACATTCAGGACAAAGCTAATTCCTTAGCCTGAACAAAATGTCTCTCCATGACAGGATTTCACATCTATTTCTCCAACTTCTTCCTGCATAACCAGGTGTGAAGAACGCTATCTCCTATATGAAAAGCGCAGACTCCAGAGACCCGGTGAGCATTTGAATGGATATGGGAGAACTGGATACTTTAGAGAAAAATTTGCTAGTTTATGGATAAGATATTATTTTTAATGTTTGCTATTAGTAGTCTGGTATGTAAATTTATAGGAAACATATACTATATTCTAGTATGCTCTTTATCTTGTTAGAATCCTGGCGTGCTGCAATCCATGGGGTCGCAAAGAGTTGGACACAACTTGGCAACTGAGCAAAAACGCCAATTTTTAAAGTGTTGTACATTTATATATTTAATACATATTTAATAGGAGAATGCTGAGATATACTTAAATTTTAAAATTATAAATGTATTGGTGATGTGAAACTCCTTGCTGGTCTCAGATGTGCATATTCAGTAACACAAAATGGATAATGTTGTTACCCATCATTGAATAAAATATACTCGAAGTTAAAACAAAACAAAACACCAAAAGGAACACCATCTCCCAGTCTTGACACACACTACTGCTTCTGCCTGGAGCATATTTCTATTCTTTCAGCTTGCCACTCTCCACTCCTTCAGCTTTAATCATGGGTGTAATCACCTTCAGAAGACCGTCTCTCCACATTTACGGGAGGTCAGGAGGCCCCAGGCATCCCGCATTACCCTCTAGATGAGTGTCTACCACACTGAGTTGAAATTGTCTGTGTATCGCTTTGTTATCATTACTCTCTCATGGGCTCCATGAACATAAGAACTGTTGTATTCATTTTCTATCTCCACCACCCAAACGGTATTTGGCTCACAGTATGAGCTCAATAAGTATTCCCTGAAGTGATATATGTCATTAGATATAGTAAATAAATTCACCAGCCCACAGGCTATAACCAAAGTCACCAAGTCATTCTATGAGCAACAAATGAATGAGTCTGTATGAACGGTCAAACAAGCATCTGATTCTATCAGTCCTTGATTTAAATTAGGCATTTCCTCCTGATGAGAGTATGAAAGAATGTGTGGTTCTATTTATTGCTAAATATGTTGCGCTATAAAGAGACAAGAATCAGTGAGTTTTAGGAAGTGTGAATCTTGCAAGCACATTAATGGTAATTTTGATAGGAGATCATAAAAGACAGTAAGTACCAGGGCATAAGGATAACTTTCTAAGAAAGGACTTTAGTGTATGCCTACTTGTGCAAATTTTGATGACATAAAAATAAAGTGAAGGCAAATCCTTGTACTCAAGGAGGGCAGAGTCCAGTGAGAAAGAAATGGGGCACACACAGAAATTCTCATAAAAGGAAGAACAGGTAAATGAGAGGTTAGAAGCACAAAAAAAGAGTGCTAATAGGAGTACAAAAAGGGAAAGAGGGAAGAAAACTTCAAACTGTCAATTAAATATTAACCATTTTACAGACAAAATTTCATTTAGTCCTACAAAAATGCCCATAGAGTCTTTTTTTTTTTTGGAGATGAATACTCTGAGGCTCAAATAGTTTTCACAAAAACTAAAGTCATATTGCTTGCCCCTAATAAGCTTGAAATTGACATTCTGGTCAGCTAGACCTCATAGTCCTTATTGTGTTAAACACCCCAGGGTTTCTCAAGGCATACCCAACAAAGTTCAGAGTTTCCTGTAGGTGCTTGTAAAAGTTTAAAATTGCCAGATTTATACCTCAGATCTAATGACTAAGAATTTCCAGAGCTTGAGTCTGGGAATCTGCATAAAAGCAAGTCCCTCACATTTGATCTTAAGTCTGGTTTCGAGTAACTTTGACATTGCATCATATTTCTTCCTAATTGAAGGGAATCAAAAGGATAATGAGTTAGCCCCTATACCTTATCTGGGAAGAAGGAAGACCAAGATTTTATTCATCCTAACCACAAAGTATGGAGCTTCACTGGTGGCTCAGTGGTAAATCCACCTGACAATGCAGGAGATGCAAGTTCGATCCCTGGGTTGAGAAGATCCCCTGGAGAAGGATATGGCAACCCACTCCAGTATTATTGCCTGCAGAATTCCATGAAAAGAGAAGCCTGGTGGGCTAAAGTTCATGGGATCACAAAAGAGTCGAGCACCGCTCAGAGACTAAACAACAACCACAACCACAAATTATAACCATTATCTTCATTAACTAGTGAAAGTCATAATAGTTACAGCAATAAGGATGAAGAAAAACAACTGCTTTGTGTTCCTGGAAATGCAGAGCCTTGTCTTATTTGGCACAAAATCTTACTTATCTCTGACCCCTCACATTAAAAAAGGTGAAAATTAAATAATGGGTATCCAATAAAAGTTGGTTGAATGAATGAATGTATTTACCAGGTGAATCCATTTCATCTGAAAGTGAAAGCTGAAAAGACAATGGCATGTTTTCTTGCAAACTGTGGTTCTCCAAAGAAAAATAAAAGCCAATCATGACAAATGCTACCACTTCAATCGGAATCACTGCTAGAATGGATGTGGGTTTCTGTTTGATAAGAAATGCACTTTACCCCTTTCCTGCTTCCAGCAATCCCTAACTTAGTAGTGATCTTTAATTAGGGGATGTCTTACATTGAGTTCTCAGCAGTTATTCCAGATACTCTATGGGATTCTGTTGCACATAAGAAAATCCATAGAGTCTAGCTGTGAAGCTGCAAAGTCCTTTAGCCTCTGGTCTGTACATGGTACAAAACACAAGCTATGATCCTGATTAAAAAAAAAAAATTGGAACATTAAAAAATGCTAACTTTTACTGTCTTGTGATTCATAGTAGCCCAGTAATCTTCAGCAAGATCTAACAATATAAGCCTGGAGAAGGACATGACAACTCACTCTAATACTCTTGCCTGGAAAATTCCATGGATGGAGGAGCCTGGTAGGCTACAGTCCATGGGGTTGCAAAGAGCTGGACACGACTGAGTCAACAACAACAACAACATAAGCCATGGCTACCTAGACATACTTACTCACATACCCCCAGCATCTGGAGAGCGTTATGTCCAAAGTTGAACTCATGAAATGTGCTTCTCCTGCTGTTTTCAATCTCTAAAATCTCCATCGTCCATCAAACCACCACAGACATAAATCAGGGAGCTATATACTATCTTCTTTCACCATCATCTTCTAATTAGTCACCAAGTCCTACCATCCTCTCGTCTAATTAGTGACCAAAACCTCTCTATTTGCATCTCCTAAATCCCTCTCATATCTATCCCATCTGCTTTCCCCCTCTTGCCTTTCCCTTCATCCAAGCCACCGTTTTCCCTCCTGTTAGATTTCTAGTTTCCCTATTTTGAGTCTTGTCCCCTTATAACTGATCTTTCACAGGTTGTGTGAATTTTTTTGTCGACAGCTCAGATCTGACCATGTATATCAATCCCCGGGTTTAAATCTACAGCTGAAATCCACGGTTTGGGTGATGTATAACACCTTTTATGATAAATATATAGACTGTCTGGAGTCTCCCTGCCTTGGTACATATTTTCTGTCTCTGAAATGCTGTGTGTCCCCCTAAGTAGTCTCCAGTCATGCCTTAAAACCTACGCCAAGCATCACCACCACATGAGGCTATTCTTGACCCTTCCATCAGGCTCCCACATCAGTCAGTTGGTCTCTCCATCTCTTTATTTTGTGTGTTTCTATGATGACATTTGCTATGTTGTTCTGTGACTGCTTGCTTATGCACTTTACTCCCAAATACAATGTGCATTCCTTTTAGGAAAGGCAGTGGTTTTAATTTTGCCTCCTTCCTATTTCTTACAGTGTGTATGCTATACAGCAGGCATATATTTCCCAAATTTGTTGAATTACTTCAACAATACACTATATCAATTGGAGCAAAGAAAAGCATTCTCCCCAAATACTCAAGCAGTGGTCATTTGTAAGAGATGATGCCTTCTTTCTTGTGCTTGGGTTCACGCACTGCTTTTCCTCTAGAAGACCCTTTCATGTCAAAATGCCTAAGGCTAAAGTTCAAGGTTATCCAGAGCTTGGTCCCAGGCTGAATTTTCAGTGTCTCAAGACCCACACTCAGCACACAGTGAGACCTCAGGTCTCATTCTGAGACCTCAGAATGAGTTCTGTGAGTCTATTTCCCATGATGCCCCTGAGGGAACCAATGAATATAAGCTTATGTAAACTTCCGCTTCCTGCCTCGGTGACCTCCAACCAGTGCGCCATACATCCAGCGAGCTATAAGACAAACCCCTCACACACTTGAGACCAACACTAATTCAAGTGTGATATTTAATTTTCAGTGGGGGATATTTGGCCTTAGAGATATTTGTCATAAAAACATATGCTGCAGTTATGACGTAGAGCACGAGAAACCAACAGAACACACAGCTTAACTGGCATCACGAAAGGTTATATACATCCTGAAACACGTGAGCACTTGCTCTTGTATGTAAAATACAGAAGATGTCTCAACAATAAATTTTATCAATAGGTAAGGGAGGCCTAAGGACAAGGAAGTGCAAACAAGTATTTTATTTTGGTATTTCCCTAAAATTTGCTTTTAAAAATACTTAAAAAGATTTTATATCTACATCCATTTAAGTGTTTTGTCAAAATGTGTGCCAAGAATAAAAATGAATTTTTGATAGGGTTAGGGTTAGAATGCCATTTGGGATAGTGAAAAATTATAAACAACCTTAAAGTCTGCAAATAGTGAATTTGATTTAAAATTAAGTTGCCGTCATGCAGTGGAATACTACGTAATTATTAGGAATGAGGGTGTAAAATAATACATGCCGAGTTGGGGGACTGTTCATGAGTAATTTTAGGAAAGCATGTATAATATAAACTGATTTTCAATTTTAGAAGTACATGCATTGTATGTATATACATGAAAATACTAGAAAGATAAACATGAAGTGCTAAAAACTGCTACTCTTCAGCTTGCAGATAACAGATAATTATTTCCTCCTTTTTCATGCCTGTATCTCCCATGTTTTCTACATTAGCACCCGTTGCTTTGTTTTTAAATACTCGTAGATTTCTGTAACAGCTGCATTTCAATTTCTTATCTGTATCTTTCCTTTCTCTTCCCTTCTATGGCCATGCTATTAAATAAGCCAAATTCTTTGAAAAACAATAAAATTTAGCCAAGAAATCAGTCATTTTGAAAATAACTGTGTTTGCAGAACGCCTGGCCATTTGGCAGAATCCATCTGTGCTTGGGCTGTTTCAGTAGCTTTTCTCCAGATAGATTTTGTGAGCCCCTCCAGAGACTCCAATTTTTTATAGAAAGGAATTAGAACTCCTAGGGTGGCATTCACAGTCTTTCACAATCTGGCCCCCATGTAACTCCCAGCTTCCAGAGCCCCAGCCTCAGTGATTCAGATCACTCATGCCCCCAGCACAGCACCAATGCCCAACCTGCTTCAATCTGCACAGGGCCGTCCCTCTGCCCGAAACATTCTTCCTCCCTGTTCTCTGTTCTTCTAGCTTGCTCATCCTCCAGGCATTGCTCAACTGTCTTCTGCTCTGCCTCCTGTCCCTGTTCCGGTCCAAGCAGCATTCATTGCTGTTATCCTGTACGCTCCCCCACACTTTGGGTGCTGTGTTGAAGCTGGTTTATAAAGCTCCCAAGACCCTACTGTTAAATACTCAAGAATTTGTAAGCCAGTTTTCAAATTGGGAGCTTTTAAATTGGGACTGTGAAATTCAGCTATGGTAGAAATATTTACACTGTGGAAACTGGCAAATCAGGGCTTCCCCTTTCCCATGACAGCCAGTTACCCACCACATAATGGCTGTACATATATGTCTTTATTAATGCACCTGTTTGTTTCCATCTGTGTTACAAAATCACTCTCATTGTCTGAATTTTTCTACCTTTCAGAATCAAGAAAGATTGGTATATAACAGTTATCGAAAATAACCATTGAAATACAGTTGTTTTGATACACATTTGCTAAATTGCATTTGGGATTAATCTGTGATCTTTTCTCCTTCTATACTGATATTCATGTTTCTCATTTCAAGAGCTAACAGGATTTAGCTAAATAGCATTCGTTTTTATTAGCATTCTTAAATATTACAAAATAATTGACTTTTTCAGGGTGGCAGTGATGTTGATTAGAATAGAAAACTCATAAGTGTATCTTTATTATATATAGATGTGATTACCCTCATATCTTTACTTCCAATAGCTTTGCTTAATAAAAAATCTACGGAGAGCTTCAGGAAGGCATAATATGATTTTAATATACTTAGCTTCAGAGAACCTCTGATGGTTAATTAAGAAACTTTCATCTTTGAAGTAAAATTAGAAAAAGAAACTTATTAACTAAAGGATGCAGGGTCAGTAATAAGACAGCTTTCTTTTTGAACATTCCATCTAATAAATCCTGAGAGACTTAAGACAATTATATTTTATCAAAAACACAGAGAAATAAGCACCAACAGGGGATGCCAAGTGGCTTTGGGCATTTCTTACAAAACAGTCTTAGGAAATGATCAATCCCTTCCTAATCAGAGTCATTTTATGAAATGACAAAAAAAAAAAAATATTTACAAAGCCACAGGAGTGAAAATTACAGTCTGAGGATTAGGAAGCCTAGTCTCTGAATTTGAAAAGCTGTCACATTTAGGCCCATTCCCTCCACTGAAAGTCAGTTCAAAGAGTACAGAATTCACCCGTTCATTTGTTCATCAGTTTGTCCAACACGATCATCTCTTTGCTCCAGGCTGTAATACAGAGGGAGCAGGCACTGAATTCAGACCCACCTGGGTTCTGTCATCAGGCCACAGATTAGCTGCTGTAGAACCTGACCCAAGTTTACCCTTATGAACTTCTGTTTTCTCATCTGTAAACAGACATAAAGCTGACCTCCTCCTCAGTTTGCTGTGAAAAGTAAAGAACATACTATTTTCATGTAAATGGTGGATGCTCAGTGAGTATTATTTCTTTAATCCCCCACCTCCTTTCACTCCTAAGCAGGTTTCTTACAAACACACACTATGCTTTTAACACGTTGCCTTCTCTTTGCTGTTTAGTCACTAAGTGGTGTTCGAGTCTTTTGTGACCCCATGGACTGTAGCCTGACGGGCTCCTCTGTCCGTGGGATCTCCCAGGCGAGAATGCTGGAGTGGATTGCCGTTTCCATCACCATGCCTTCTCTCTGAGACATCTTTAATCTGCTTTATAAAACCTGTCACAGAAATATGAAAATAACAGAAGGTAGTGTGTTGTAATGGAGGGGGAAGGGAATTGGGGAGAAGGAGAACTATATTCTAACTCTGAGTCTGCTTTTGATTTTTCATGTGGATTTGAGCAAATCCCTCAACCTCTCTGACCCTCAGTAAATATTTATTTACTGTGACCACACAGTAAATATTTATTAAGTACCTATTCTTTGCCAGGCATTTAGCTGGACGCTTGAGATATAGAGATAAGTAACCCAAGGTCCATTCTGAAGGAGATCAGCCCTGGGATTTCTTTGGAAGGAATGATGCTAAAGCTGAAACTCCAGTACTTTGGCCACCTCATGCGAAGAGTTGACTCATTGGAAAAAACTCTGATGCTGGGAGGGATTGGGGGCAGGAGGAGAAGGGGACGACAGAGGATGAGATGGCTGGATGGCATCACTGACTCGATAGATGTGA
>NW_011494896.1:8651308-8652685 GCF_000754665.1 Bison bison bison
CACTGACTCGATAGATGTGAGTCTGAGTGAACTCCGGGAGTTTGTGATGGACAGGGAGGCCTGGCATGCTGCGATTCATGGGGTCACAAAGAGTCGGACACGACTGAGTGACTGAACTGAACTGAACTGAACCCAAGGTCCCTGAGCTCAGAAACCACCATATAAGTAAGGAAGGCAAACACATAAAAAATGAATAAAATCTTTTAACCCCTCGTATAGTAAAGTTGCCCACCAATTAACAAGAGGGTGAGGAGCATGGCCAGGTAGCTGACACACATCTATGAAAGGGAAATAAGGATGTGGACACTCACCCAGCCTCTCTACAGAGCTTTTTTGAACAGGAAGTAAAAATCTGTATGTTAGAGCAATTTGTATCCCAGAAAGTTAAATGAATATACACGTTTAAATAAAAATATGAGTTCGTGTGTTATTTGCTCCCTGTGAGTAGGATAAAACAGTGTCTTGTAATTATTCTTTGTTGTGATGAGCACATAGTAGGTGCTCAATAAATATACGGTGAACAAATATATACAAACGTACAGAGATCCAGACACTCAGAAAAGTGAGATTCAGTGGAGTGTTAGAATAGTTGGGGAGGGCGTCAAGGATTTGGTGAATCTAGAGAGAAGTTTAGGAACAAAGAGGACCTGGAGGGGTGCGGAGAGTATTCTGGCAGCTGGAGAGTATTCTGAACACAGATTTGTATAATCATGTTCTAATAGCAAATATGCTTCAGGTATGAAACAAAGGCCACGCTATGCCCATGCTTCACCTGCCACTTAAGTGGTCCTCATGAAAACTTGGCAAATCCAAATTATTGCTGTTATTCTCCAACTTACTGCAGAGAAGTTAATCAGCTCACTTTAGTCACATAAAAGTTGAGTGTTAGAATTTGAACCCAGATCAATTAAACTCAATGCAGAAGAATGATCTGAGAATCATATACAGTCCAAATTGGCCCAAGATGCTTCAGAATGTGATCCCCATCCTTGTGGCAAAGCATCCTTCCAGTTTTCCTAGGCTCAATTAAAATGTTCTTTTCCTGTCTTAAGTCTTGGTCCTAGCTCACAGAATGGCTCCAGTATTTGTCCAGGTGTATAAATTAGGAATATAAAAGTCATTCATTTTTAAAAAATTAATTTATTCATTTTAATTGGAGGCTAATTACTTTACAATATTGTAGTGGTTTTTGCCATATACTGACATGAATCAGCCATGGGTGTACATGTGTCCCCCATCCTGAACCCCCTCCCTATAAAAGTCATTCTGAACATCTCTTAGCTCTTCCACCTCTTGCTCCACATGCATACGTAGCAAACCACTGGAATTCAGTCCCTTACAATGATAAGTATGCATTTCCCAGGAGACCAAAGATTG
>NW_011494896.1:8652785-8682950 GCF_000754665.1 Bison bison bison
CTTCAGTCTGTGTTTGGTAGTTAATTTGGTCTCAGCTGGGCTATCTCATGGGTTCAGGCTTATCTGGTTGCTGCCTAGCACAAGATGTCATCCCCTGTACCCTCTTCTCCTCCTGCCCTAATCTTTCCCAGCATCAGGATCTTTTTCAATGAGTCGGCTCTTTGCATCAGGTGGCCAAAGTATTGGAGCTTCATCTTCAGCATCAATCTTTCCAGTGAATATTCAGGGTTGATCTCCTGTATGATTGACTGGTTTGATCTCCTTGCTGTCCAAGGGACTCTCAAGAGTCTTTTCTAACACTACAGTTCAAAAGCATCAATTCTTCAGAGCTCAGCTTTCTTTATGGTCCAACTCTCACATCTTAACATGACTCCTGGAAAAACCATAGCTTTGACAAGATACCTTTGTTGGCAAAGTGATGTCTCTGCTTTTTAATACACTGTCTAGCTTTGTCATAGCTTTCCTTCCAAGGAACAAGCATCTTTTAGTTTCATGGCTGCAGTCACCATCCACAGTGATTTGAGAGAAAATAAAATCTTATCACTACTTCCACTTTTTTCCCTTCTATTTGCTATGAAGTGGTAGGACCAGATGCCATGATCTTAATTTTTTTTTTTAATGTTGAGTTTTAAACCAGCTTTTTCACTCTCCTCTTCACCCTCATCAAGAGGTTGAGCGAACTCAGGGAGATGGTGAAGGACAGGGAAATCTAGAGTGCTGAGTCCATAGGGTCGCAAAGAGTTGGACATGACTCAGTGACTGAACAACAACATTAGGATGGCGTTTGCTGAGATGGAAGAGGTGATTTGGCTTTGCTCACGTGCCTCATCTTCCTGCAGGGAGCGGGTTCTCTTGGCCGTGGCAGAGGGGAAGAAGAGAAAGTAAGCAGAACCACACAGGCACTTGTATCCTGTCAGCTACGATTCATTCCTTCACCTTCTTGGTTCTAGCCACTCCACTCTCTCTACCCTCCTATCCAAACAGGGTTTTCCCACAGCATCAACCTGTCTGAAACTTTCCTGGCTCTTGCTTCACTGCCGCTGATCCTGCAGACCCAGGGCATTGTATCACTTTGCCACGGAAGTTGAAAAGGACAAAGCAGTCCCTCCCGGGCTCTTGTGGCCCCGTGTACTCCCCACCACAGCTCTTGTGACAGCTGTAATGTTATTCCTACGTTTTTAAAATAATTTCTTGTTTCTAAGCTATGCTTCATTTTATATATTGGTAGGAATCACACCTGGTTTTGCTCACCTTTGTATCTCATGAGTCCAGCTCAGTATCTGACACATATCAGACCCTCCATAAATATGTAATGAATGCATGAACAAATACCTAAGTGAATATAAATAAGTGCAAATAATAATACATAAATGCAAATAATAAATACAAACTATAAGTATAAATATCAACTAAAATTTTTCTTAAAGACTGCCTAGCTTCTTAGGTCATTTCTGAATCTTTCATCTTGCCATGTATTAACAAGAACTTCCTAAAATACACATCTAATCTGATCAGGCCCTGATGTGGGTTCCTCAGTGGCTCTTCCTCACCAGTGTTAACAGTTAAGGCTCTTGGGAAGTCCCATGAGTCCTCCACGACCCACTCCCTACTGTCTGCCTCTCCTGCCTCAGGAAACATCCATGTTCTATTAACTCCCTACATCTTTCCTTCTTTACTTCTGTGTGTGCTCCTCCCACTGACCTATTTTTCCACCTCGCCAACTCCAGGTCCTCCTTTTGGCTCTAATCTGATGTCACTTTGGGAAATCTTCTCTAACAACCTGTGTGTGTGTGTAATTGCTTCTTCTTTTGGGTTCAAACAGATCTGTAATCTCCCGTAATACAACTCACCATTTTAAATCCCATTATACTGTGGGTGTGCGTTTGTCTGATCCTTTTACTTTATAGGCAGGTTCCACAAGACAAGGAAGGAATGAATATTTGCCCCTTACGTAGAATGAAGGCAGTCACAAAGCAGAGATGAAACATCTGTCACATAGGTGGATGAGTGAATGGATCAATGAATGGAGGGGGAAGGACCAGCCAAGTTCACCTTCTAGTTTGTGTTTAGGGAGAAATGCAGAGATTGCTGGCTCCATAAATAGAGGCATCTTCAATATCAGAATCCATTTTGAAACTGTTCTCTCTTTTCCAAAATGTTAATGTTTGATTAAGGAGCAAAACTAAAATCACTGATTCTGTGGATTAGATAGAGATGTGAAGGTTGCCTACTATCCGAGAGTTCATCTGTCTGCCGTGTACTATGAAAGTAGAGAGGGGGGGGGGACACCATCCTGCTCACACGTGATGGGAATTTGGACACTGGGGCTGGACCACCCTGCGTCTGTAGCCCAGATCTGCCATTTATTAGCAGGATGACCTTGGACCACCTCTCTTTGCCTGATTTTCCTTCTCAGTAAAATGGATACAATATGGCATACCCAACAGGGCTTCTATAAGGATTAAAAAGCATAATATTGTATATTACTAAGTATATTGCTGGATCATGGTTAATACTCAGGAAATATTAATCTGCTTTTTCTGTCTTCCCTTCTTTCCATTGGGCAGAGAAATCGAACATCTTAAGTTTATCCCTGACACAAGGGATGAAAAATGTCTCCTTCTTCCCAGTGGGGGGAAAACACTTTTTCTTCCTTCTGGACCAAGCTAAGAATCAGTGACTACCCCCTCCTCACCTTCCATCTTGTCAAGAGTTTTGGCAGGATTTCTTGGTTTGCATTTCCAATTCATTGTTCCTAAAAAGAACCTTTTAGATGAATAAGGAAAAAGAAATATAAAAAGAAGGCCTCAATATCCATTCTGTCAGAGAGAGAAAGGCAACTCTTTAATTCCATTTTCTGCCAGAGAGCTGATTCAGCAGCTTGCCACCTTCTCCATCCCAACTCCATTTTTTTCCCCTTTATTCAAGACCCTATACTCATTATCCACAATTTATCTCAGTCAGCAACTTTATCTTCCCCTTTTAAATAAAGAACCCTTTTAATCCTTCTTGCTACCAATGACTTGCTGCCAGTTTGAGTAAGATTACCCTAAGGGGCCCAGGGATGATAAGCTCCCTGCAATACCTCTTCAGCACCCTCACCATGAGACAGGATCTTTCCCTGCCTGCCCCTGGCCAATTCCTGAGTCAACGATGGCCTGCTTGGCCCTTTGTGAAGGTCCCACTGAGCAGAAGGAGAGTCCCAATTTAGCCCCACTGCTTGTGTGATTTGTGGTGTGCTCAGCACCGATGGTTGGTTTGTATATTACTGTGTGATGTGACGGAACAGTTATGGGCTCTGACTTGCAGCCCTGTCCCCAAGGCTACTTAGCTGAGACCCTGATAGCTAGGCAGTGGGACCACTGCCTGCACAGCCAGCCAGAGTGAATTCCAGCTCTACCTGGAATTCACTTATTAGTGTGGGGCCACTGACTAGTGTGTGGCCTTGGACCAGGTAACACGAATTTTCTGGAACCCAGCTTCGCCTACTTAAAATGAAGATAACAGAGCCTTCTTAATTTGTGGTGATGATTAAGAACCACTACAATATTGTAAAGTAATTAGCCTCCAATTAAAATAAATAAATTTATATTAAAAGGAATAAAAAATAAATTAAAAAAAAGAGAGAGCAAGAAGGAAAGAGAAAGACAGAGAGAGAGACAGAGAGAGAGGAAAATAGTATGAAGTAGATGACCTGACGGTTCTTGGCTTCCAAGTAAAAGTCCATGGTCTCCATCCTCCGCCCCACATCCCTTTATCAGGCAGTTGGACTCTCTTCTCTGTTTTCTTGGCTGCTGGTGTTTACTTGAAGCTTACTTCAATAGAACTTTTTCAAACAAAGGTTTGTATTATGTAAACAGTATCTCCTAATGGTTACTTTTGGCTTTATAAGAAATGCTGTCAGCCAGTCCTAGCTTCCAAGGGACCAGCTGAGTAGGTTAGTCTGTTCCAGAACTGGAGGGGTGTTATGGGATGCTCAGTTTAGATGGTATTCCCTCCAGCAAATCTCTGTCAATAAGAAGACCTAGTTAGACATGCCCTTGAGGCTGCACGGTGCCTGGTACTCACCCATCGGAGTTCTTGGTGAGTTAATACAATCTCCTGTTTTCTGGTCTAGCCTCCACACTAGATTGCAAGTTCTTAGGAGGTGATATGATACTGAGCTTCCTACATAGTGTTTGGCATGGCTGGTGCACAATAAAGAGGTATTTAGTGAGTAAATGACAGAGAAGGCAATGGCAACCCACTCTAGTACTCATGTCTGGAAAATCCCATGGGTGGAGGAGCCTGGTAGGCTGCAGTCCATGAGGTTGCGAAGAGTCAGACACAACTGAGCGACTTCCCTTTCACTTTTCACTTTAATGCATTGGAGAAGGAAATGGCAACCCACTCCAGTGTTCTTGCCTGGAGAATCCCAGGGACGGGGGAGCCTGGTGGGCTGCCATCTATGGGGTCGGACACGACTGAAGCGACTTAGCAGCAGCAGCAGCAGCAGCAGTGAGTAAATGAAAAAGGAAAAGGGTAGAACTTAGCTAGAATAGTTTGGAAAAGTGACTGAGTTTCTTTAAGCAACAAACACTCTTCTCAAGAAAGAGAAATGGCATTTATTCAACTCCATGATGGTTCAGGATACCAAGGGGATTTTATTTCATTTCATAACTTATTTCACTCAATTCTCTCAACTTGAATGCAATATTTCCATACCCATTTTACAGATGAGGCACTGAGGATTCAAACCCCTTACATGAAGGATGCAGAACTAGCCATCAGAAATTCAAACCACAGTCTCTCTGACTCCACACCAAACCACCACCTTTAATTCATAATTCTTGCTTTTTCAAAGGATCCACTGGTCTTTCTGCTCTTGGAAACCCAGATGAGAAGGAATGAATCTTTTCCTATGCTAAGTGACAACTTTTTAAAGAAAGCATGTACCTAATGTGAAATGAAAACATTTTCTTTATGAGAAATATGCGATCCATACGTGTGTTTATATTTCAAAGCCCCCAATTCACTAGGATTTCTCTAGGCTGTTTTTGTCAGGGCTTGAAAAATAGCTAGCTGTGATTTTTTTGATGTGAGTTAATATAGTGATAAGCACCATAAAGTCTCTGGGAATAACACATCATTAATTTACCTCAGAAAATAAGACTTCAGTGACAAATAAACCTCATAAGGGCTCTGTGGTTAAAGTAGCTTGGCGAGAAATGGCTATTTGAATTGAGTTGAATTAAAGGTAAAAAGAGTGCAGCAAATGTAACAAATAATTATTTTCTGCAGTTGAACAACGCATATCCTGTTTTATGAAGGGTCCTTGACTAAGTTGAAGGGAAAAATAAATTATTGGAAATGCTCCATTTTTTGTGAGAGGAAACATTATGTTCTGGGGAGAGCATTGGATTCATAGGAGACCTAATTTAAATCCTAGCCTGGACACTAATTAATTGTTTGACCTTGAGAAAGTAACTTTTTCTTTCTCAAGACCTTGATATCCTCATCTGTCAAATGAGAGAATTGAATTCCAAGCACTCTCCAGCCCCATCCAAACCTAATTTTCTAGAACTCCAAAGTTTTGATGGCATATAATGTTAGGAAGCACAGATATGTTCTCACAGGGGAGTATGGTTCATTAGCCTGAAAGTCAAGAGACAGGCAGCAGATGCCTAATGATCATGCCTAACTTTGGAGTAAAAGTGACCTGAGCTTGGGTCTTTATTCCTCCACTTACTGATCATGTGATTTTGGATACATTTGTTCACCTTTTCTTTTTTCATTGAAATATAGTTAATTGACAATGTTATATTAATTCAAGTGTACAGCAAAGTGATGTATGAGTATATATATATGTATATATATATTCTTTTTAATTATAGGTTATTATAAGACAATGACTATAGTTCTTTGTGCTATATAATAGGTCCTTGTGGTTTCTCTCTTTTATATATAGTAGTATGTATATATTAATCCCAAACTACTAATTTATCTCCTCTCCCTCCCCCTTGGCAATCATAAGCTTGCTTTCTATTTCTGTAGTCTGTTCCCGTTTTGTACATAAGTTGATTTGTATTATTCTTTTAGATTCTACATGTAAGTGATATAATATGATATTTGTCTTTATCTGGCTTACTTCACTTAATAAGATACTCTCTAGGTCCATTTTTCACTTTCACGCATTGGAGAAGGAAATGGCAACCCACTCCAGTGTTCTTGCCTGGAGAATCCCAGGGACGGGGGAGCCTGGTGGGCTGCCGTCTATGGGGTCGCACAGAGTTGGACACGACTGAAGCGACTTAGCATAGCATAGGTCCATCCATATTGCTGCAAATGACATTGTTTTATTATCTTTTATGACTAAGTAGTATCTCAATGTATATACTCCATTGTGTAGTGTGTGTATATATATATATATAAAACCATATATTCTTTATCACTCATCTGTCAATAGACATTTAGGTTGCTTCCATGTCTTGGCTACTGTAAATACTCCTGCTATGAACAATGGGGTGCATATATCTTTTCAAATTTGAGCTGTCTTTGGATATACGCCCAGTAGCGGGATTGCAAGGCCATATGAAAACCCTGTGCTTAGTTTTCTTAAGGTCCCTCCATACTATTCTTCATAGTGGAGAATTCGCTGCACTAATTTACATTCTCACCAACAGTATAGGAACGCTCTCTTTTCTCCATACTCTTTCCAGAATTTATTGTTTGTAGACTTTTTCATGATGGTCATTCTGACTGGTGTGAGGTGGTATCTCATTGTACAATCGTCTTAATTTGTAATTCTCTAATAACTAGTGATATTGAGCATTTTTCTCATGTGCCTATTTGCCATCTATATGCCTTCTATGTCTTTTTAGTCCTTCTGCCCAGTTTTTGATTGTGCTCTTATTTTTTAAGCCTTGATTTCCTATAAGATCATGCATAATACTTCCCTCAAAGAGGGACAATTAAATTAGATAAAGTATATGAAATTCCATGTATATCACCTATCACATGACACCTGAGAGATAGGTAATAAAAGTAAGCCTCTAATGTAATATGAACAGCCTGTTTGAATGTCTTCCCTGGTGGGACTTAGGAAAATGCTTGGAGAGAGGTGGGTGGCAATGAGTAGCTGAATTAGCTCCTGGGTAGCAATACATGGGGTCCAGGGAGCTTTCATCTAGAGTTGAGTTCTCATCCAGTTTGTATAAGGACTAAAGCCAAAACAAGTCAGAAGTGTAGGGAGTGAGTCAGGGACAGATGCTACATTGGAATCAGAGCTAGGAATCTGAGCCATGTTTGGAATCATAAATCTCGGAATGAACAGCATATGGATGGCATTTAAACCTGTTGAGTGAATAGGATCACCCAGCCAGGGGCTTTCAACTTTGACTCCACGTAAGAAGCACTTGGAGAGCTTGTGAAAGATACCGTTGCTTCAGTAACCCTTAGAGATCCATACGTCATCAGTCTCAAGTGTAGCCTGAGCATCGGGGTCATTAAAAGCTCCGTGTAAGTTTCTGATATCCAGCTGAGGTTGTGAACCACTGACTTAGGGAGAAAGTGTAGATAGAAGAGATTCATGGACTAAGCCCTGAGCCACTCCCAACATTCAGAATATACTATAGAAGGAGGAGTCAGCCAAGGAGACTAAGAAGAATCATCTTGGAAACAGGAGAAAAACATACAGAATTCAAGAGGAAAAAGTGGCCTTCAATAAGGAAAAATGTTCATTGCTGCTGAGAAGCCAGGTAAAATCAGAGCAAAGAAGTGATTAGTGGATGTGGTGACATGGAAGTCCCTGGTGACATACAGTGGAAGTTTCTATGGGACAGTGAATGTGAATCATGTTTTTAATGCGGTTTCCTTCCTTTGGTTCCTAGCACAGGGCTGAACATGTATTTGAGGATTGGTTGAAGGGGTTCTTAGTACCTGTTACATTTGTAAACATTCTACAGTGGTGAATGTAGGCACTGTGGGTGACATTTTAGGGTAAAATAGATCTTCTTTTTATGTATGTCATTAATTTGTTGAATGATGGTTGATTTACCTGAAAGCTATTTATTGTATTCTCGTTATGCTTCATTTACTATTCTAGATTCTGAACTGCTTTGGAAAGCTGTAAATGTTGTTCCCTGAAACATCAGAGTCAATATCTCACAGATAGTGACAGTCACTTATTCTAAGATGTAAGTGATACTTCCCAAAGTCACATCTGTACAACCTGCAGGCTTATATATGACTTATACATCCAGAAGTTTCTAGAAAAGGGTTTGGGAAAGAATGAAAGTAATTTTTATCACAAGTAAATTGCATGGTATTACATTCATGTACTTCAACTTAACTTGATATTACTCTGGATAAAAAAGGTTTATTTTTTATAGATTTATTAATAGAACTTTAAGTGTTCTAAAATATGTAGGTTGTGGAACCAGATCTCATGCCAGATTCTTAGGTAATAAAATGGCAGCAGTGAGTATTATGTATGGTTCTAACACAATATTATGAAAAATAAATTCAAATTCAGTGGGTATTTATTGAATAACTACCATAGGACTGGGTTTCCCTGGTGGCTTCTGTGGTGGTAAAGAATCTGTCTGCTAAATGCAGGAGATGTGGATTCTATCCCTGAGTCAGGAAGATCCCTTGGAGAAGGAAATGGCAGCCCACTCCAGAATTCTTGCCTGGGAACTCCCATGGACAAAGGAGCCAGGTGGGCTACAGTCTATGGGGTCACAAAAGAGTGGGACATGACTTAGCGACTGAACAACAACAACACAAAAACCAAAAAATTTCTGCCCTTGAGGAGCTCATAGTCTTTTGTTATCATTATATCTGCTAGCTCATCCTGAATATTCTTTGGTTTGAACAATAGACTTCAAAACCCTGGCTCCATAACATACTGTCCATACTGTCTGTGACACCAAGCAAGTCACCTCGCCTTTCTCTTCCTCAATTTCCTTAATTATTTAATGTGTCACAACAAGCCCTTGTTGGGCTTTAGGGCCCAACTCTAAACTCATAACAAGTTGAGAGTTTCTTGGTGTGTTGTGGTTGAGCAAATAGAAGCAATCTTAAGAGCAGACATCCCGCATACAGGAAATGGGACTAGAAGTAGATTCTTAGTGATCAAATCCAACTGGAGCCCAGGGCAGGAGAATTCAGGCTGGAATGATGTGCTGTGGCAGTGGGGTTGAAAGTTCAGGTTGTACCAAAGGCTTCATACTACCTGAGATGCTACTGCCTTATTATAGACATCCTTCGTTATACCTGCAGCAGTTGCCAGCTCCCTCTCTTTGGGCTTTTTCTCTGTTTTTCTTTGCTGCCCTGATGAGCATCTTCAAAGGGGTTTCTTCCTACATCTAACCAAAATCCACTCCTTTTGCTTTTCAACCCAGCCTGATGAACCAGTCTTATAGTACCCAGACCATGATAAGTGGACTGTTCACATGGTCTCTTGATAGCGTCTATAGGCATATACTCAGTCTCTAACAGAGTTCATTAGAGTCCTAGCTGTGGTTTTTCAAATGATGTATAGTTATTTTTGCTGCTGATGGCATGGCTTTAGTTTCAAACTATAAGAATCTATGTTGCAACACTTCTGTCAGTGCTTCACAGAAGCTTCTAATAGCATCTTATCCACAATAGCTACCTCTAGAACTACAGAATTTGCTGAATCACATGATCCAAGCAGCAAAAGTGCTTCAAATATAGGCTTTGCTTGTTATGCATGCCTGCATGAGTGCTAAGTCATCTCTGACTCTTTGCGACCCTATGGACCATAGCCAGCCAAACTCCTCTGTCCGTGGGATTCTACAGATAAGAACATTGGAGTGGGTTGCCATTTCCTCCTCTAGGGGATCTTCCTGCCCCAAGAATTGAACCCATGTCTCTTACATCTCCTGCATTGGCAGGTGGATTCTTTACCACTAGCACCATCCAAGAAGCCCCACTCAAGCTTACATCTTCTGCATCACCCAGTAAAGGGGTTAATACAATATTCTCAGTTGCAGAATACGAAACCTTTAAAAATCAAAGGGAACTACCAAGCATGAGGCTTCTTTCTTGATGGTAGGAGCAACATGGAATAGTTTGCCCTCTGGAACAAGGTACCAACAGAGACCCTGAAAAACTTCACTGACATAGCAGGCCCTGAATCTCTGTAGGTTTTACTTCCCTCCTTCTGGAGCACATGTGTCTCACCAGGGCATCCAGAGTACTTGAAATACATTTAAATATTAATGTTACAGGCCAATGTAACATTCCTCAGAACATCTAAATGGTCCTGGTCTCTTCAAACTATATTGTTTTAGAAAGCCAGAGAATCAACATAGCCCTAGGAAAAGATCCTGAATGTACACTGTTGTTCTACGAATGTGAACTATTTCTGATCATCCTTCAGGGCAGCTATTGAAAAAGGACTCACAAGATCAATAACTGTATACCATGGATGGAGGCTTTGTTTCTCTAGTAAAGATAAATATTTGCATAGCAGCTAAAATGCTGCTAAATCTTGGTTAAGTTGTGACAGTCTATTACTAGTCTGAGGGATTCCTTTAGGTTCAGTGCATGAGTTAAACCGGAATAGCGAATATAGTGGGAGAAAAGAGAAGGAATAGCAACCCTGTATTGCCTCCTTCAATTGCCATTTACCCAATACTGCTTTTTCTTAATTGAGTTGTAGCTTAAATACAGTAAAATTTCCCAATTTTAAGTGTAAAAACTGATGCATTTTAACAAACGTATATGGCCGTTTAACCACAAGTCTGGTGTTTCTTCATATCCCTATACAGTCTCTTTCTCCAAAGAAGCGACCTGTAATTTCCTGATTTGGAAGCTTTTCTAGAGGTTTTATTTTTTTCTTTAATTTAATTCAATTGGGAACAGAGGACATTCTTTCTAAGCTTTCAATCTTTCAAAGCTTAATAATAATTGTTTTATGTCCTGGAACATGATCTATATTGGTGAAAATTCTGTGTGTACTTGGTGTATTCAGCAGTTGTCCACATGTTCTATAATGTATGGACAGTTTGGTTAAGGTGATTGATCTATATTTTGTCTAATTGCCCTACCAATTACTGAGAGGTAAGTTTTTAAAACTTCAAACATTGCTTTAGGTATATAAGTTTTGGTGTCATGTATTTTGAAATTCTGTTTTATATACATTTATATTCATTCCCTCGTGGCTCAGACAGTAAAGAATCTACCTGCAATGCAGGATACCTGGATTCGATCCCTGGGTTGAGAAGATCCTCTGAAGGAGGGCATGGCAAGCCACTCTGTATTCTTTCCTGGAGAACCCCCATGGACAGAGGAACCTGGTGGGCTACAGTCCATGGGTTCACAAAGAGTTGGACATGATTGAGTGACTAAGCACAGCATAGGACATATTTATAATTTTATATTTTCCTGGTGTATTGACTTTTTTATCATGAAGTGTTTCTGCTTATTTTTAGGAAAACTTTTTGACTTGGAATATATTTTGTCTGATGCAAGTATAGTCACTCTGGCTATTGTATGCTTACTATTTGCTTAATATCTTTTTAAATTTTACTTCCAGTCTACTGGTGCATCGGATTTAAAGTCTGTTTCTTACAGAAATGAGATAGTAAATTGTTGCCTTTTTACACAGCCCAATAATCTATCTTTTGAATGGAGGATGTAGTCTATTTACATACAATGTGATTTTAATGTGTTATATTTAAACTAGCTGTTTTTCTTTTCTTTTTTTTTTAATTTGTCTAATCCAGATTTTGTTCTTTGTTTCTCCTTTTTTATTTTTTTTTGTATTAATTCAGTTTCTTTTAGTATTCCATTTTAGTTGCTCTATTGGCTTTCTAGCTATGTCTCTTTTATAATTTTAGGGTTTACTCTAGCAATTACATACAAATCTTAAATTTACATCAATATAATTAGTTAATATTTAATTACATAAGTTAAAATGTAAGAACATCAGTGTTATTTCCTCTAACATCTCCTATCTTAGTGCAATTAGTTTTTCTTTATATAGTCATGTAAAGAAAGAACATTTGTGTGTATGTGTGAGCATTTCTTATAATATATATTTGCTGTCAATAAATTATTTCAGTCTTTAGGTATCTAAAATTTTCTTTACTTTCATTTAGAAGGATAGATTTGCCAGATACAAAATTTTTAGCAACAGAGTTTTGTTTTTTTTTAGTTTAGTTTAGTTTAATTTTGTTATTTTTACTTTTTGCCTTTTGATTTGTTTGCCCAACTCTACTCCCTCTAGCATTTTAAAATAGTCTTCCAATATCTTACAGTTTACATAATTTCTTATAAGAAGTCAGTTATTCTTACTATGGTTCCCTCTTTATGGGTTTTTTTTTTTTTTTTTGGTTTGGGCTTTTTAATTTATTTGTTTGCTTTTAGTGTTGTTCTTTTAAGATTTTCTTCTATCATTATTGTTTACTGGTTTGACTTTAATATCTCTAAAAATGATTTTCTTGTTTTTATGCTACCCAGGATTCATTGAGTTGTCTGAATTATTATATATTTTAATATTATTTAGTATTAGTGGACTAATTAGCATTTTGAACCAAATTTTGGGATCTAATTTTAAATATATTTTTATTTATGATATTTTCTTTCCTTCATCTCCTTTAGGAGTTTCAACTATTACTTGTCAAATCGCCCCATGTTGGTTTACAGATATCTTAGAGTCTTTTTAATTTTGTTTTGATGATCCTCCCCCTGTCCTTTGAATTGGGAAATGTCTTTAGTTATACTTTCAGATTTACTGTTTTTTTTTCATCTTCCAGCTCTAATCTATTGCTGAGCCCATCCAGAAAATAATTATTTTAGATATTTTATTTTCCTGCTCTATATTTTCCATTTTAAATATTTTACATTTTGTTATTGGTATTTTCTAACTGTTCATTCATTTTAGTATATTTTATTTCAGTTCCTTCAACATTTTTTCCTTTATTTCCTTAAATATACTCATAATATGTTCTTCAGAGTCTCTTTATGCTAAAGTAAGCAGTTTATTTTGCACAGATTCGGTTTCTATTGACTATGCTTTTTATTTTTTATTTTTGTAAATATGGGTCAAATTTTTGCTGGTTAAGGACTTCCCTGGTGGCTCAGATGGTAAAAGTGTCTGCCTACAATGAGGGAGATCTGGGTTCAATCCCTGGGTCGGGAAGATCCCCTGGAGAAGGAAATGGCAACCCACTCCAGTACTCTTGCCTGGAAAATCCCATGGCCAGAGGAGTCTGATAGGCTACAGTCCATGGGGTCACAAAGAGTCAGACTTGACTGAGCAACTTCACTTTTGCTGGTTTAGAAAGCTTTGATTGAAGCTTACTTCAATCAAGCTTACTCTAAGACACAGATAATACACTATTAGCTCAGGACTTTTTCATGTTCTCCTGAGGATTATTTGGGTTTTATTAGCTGGCTAGCTTGCTTACATTTAAACTGCAAACTTATTTTTCCCCAAGTATGAAACTACTGATATTAGTTTCTATGCCTTCCCTCTGTTGATCTTTTAGTCTGTTCCCCTGTGTACCTTCCTTCTTCTTGAGTACTTTGGAGATTAGACAAAGAGTTAGGTACAAGTAGTGTTTACCTTCTTTATGGTTTCCTTGCCTCTAAAAGTCCCCCATAGTTTTCAGCTTTTCTGCCATCTTGGTGCATTGTATTCTAATACTTCAAGTATGTCAAATTTTATATTTCTGCCACTTGAGAAGTTCACGGTTGAAGAAGACACGTAACAAAGGAGAAGAGAAAATTCACATATCTGGTTCCACACACATCTCTATTCCATGAGTAGATGTCTTTCAGGAATCTTATCCTTAACCACAGAGACGCCTGTATTTTATTCCACGTGTGCATAGATAGGTTTCCAACTAGCACATTAGACAGTTTATGAATTGAAGTGGGTCTCACTTCTGAAATTCTTTCCCTGCTAGAACTTCTCCTGGAAAATTTCATCCACTTTTCCATTTCTGAGCAGCAGTTTTCCCTACCATGGTTTCCACAACTAGAGATGCATGTATTGGACAGCCCTTGAACCAGAAAGCCACAACTTTCCATTCTTGCCCCTTCTAATTGCATTTATTCTAAATTAAACTCCCCAATCTGTCTGTTTTTGCCTATTTCCAGTGTTTTTGTTTTTGTTTTTGTTTTTAATTATACCAACATTTTATGGTTGTTTTCTGTAGGGTTTCACCTGACCGTTCTCTTCCAGTGGGCTGTAGTCCATGGGGTCGCTAGGAGTTGGACACAACTGAGCGACTTCGCTTTCGCTTTTCACTTTTATGCATTGGAGAAGGAAATGGCAACCCACTCCAGTGTTCTTGCCTGGAGAATCCCAGGGACGGGGAAGCCTGGTGGGCTGCCATCTGTGGGGTCGCGCAGAGTCAGACACGACTGAAGCGACTTAGCAGCAGTAGCAGCAACAGCCATGACTCGGCAGGGCACTCACGTATTGAGTTTGGTTTGATATATCTTTAAGCCTCGGGCTTCCCTAGTGGCTCAGATGGTAAGGAATCTGCCTGCAAACAAGAGACCTGAGTTTAATCCCTGGTCAGGAAAATCTCCTGAAGTAGGGAATGGCTACCCACTCCCGTATTCTTACCTGGAGAATTTCATGGACAGAGGAGCTGGTGGCCTGGAGTCCAGTGGGTCACAAAGACCCATGGGGTTGCAAAGAGTCAAACAAAACTGAGTGACTAACAATTTTACTTTAAGCCTTAGGCCATGGCTAGTTTTAACTGCAGGGAGGAGTCTTCCTGATTAGGCAGCAGCTCCTGCCAACAGTTCCTACAGATACTTGGGCTCAAGCAAAGTATCTAATTTGACTTAGTATCTTGGCCAGGATGGGAGTAGGTATTATGATTTTAGGAGTTTTTACTTTGTTTTTCCTACCACCCTGGATATCAGTATTTCTCAGTTTAAATTTACCCAATAAATAGCTACAGGTTTCTTTGTAGAAAGGCTGGGTAGGTCACTATTTTAGATATTTGCTATGATATAAATGAATGGAAACCCTACCTCTCATTCCATTGATGGCATCTGGATGCAGGAACTAGAGCATGTCTAGAAACTTGGCTTTCCATGTTTGCTTTCCATCTATTCAGCTGACTTCAGCTTTGTTCTCATTCATTCCTGATCTCTTACCTGTACATGTTAAGCAACACTGTTGTTGATTGCCTATCTATCTTACCCCCAGAAACATCATGCTCTATTAGTCAGCTCCATAGGTCTCTGCAGGCATGGCTCCCCTGGCAGCTATTCTGATCTTATTTTCCCTTACAATGAATACACTCACTTGGTCCTGGAAGTCAAGTGCTACCACTTGGCTTTTGCTGTTCTGTGATTTTACTATCTCAGTTCTTTTTGGGAAATTCATTTCTGTAATTGCATTTATTACCATTAACCCTAGACTTCAGAGAATGGATATCGCTGAACTTCTCAATAATACTAGTATCCCCATAATCAAAGTGCTCATTTTCCTTCAGCAAATAAAGTCCTTTGAGCTCTCATGAATAATACATCTAGGTGGTAGTTTTTCTAATCTTATAGAGCAAATACATTCAGGCTTGACGACTACTCTTTTGAGCCCTTCTTCCAAGGTTGCCATGGACCTGTAGCATCGACATTTTATATAAACCAAAGTTAAGCTTTAAAAAGGGAGTCATAAGGCTAGTAAGCATTAGAGCCAGACTCCTGTTAACAAAAGCCCAATCTCTTTCATCATGATAAAAAGATTCAAGCAGTTTTGTTTTGTTACAGGTTGCTTTTTATTTGTGGTTTTACTTATTTAATTGGTTGACCTGCTAGTTTGAATTGAAAGAGCCAATCTGAGGTGATTTAGATTTTATTTCTACTAATTCTCTAGCCAGCTGACATTTTTAGAGGAACTGTGACAGTTTAGAAGTATTTGTAGAATCAGAAGAGAAAACAAGTATGTTGCAGAGGGTGTTGCATATGCCACGCTGTGATTGAAAAATAATAATAATAAACTCCTGTTGTTCATTTGTGCAAGGTTTGAAACATGCATTGAAGCCCTCATTCTAATCCAGCTAGATTTTTATTTTCTCAGGAAACAATAATTGCCCTGCCTTTGTCTGAGGGGATTTGAATTGCACAAGTGGCGTGTGACTCCACTGGCTCTGCAAAAATAGTTCATGACTGAATGGCCTCCTCTGGGACTTGAGTTCTGATTGAAATTCAAGAACAATACTGGCTCAAAGCTTGTTTATAGCCCTAGAAGTTAAAAAGGGAGTCCAACCATGTGAAGACACAGGTGTGTTGCTCTCATACACACTGACTTAGGAAACTCCAAAACCATCCACTCCCAGTCTGCAGTTAAAAAAAAAAAAAAGGTTTCTATATTACTAAATATGTGTATTTAGCCATATCTCTGGATCTCTGTGCTTTCATTTAAAGTGAAATTGAAAGTCGCTCAGTCGTGTCTATTTGTGAACCCAAGGACTATACAGTCCATGGAATTCTCCAGGTCAGAATACTGGAGTGGGTAGCCTTTCCCTTTTCCAGGGAATCTTCCTGACCCAGGAATCAAACCGAGGTCTTCTGCATTGCAGGCTGATTTTTTACCAACTGAGAGATCAGGGAAGCCCCTTTGCTTGGAAACTGGGGGGGAATAATCCTTAACTTGTAGGCTTATTGCAGAAGTTCTCAGTCTCAGCACTACTGATATTTTGGTCTAGATAATTATTGTTGTGGTGGTGCCAGTGGTATAGAATCCACCTGCCAGTACAGCAGATGCAAGAAACATGGGTTTAGTCCATGGGTCAGGAAGATTCCCTGGAGGAGACAATGGCAACCCACTCTAGCATCCTTGCCTGAGAAATCCCATGGACAGAAGAGCCTGGCAAGCTACAGTCCACGGGGTTGCAAAGAGTCCGACAGAACTGAGTGACTAAGCATACACAGTTATCGTTGTGAAGGCTGTTCTGCACATTGTAGGACACATAAGAGCATCCCTGGCCTCCACTCATTAGATGCCAATAGCAGTCCTTATCTACCCTCTCATAGCAACCAAAATTTCTCTATATTGCCCAATATCCCCGAGGGGATAAAATCATGGCCCTCTTCTACACTTAGATCATGATTGAGAACCACCAGGTTGTTTTAAAGACAATAATATATAATAATTACTTGCCTTTCTTATGGTACATGTGTGACATGCCAAACATGCCCTGAGGGCTTTCAACAGTCTATCATTTCATCCTCACAACAGCCTTATAATAAAATAGGATAAAGTGAGTGCTTTGGGGGCTTCCCAGGTGGCTCAGTGGTAAGGACTCTGCTTGCCAATGCAGGAGACGCAGGAGATGCAGGAGACACAGGTTCAATCCCTAGGTCAGGAAGATCCTCTGGAGAAGGCAATGACAACTCACTCCAGTACTTTTGCCTGGAAAATCCATGGACAGAGGAGCCTGGTAGGCTACAGTCCATGGGATCACGCAGAGTCAGACACAACTGAGCGACTTCACTTTCACTTTTCACTTTCATGCACTGGAGAAAGAAATGGCAACCCACTCCAGTGTTCTTGCCTGGAGAACCCCAGGGACGGGGGAGCCTGGTAGGCTGCTGTCTATGGGGTCGCGCAGAGTCGGACACAACTGAAGCGACTTGGTGGCAGCAGCAGCAGCTTGGTTTGTAGAAGCAGTTGATGAGTAAAAACAGATCAACTTTACCAGTGTCAGAGTTGAACTCAGTCCCACAGCCAGTGTTCTAAAACCGTCCACACAGAGAAGAGTTCCCTGAGCAGCAGCATCAGGGTCACCTGGGAGCTTGCAGAAGAAGAATCCTAAGCCCTATCCTAGTCAGACAGAATCAGAAACTTCATTTTAACAAGATCCCAGTAATTCACATGCATATCAGAGTTCTAGAAGTGCTGAGATAAAGAACACTGCATAGTCTCTCAAGTTGGTAGGAGCTTATATCAGTCAGGGTTCTTCAAAGAAGCAGAACCAATAATGTGTGTGTGTGTGTGTGTGTGTGTGTGTGTGTGTGTGAGGTGAGAGAGAGAGACAGATTTTAAGGAAGTGATTCACATGATTGTGGAAGTGCCAACCCAAAATTTGCAGTGTAGGCCAGCAAGGTGGAGATCTAGGGAAAAGTTGAAGTTTGAGTCCAGAGACTGTCTGCTGGTAAGAATAACTTTTTTCTTGGGAGAGGTCAGTCTGTATTCAATTAAGTCTTTCAATTGATTGGATTTGACTCAAAGTCCACTGGTTTAAAGATTGTTGTGGTCTAGTTGCTAAGTCATGTCTGACTGTTTTGTAACCCCATGGACTATATAGCCCACCAGGCTCCTCTGTCCATGGGATTTCCCAAGAATACTAGAATGAATGAATGAATGTGAAATTGCTCAGTCGTGTCCGACTCTTTGCGACCCCATGGACTGTAGCCTACCAGGGTCCTCTGTCCATGGGATTTTCCAGGCAATAGTACTGGAGTGGATTGCCATTTCCTTCTCCAAGGGATCTTCCCTACCCAGGGATTGAACCTGGGTCGCCCGCATTGACAGGTGGTTCTTTACCACTGAGCCATCAGGGAAGCCAATTTAAAGGTTAATATCACCCAATAAACACTTACGCAGAGACAATGAGAATAACTTTTGATGGGATACCATGGACCAGGCCAGCCAAGTTGACAAATAATACTAGCCATCACAACATCCAATAAATATTAGCTCTTTTTGTTCTTTTTAAATATTGATGGAATTAAAGCCTGACTTTTCTGCTTGTAAATATGCAAGTTACTGGTTTCAGAATTCTAAGAAAATATCTTCTGATCAAATAGAGACCAAGGAGTGCAACTTGTAGAAGGAGAATACATCTGAGCAGGAAGGTGTATCAGTGGAACTAAATCATGCTTTGAATCCAGACAGGTCTGGGTTCAAATCCCACCTCTGAAATCCCCAATGGTGATCATGGACAAAGTACCCTGCCTGTGTAAGCATCTGTCTCTTCATCTGAGATGGAGAGAACAGGAAACACATTTCAGGGCTCTTGTGAGGGCAGAGGACGGTACCGTCTCTAGTGCACCCACTCGGTGCCTAACACAGGCCTGGGGCAGCTGATTTAAAACCGACTCACTCATGAGTCTTTCTTCCCTCCCTCCCTCCATTCCTTCTTCTTTCCACCCATATTTGAAGAGCTCATGAACACTTTTTTTTTAAAACTCTAGTTACTATTCTAAGGTTGGTGGCATAGAATAAATAGAAACATGATCCGACCTTCTGTGGTTTACAACCTTCTAGGAGAAATAGAAAGGCAAACAGACATGCGTGATGTTACGTGAAAGTCTGTTCAGAGTGAAGGTGTATTTACAATGCAGTGATTTTACAGAAAAGAAGGCCAAAGTCTGACTGAAGAGATCAATGAGGGGCTTTAGAGAGAGGGTGGTATTTGAGGTGAGGCTCAGAGGATGCATCAGAGCTTGCAGGCCGATGCTGGGAGACGAGAACCCTCTGGGGTGCACGGTCATGAAAGTCTTTCCTAGGAAGGGTGCATGCCCTGTGGTGTGGTTGGCATACAGCGGGGGAGGGAGAGAAGGCCAGAGGTGGGGCAGGAGGGGTGAACAGGTAGACACACCAGATGTGGAAGAGTCTTCGTTGCCAAGTGTCTAGGAGCCTGGACTTCAACTAATAGGCACTATGAAGTAGGAGAGGAACACAAATGTTTCTATTTGTGTTTTAGAGAAGATCACTCTGGAGTACGGAGTAGTGTAAGAAAGGGAAGAGTCCTTTCCACTCTCTCTGTCTCTCTCCTATGACTCCCTTCTTTTTTTTGTACCATACTCCATACTCTTCTCTGTCTCTGTCTCTCTGTCTCCCTCTCTCTGTCTCTATTTCTCTCTCTCTCTCTCTCTGTCTTTCTCTCTCACACACACACACACCCCCTCATAATTAGGACTTGCCTGGAAAGAAGTCCAGGTGACCTGGAATGATCAGTCCAAATTCTCTCTTATTAAATACTTCTGAGTCCCTCATTTCAGTAGTAGCCAAAACTTTGATGACCAGAATTTCTAAGGCAGCTCTAAACTTAGCAGAGAAACAAATCATAAAATTAAAAAAGGAGAATTAAAGGAGGCTATATTTGTCAGTCTCACCTCCTTATTTCTTAAGCATGTAGTATTTTCGATCCAGTCGAAAAGCTAAACTGCATTGTGAATAAAAGTCACATACCCTAATATTAAAACTTACCCCAAAGCCCCAAAAGCAAGGCTCAAGTTGTGCAGGGGTAAAGGCATGCAAAATTATTGAAATATTAATTAATTAATTACTGTAATAATTCTCAAGGTTGGAAACCACTCAAGTCCATGACTTAAAGGTTCCCACAGAGCTCAGAATGTGAGACCTCTGAGGGGCCTTGAGGCAAAACTGAAACAGAGGCCAAAGTTGCAAAAGGATGTGTCTGGTGCCACCAGTCCTGTCGAATCTGTGGTGCAGTCCTCTGTCTCCAAGAACAAGATCAGTAGTACCAGGCCCTTGAAGTCTCTTGGGTCCTAGAAGCCAGGCAGACCCGGAAGAGAATCTGTCAGAGGCCTGGGACCAGAGCACAGACATGGAAGCAGACAGACAAGCCTGGGGTCAGAGCAGCTTTACATGGGGCATCCCTGTGACTGTATCACTTCACGTCTCAGCACCGGCTGCCTAACCTATAAAATGCGAGAAGAAAACCCATCCTGAAGAGCTAGGTTGAAATGAAAACTAGATGGTATATCAAAAACACTGGGTAAAAAATTGATACCCAATAAATACTTGTCAAGTAAAAGAAAGAAGGGATATATGTTCAGTTCAGTCGCTCAGTCGTATCTGACTCCTTGTGACCACATGAACGGCACATGCCAGTGCTCCCTGTCTGTCACCAACCCCCAGAGCTTGCTCAAACTTTTGTCCATTGAGTCGGTGATGCCATCTCATCCTGTGTCATCCCTTCTCCTCCTGCCTTCTATCTTTCCCAGCATCAGGGTCTTTTCTAAGGAGTCAGTTCTTTGCATCAGGTGGCCTAAGTATTGGAGTTTCAGCTTCAGCATCAGTCCTTTCAATGAATAGTCAGGACTGATTTCTTTTAGGATTGACTGGTTTGATCTCAGCCCAAGGGACTCTCAAGAGTCTTCTCCAACACCACAGTTCAAAAGCATCAATTCTTCGGTGCTCAGCATTCTTTATAGTCCAACTCTCACATCCATACATGACTACTGGAAAAACCATAGCTTTGACTAGGCAGACCTTTGTTGGCAAAGTAATGTCTCTGCTTTTGAATATGCTGTCTAGGTTGGTCATAGGTTTTCTTCCAAGGAGCAAGCATCTTTTAATTTCATGGCTGCAGTCACCATTAGCAGTGATTTTGGAGTCCAAGAAAATAAAGTCTCACTGTTTCCATTGTTTCCCCATCTATTTCCCATGAAGTGATGGGACAGGATGCCATGATCTTCGTTTTCTGAATGTTGAGTTTTAAGCCCACTTTTTCACTCTCCTCTTTCACTTTCATCAAGAGACTCTTTAGTTCTTCTTTGCTTTCTGCCATAAGGGTGGTATCATCTGCATATCTGAGGTTATTGATATTTCTCCTGGCAATCTTGATTCCAGCTTATGCTTCGTCCAGGCCAGCATTTCATATGTACTCTGCCTATAAGTTAAATTGGCAGGATGACAATATACAGCCTTGTCATACCCCTTTCCCAATTTGGAACCAGTCTGTTGTTCCATGTCAAGTTCTAACTGTTGCTTCTTGACCCGCATACAGATTTCTCAGGAGGCAGATAAGATGGTCTGGTATTCCTATCTCTTTAGGAATTTTCCAGTTGGTTGTGATCCACACAGGAATATACGATTGGACAGAAAAATGACTTTCCTCCAACTCCCAAAACTCAAGGAGAAACAGAGATGCAGGTGACAGAGCAAAGATAAGTTCAGCAAAACATTTTGACCTGAGGAAGGCCACAGTTCAGGATGAGGGTGAGGTCCACTGGGGAAGTCCACCCACGGGCTTGCTGCTGAAAGAGAAGCCTATAAGGTTTCTGCCTCTCCGGGTCTCACCCACTACTAAGCCACTTTAGGGTGGCTTCCTTACTTTAGAGTGACTCTTGGGAGAACCCCAGAAAATGTGCCCTTCTCATGAGAAATGGTGCCATTTCAGCAACAATAAATGAATAAAATTTTAAAATAATAAAAAAGCCTCTGAAGAGATCCAGATAAGACAAGCCTCCCCTCATCTCATGTTAACTTCATCTCGTATTCTCCTCAACAACTATTCCAAATTCCAACTACTTTCCTCTGTCCCACCGCTGACCAGTCAGCCCCTTATTTTGAGCCTCCTCTCTGAGCTGACGGTTTCCTCTCACTTCTGAGGAGAAGGGACTCTTTGGACCCTGTCCCTCTCAGTTTCCCTCATCTCCATCTTAAGCTGTGTCTCAGCTGGTCCTCCTCTCTCCTCCTCCCTTCTGTCTCACACGAGGTAGCCTGCTAGAGTGAGGAGCCGCATGGGGAAGTACAGAGCTGCAGATACCTATAGACTTTGCACAATATCCTATTATCGGTTCAGTTCAGTCGCTCAGTCATGTCCAACTCTTTGCGACCCCATGAATAGTGGCATGCCAGGCCTCCCTGTCCATCACCAACTTCCGGAGTAATACTCACCATTTATATAAAATTGAGCCTCAGTATTTTCATCTGAAAAATGAGGGGTTTAAATAACTTGCTCTATTTTTCTCAAACAGCATAAAATGCATCAGCCTGTTGGACTGTAGTTATTAAAATTAACAGCCATTCTAACTGTCCTTCCACACATCTACATGTGTTTAGGTGTCGTTAATCCCTGCGTGATTTCCTTGCATCCTCCAAAATTGTGTCAGTTGGATTTTCATCTAAGCAGGGTCACTCATTTTTTGTCTTGTTTATTTGGCAGGGGAGGAAGGAGAAATCAATGAATTGAGGTATTTTCTGCATATTTTGATTAATAATAATTAAAAATGATAATATTTATTTGACTTATTATATGCCTGGCACTGTAATAAGTGTTCTCCATGTTAAAATGTTTGGTGAAGTCCTCATACAGGCCTATGGAATTAGTATTATATTCTCCACTTTTTTGGTGCTGTATAAACAGGCTCAGTGGCGCTAACTGGCTTGTCCAGGTTCACATGACTAAGAGTGAGTCAGACCAGGATTTGAACCAATGTACCTGGAGTCTAGAGCCTCGTTCCTGAACTCCCAACTCTATGACCCCTTTCCATGATCACATTGTCTCCTCCCCACCTTCCACGTCCAGTTTCAGTTGACTTCTCCTCCCCCAATCTATTTACTTTGCCATCTCAGGCTCATGCCCAGTGCAGAGACAGTCACGTGTGCTGTCCATCCATTGACAGATTCCACAAATATTCACTGAGCCCTGCTAGGTTCCCCTCAGGAACATCAGGAATAAAACAAAATAAAAAAGCTAACAACGACAAAACAAATAACAGCAATATGAGTGTAAAAATGAACTGTATTCCAAGTCTGGGGTAGTGTAAAAAGGCTATGTAATTTGTATCATTTTCACACAGGGGCCATGTGAATCATCCAATATATAAGATGAGAAAATATTGTTTCTAAATTATTCAGCTGTTAAATGAATATGAATATTTTATTTCTGTGACCATTAAACAAAACCACAAAATTATTAAAACAAAAAAATGTAGAAAAATCTTCTAGAGCCACTACTGTGACTGGCCTGCTGGATCCTCTTCTGGCTCACTCACATGAGCCTTTGTTTTCAATTGGACAGGTAATGGCCCAGCACACCTATGCCCACCACAAGACTCTTCTCTGTGTTATAAGTCAGAGAATATCAGTGGACATTTATGAATACCCCAGAGAACGAAGAGATCACAGAGAAGCCATGCATTCTAGAATACAGCGTGAAATGTAGTCTCGCTAAAGGAGCATTGGAAAGACAACAGTGAGACCACTTCTTATTCCAGCTCTAAGTAACCATTAACTTGTAGTTTGACCAGGTTGAAGACCCTCACCTGGGCTTGACCTCAATTTTCCTATCTTTAAAAGGAGGAGATGGATTAGATTTGGTTTGTGACATTATGATGCTCTGAAATATAGATTAGATCAGAAATCAAGGGAGGAAGACTCCAGGGAAAGATTCAGAAAATTATTCTAAATCCCTCCCTTTGACAAAGGGCCAAAAATTTAAACGAAAGTGATCCATGATTTTTCAGTTGGATAAGCAGGTCTTCTGTCCACCCTCACCTCTAGGACATTTCTGAACTACAGTTCTGGTGACAGTCTCTGCTGAGGCAGGATTAGCAAGGTGACACAGAGGTGTCGCCTTGATTCAAGAAGGAGGCAGTTAGATGAGGATCAGACAGCATCGTTATCTTCACTAAAGTGATGTCTCACCTTGTCTGTGAGTATTTGGCCGACATCTCAGTTCTCCGAAGTTCCAAATTCAGAATAACACCCTTAGTAGGACTCTTTTCTTCTAGAAATAATGCTGACTTAAATTGGTTACAATTTTACCCGGATGGTAAATGACAAGACAATCTTATGTCATTTAGCATCCTCTTGATAACATTTATGTGAAAACTGGAAATTGTTATTGCATCTAAACAGAAGAAAGCCATGTTTACAAAGTTATTATTAAATGTGAGAGCTCTGCCTTACTAACTCCACCTGCCATCAAGCCTTTTTGGAAATGGAAGTAGATAATTATCTTATTCACACTATTTAGCAAGCATTTTGCAGCAGTACTCAGAATTCAGAGAAGAGGAGACACTTGTGGAATGATGGGCTTTAGCAAATGCTTAGGCTTTGTTCAAGGAACCGTTGCTGAGCACTTTAGTCAGAAAAAATAAATAAATAAATCTCCAGGTCTCCCAGACAAATTCTTAAGTGGGGAAAGATGGCTGAAGTAGAGGATGGGTCTGAAAAATGAATTCAACAGATTCTTTTTTTCCCTTTTCCCAAAGCTCAAGTGCCCTGGTGAAAAGGAGGGGTATTTGTACATGGAGAAGCTACTTTAGGAAATTGAGAAGGCTTTCCTCTACTTACAGAGTGAGATACAGTGAAGTGAGGCCTGTAAAAGGAATTCACTTAAGAGTCTCTCCAGTCTCCATCCTTCTGTAAGGATGGTGGTGGTGGCAGTTGCTACTTGCAAGAGTTTATTTTTTAGTGAGGATTAACCCCCACCTTCACCACTGAGATGGAAAATCACATATTTGAAGGCCAAGGGAGACAGCCCGGTCCATGAAAATGAAAGCTGGTGCTAGCCTGTACTTTGCCTTTGACTCAGTGTGTTAACTACCTAAGTCTTATTTCTTCACCTGATTGGCATCTCTACCCTCCCATCCCTTTGCTTCAGTGTCTCTTTTCCTTCTAGAGCTTTCAATTAAAGTTTCATTGCAGGCAAAGGGCTCCACTGCTAAAAGCATTTGCAAATCAAAGGAATAGATGAGGTCTAAGAGTACTTGAGGTTTTTCTATCTAGGATTCTAACATAGAAATTCTTACCATTTATGAAGGCTCTGAGCAAGTGATTTTATCAAGCACTGATGTTCTCTCTGCCAGTTGGGCTACTATTCCTACAGGAGGCCCCTTCCTAAGAGTCAGCTGAATTCTCAGTATGAAGTTATGGTCATCAGAATTCAATGAACAGTTTCCTGTGTTTTGTGACATTTCTCTTTGCTCTTATACTACAAATTCCCAATGGCACTAAAAAAGCAAAGGAAAGCACATGGTATTCCAGGAGAACAAATATATCAATTTATTGTGTTTGGTCAAGTCCAGGGCATGCGACGAGAGTCATTATTATCATGCCCATTTTCCAGACAAGGGCGCTGAGCCCTCAGAGTAGAGTAACTTGCAGAGGGCAACATGGAGAGTCAACAGCAGGGTTAGGATTTGAGTCTGGGGCTTTCTGAACTAACTGCAAGATCTGCTCCGTGAGCCCACACTTACATTTTGCACCACTCTATTTAGGCTAAAAGTCCAAAACTTTAGACAGCTCACCTAAGATCTACACTGGAATCCACCCATCTCAGACTGTGGCTCCAGCCAGAGGTTTTGCCTGAGCCACAGACTCCAAAAAGCCATTCAGCATGCACAGTGCTCAGAGATGGGGGATAAATCAGGGCCTCTTCTCAGAAGCCAGGGATGCTGACTGTTACTGGAGATTTTAAGGTAGTTGACAAAACCAAATGTCAAATGTTCAAATGAAAACAACTTCATTTTGTTAATCTTGAAATGCAGCAGGTCTCAGACTGAGCTCAAATTAGAGAACAGATTTAAATATACACCCCAAGTTAATGACAAAATGGTGATTGTTGTTATTCATTTGCTAAGTTGTGTCTGACTCTTTGCAACCCCACAAACTGCAGCATGTTAGGTTTCTCTGTTCTTCTCTATCTCCCAGAGTTTGCTCAAACTCATGTTCATTGAGTTGGAGATGCCATCAAACCATCTGATCTTCTGCTCACCGCTTCTCCTCCTTCCTTCAATCTTTCCCAGCATCAGGGTCTTTTCTAATGAGTCCGTTCTTCACATCAGGTTGCCAAAATATTGAATGGATCATGGTAGAGTGTTCTGACAAAATGTGGTCCACTGGAGAAGGAAATGGCAAATCATTTCAGTGTTCTTGCCTCAAGAACCCCATGGAAAAAAAATGGCAGTAATGATAATAAACACTATCATTTAATCAACACCTATTATGATCTGGGTCCTTTACAGATGTGACTTCATTTAAGCCTACAACATTTAAGCCTCCCTGGCCTGTGAGGAAGATAATATAAAACCATTTTCAAATAAGGAAATTGAAGAGTAGCAAGGCTTAAAGAATCTGCCTGCCATGTGGGAGACCCGGGTTCAATCTCTGGGTTGGGAAGCTCCCCTGGAGAAGGGCATGGCAATCCATTTCAGTATTCTTGCCTGGAGAATTCCATGGACAGAGAAGCCTGGTGGGCTACAGTCCACGGGGTCTCAAAGAGTCGGACTCGACTAAGCAACTAACACACACACAAGGCTTAGTAACCGGCCAAAAGTCATATGGGTAGCATGTGGAGTTTTCACTCTCTCTTTGTGGGAAACTCATTGTGATTCTCTCATTTTGTTCTGATTTCCTTCTGATCAAAGGGTGAGAGGACTTAAATCTGTGCCTTGTACCTGAGTTCTTCCAGTTTAGGCTTTTTTCCCCCTCCACTGGGACCAGATAGGATGGAATCTCATTATGATGATTGAGCCAAAGGACATTCTCCTTCTGTGTTTGGTACTTCATGTCTGGAATGATGGGAAGAGAGAAATTAGCCAAACATTCATTTGCACACACAGTTCTCTGTCAGTGTCTGGAGACTTTTGTGATTGTTGCAATTGTGCACAGGGTGTGAGGGGGGAAAGTGCCAGCATCTGGACTTTGATAAACACTCCATCATGAAGAGAACAGTGCTCCACTACAAAGAATCACGTAGCCCCAGTGAAAATAGTGTGAAGGCTGAAAAGTCTTTCCCTAGTCCAATGCCATGGAGAAGGCAATGGCAAGCCATTCCAGTACTCTTGCCTAGAAAATCCCATGGATGGAGGAGCCTGGTGGGCTGCATTCCATGGGGTCGCTACAGAGTCGGTTGCGACTGAGCGACTTCACTTTCACTTTTCACTTTCATGCAATGGAGAAGGAAATGGCAACCCACTCCAGTGTTCTTGCCTGGAGAATCCCAGGGACAGCAGAGCCTGGTGGGCTGCTGTCTATGGGGTCGCACAGAGTCGGACACGACTGAAGCGACTTAGCAGCAGCAGCAGCAGCAGTCCAATGCCAGGTGCCTAGTAGGAAATAAGCAAGCAGTGCTTTCTTTACCATCCTAGTTAAAGTAGCACCCCCTGGTCACTATTCTCTTATCAGTCTGATTTTATTTTATGCTTGTTCACATAGATGTCTGTTTTCCTGACTTAGACACAAAAGGACTTGGACTAGTTCTGCCTGCCCAGAGTTCTCTGTAGGGCACAGCAAGTAGAGAAGAAACTAAAAAAATATTTATTAGCACTCAGTGAATGAATGAATGAGTAATCACAGTGTAGAGTGTTCAAACAGGTTACATCTACTCTTGTAACTGAAGACAGAGACCACAGTTCTCCCCTTTATCTACAGAGTGTGCTCTGGACTTTGAGAGCCTGCTCTGGCTCCAGGCCATGAAACACCACACATTTGGTTTGGAATCCTTTATTCTCTGATTTTCTGGGCAATTTCATAGATCTAAATAGTTACACTGAACCTCAGTGCCATTGTGTGATTTTCCTATCTAGGCACTTTACTGCTTCCTAGGACTCCCATCATTTCTGATTCAAGGAGAGATACTGATATCTACACACACTTATCCCCTCATGGTCTGAAAACTTCAGAGACTTGAGTCTTGAGGAAATGAGGCCCCTCTGAGACTCAAGTGAAAGCGGGACACCTGAGGGGCACGTCATCCCAGCTGCAGATAGTAATAAAGGAGAAGATGGAATTCGGACTGGTTCCAAATTGGGAAAGTAACTCATCAAGGCTGTACATTGTCACCCTGCTTATTTAACGTATATGCAGACTACACTATGCAAAAATCTGCCCAGGATGAAGCACAAGCTGGACTCAAGATTGCTGGGAGAAATATCAATAACCTCAGATATGCAGATGACACCACCCTCATGGCAGAAAGTGAAGAGGAACTAAAAAGCCTCTTGATGAAAGTGAAAGTGGAGAGGGAAAAAGTTGGCTTAAAGCTCAACATTCAGAAAACGATCATGGCTTCTGGTCACACCACTTCTTGGCAAATAGATGGAGAAACAGTGACAGACTTTATTTGCTTGGGCTCCAAAATCACTGCAAATGGTGACTGCAGCCATGAAATTAAAAGATGCTTGCTTCTTGGAAGAAAAGCTATGACCAACCTAGACAGCATATTAAAAAGCAGAGATATTACTTTGCCGAGAAAGGTCTGTCTAGTCAAAGCTATGGTTTTCCCAGTAGTCATGTATGGATGTGAGAGTTGTACCATAAAGAAAGCTTAGCACTGAAGAATTGATGCTTTTAAACTGCGGTGTTGGATAAGGCTCTTGAGAGTCCCTTGGGCTTCAAGGAGATCAAACCAGTCCATCCTAAAGGAGATCAGTCCTAAATATTCATTGGAAAGACTGATGCTGAAGCTGAAGCTCCACTACTTTGACCACCTAAAGTGAAGAACTGTCTCATTGGAAAAGACCCTGATGCTGGAAAGATTGAAGGTGGGAGGAGAAGGGGATGACAGAGGATGAGACGGTTGGATGGCATCATCAACTCAATGGATATGAGTTTGAGCAAGCTCCTGAAGTTGGTGATGGACAGTGAAGCCTGGCGTGCTACAGTCCATGGGGTTGCAAAGAGTTGGACCAACTAGTGACTGAGTTTGACTGAGGCTTTTAGGAAGAAACTCTTTCTGTTGTAACCTTCTTGTCAGGATTTTTCAGGGGTCATGGAGGAGGGAATCCAGGGAAAGTGTGGGTCAAAGTGGGTGAGGGATGCTGGGATTTATCTTGGAATAAAAGCCAGGATCTCAAGGTAAGTTAGCAAGAGATAAATTGTGTGCAGACTGGGCTACTGAGGGAAACTGGCTATAGGGGAACACTGTGGTCAAGAGAAATATAGACCTAGCAGAGGACTAAACATCTGGATCTGGTTGTATAAATGCAATCAAGAATGGAGATGAACCAGAGCATGAAAGACTGAAGAGAAAAGACCAGGTTTCCAGACAGAAGGCCAAATGGATGGGAGAATGGAAAGAAAAGGAAGATAGAAAGGGAAAGAATGGATCTCTGTATATGTATAACTGAACCACTTTGCTATATACCAGAAACTAACACAATTTTGTAAATCAGCTATTAGTTCAGTCACAGTCCTGTCTGACTCACTGGAACCCAGTGGACTGCTGCACCCCAGGCTTCTCTATCACCAACTCCTGGAGCTTGCTCAAATTCATGTCTATAGAGTTGGTGATGCCATCCAACCATCTCATCCTCTGTCATCCCCTTCTCCTTCCACCTTCAATCTTTCCCAGCATCAGGGTTTTTTTCCAATGAGACAGTTCTTCACATTAGGTGGCCAAAGTATTGAAGCTTCAGCTTCAGCATCAGTCCTTCCAATGAATATTCAGGACTGATTTCCTTTAGGAATGACTGGTTTGA
>NW_011494896.1:8683050-8698054 GCF_000754665.1 Bison bison bison
ATCTCCTTGCAGCCCAAGGGACTCTCAAGAGTCTTCTCCAATACCACAGTTCAAAAGCATCAATTCTTCGGCACTCAGCTTGCTTACAGTCCAAATCTCACATCCATATAGGACTACTGGAAAAACCATAGCTTTGACTAAGCAGATATCTGTTGGCAAAGTAATATCTCTGCTTTTTAATATGCTATAAGGTTGGTCATAGCCTTTCTTCCCAAGAGCAAGCATCTTTTAATTTCATGGCTGCAGTCACAATTTGCAGTGATTTTGGAGCCCAAGAAAATAAAATCTGTCACTGTTTCCATTGTTTCCCCACCGGTTTGCCATGAAATGATGAGACCAGATGCCATGATCTTAGTTTTCTGAATGTTGAGTTTTAAGCCAGCTTTTTCACTCTCCTCTTTCAGTTTCATCAAGAGTTTCTTTAGTTCCTCTTTGCTTTCTGCCATAAGAGTGGAGTCATCTCTGTATCTGAAGTTATTGATATCTCCTGCCAATCTTGATTCCGGCTTGTGCTTCATCCAGACTTGCATATCACATGATATACTCTGCATATAAGTTAAATAAGCAGGGTGACAAAATACACCTTTGATATACTCCTTTCCCATTTTGGAACCAGTCTGTTGTTCCAATCCAGTTCTAACTGTTGCTTTCTGACCTGCATACAGGTTTCTCAAGAGGCAGGTCAGGTGGTCTGGTATTCCCATCTCTTTCAGAATTTCCCACAGTTTGTCGTGATCCACACAGTCAAAGGCTTTGGCATAGTCAATAAAGTAGAAGTAGATGTTTTTTCTGGAAATCTTTTGCTTTATTGATGATCCAACGGATGTTGGTAATTTGATCTCTGGTTCCTCTGCCTTTTCTAAATCCAGCTTGAACATCTAGAAGTTCATGGTTCACGTACTGTTGAAACCTAGCTTGGAGAATTTTGACCATTACTTTGCTAGCATGTGAGATGAGTGCAATTGTTTGGCAGTTTGAACATTCTTTGGCATTGCCTTTCTTTGGGATTGGAATGAAAACTGACCTTTTCCAGTCCTATGGCCACTGATGAGTTTTCCAAATTTGCTGGCATATTGAGTGCAGCACTTTCACAGCATCATCTTTTAGGACTTGAAATAGCTCAACTGGAATTCCATCACCTCCACTAGCTTTGTTTGTAGTGATGATTCCTAAAGCCCACATGACTTCGCATTCCAGGATGTCTGGCTCTAGGTGAGTGAGCACACCATCGTGGTTATCTCAGTAATTAAGATCTTTTTTGTATAGTTCTTCTGTGTATTCTTGCCACCTCTTAATATCTTCTACTTCTGTTAGATCCATACCATTTCTGTCCTTTATTGTACCTATCTTTGCATGAAATGTGCCCTTGGTATCACTAATTTTCTTGAAGAGATCTCTAGTCTTTACCATTCTATTGTTTTCCTCTATTTCTTTGTATTGATCACAGAGGAAGACTTTCTTATCTCTCCTTGCTATTCTTTGGAACTCTGCATTCATATGGGTATATCTTTCCTTTTCTCTTTTGCCTTTTGCTTCTCTTCTTCTCTCAGCTATTTGTAAGGCCTCCTCAGGCAACCATTTTTCCTTTTTGCATTTATTTTTCTTGGAGATGGTCTGATCACTGCCTCCAGTACAATCTCACAAACCTCCATCCATAGTTCTTCAGGCACTCTGTCTCTTACATCTAATCCCTTGAATCTATTTGTCACTTCCACTGTATAATTGTAAGGGATTTGATTTAGGTCATACCTGAATGGTCTAGGGGTTTTCCCTACTTTCTTCAATTTAAGTCTGAATTTAGCAATAAGAAGTTCATGATCTGAGCCACAGTCAGCTCCCGGTCTTGTTTTTACTGACTGTATAGAGCTTTTCCATCTTTGTGTGCAAAGAATATAACCAATCTGATTTTGTTATTGACCATCTAGTGATGTCCATGTGTAGAGTCTTCTCTTGTGCTGTTGGAAGAGGGTGCTGGCTATGGCCAACACAGTCCCTTGGCAAAACTCTGTTAGCCTTTGCCTTGCTTCATTTTGTATTCCAAGGCCAAATTTGCCTGTTACTCTAGGTATCTCTTGACTTCCTACTTTTGCATTCCAGTCCCCTGTAATGAAAGGGATATCTTTTGGGGGTGTTAGTTCTAGAAGGTCTTGTGTGTCTTCATAGAACCATTCAACTTCAGCTTCTTCAGCATTACTAGTTGGGGCATAGACTTGAATTACTGTGATATTGAATGGTTTGCCTTGGAAATGCACAGAGATCATTGTGTCATTTTTGAGATTGCACCCAAGTACTGCATTTTGGACTCTTTTGTTGACTACGAGAGGTACTCCATTTCTTCTAAGAGATTCTTGCCTACAGTAGTAGATTTAAAGGTCATCTGAGTGAAATTTGCCCATTCCAGTCCATTTTAGTTCACTGATTCGTAAAATGTTGATATCACTCTTGCCATCTCCTGTTTGAACCCCTCCAATTTACCTTGATTCATGGACCTAACATTCCACGTTCCTATGCTATATTGTTCTTTACAGCATCAGACTTGACTTCCATCACCAGTCATAACCACAGCTGGGTGTTGTTTTCACTTTGGTTCCATCTCTTCATTCTTTCTGGTGTTACAGCTCCACTGATCTCCAGTAGCATATTGGGCACCTATCAACCTGGGGAGTTCATCTTTCAGGGTCATATCTTTTGGCCTTTTCATACTGTTCATGGGGTTCTCAAGGCAAGAATACTGAAATGGTTTGCCATTGCCTTCTCCAGTGACTTTCAAATCATCCAGCAAATCAATTATACCCCAACATAGAATAAAAATTAAATTAAAAAAAAAAAAAAAAGCAAAGGGTGTCCCTCTATAGTGTGATGTGTGCTCTGCTAGGTCTTTCTGCTTTCTCAAAACTAGAGTTATACTCATTCTCATATAAAGCAGAGTGAGTCTTAGAGAAGTCAATTGGCTAACTATAGTCCACTAGAGAGTGAACTCCAGGAGGAAAGAGACCAGACGAGGCAGCTGTATCTGTGGCTGCCATATCCACAGTGCCTAGAACATGGTAGCTGCGCCTAGTGGGAGCACAGGAAGTTCTTGCTGGATGATTTGAAAGTCAACCCACTGGAAAGAGGTGAATAGCAGGAAGGCCATATTTAAAGCCATCAGCAGAAGGCGGACTTCCTTGCACCAGCTGCTTTCTTAGCCAAAGGTGCGTGCATGCTCAGTGACTCCATTGTGCTGACTCTGTGACCCCACGGACCCCATAGAGAAGCTTGCCAGGCTTCTCTGTCCATGGGATTTTCCAGGCAAGAATACTGGAGTGGTTGCCATTTCCTACTCCAGGGGCGCTTTCCGACTTAGGGATTGAACCCAGGTCTCTTATCTCTCCTGCATTGGGTGAACTTTTTACCACTGTGCCATCTGGGAGCCCAAACAAACTCATAAATCAGAACTTAAAAGGAACAAAGATATGTAGGCACCCAACTTATCTAAAATAGAGTTGTTATTTCTTTTGTCTCCAAGCCTAAAATTTCCAGTTCTTGATTTTTGTTACTTTGAAATAGACCAAACCATTTCACCATTCCTCTGTTTTAAGGAGAAGAAATATTCTCAGTTAAAAGAAAAACAACCTTTTTTTTTTTTTGCAAGTATATTGGTTTTTAGCCAACGTAATGAATGGCTGAAAGATTAGTATTATTTCAAACTACTGGTACTTTGCAAGTTGGCTTGTATCACTTCCAAACTGCATAAAATTATTTTGAAAGTACGTTATATGTATTCCATGACAGGTTTTCATAAGATCAAGTAAGGTCCCTGTGGTATCAAGTGTCCAATTGTTATTTGGTCATTGAAATTTCAATTATAAACTTGGCCCTTTATTTGTTTTTTCAATATAATTTAATTTAAAATATATTTATTGAAGAGCCCTTGTGTTTAGGGCCAAAAGCAGTAAGACGTGAGGGAGAAAGTGAAAGAATCCAACCAGGCTATTTCACTTGGAGCACTTCCCGAGGGGAGAGTCACTAACAAATCCAGATGGCATCCTTAAGACCAAGGAGCCTGGAACAAGCCAGACTATCTACTCAGGGTACAGGTGAAGTTACAGTAACTAGAGTAGGTAAGTGCGGTAGTGTTTGTTCCTATTAGCTGGGACAGAACAGACCATTTCCTACTAAACCCTTAGAGTATTCTGGAAATTTCTAGTCTATACCCCATGTGCTGTTTAGTAATTCTGATCTAGCTAGCCACTGCTGTTCTTTCCTGAGTGTTGTCACTGATATGCAAACGGCACAGGGGGACCTAGCAGAATGAGGGACCTTGACATTCTCTTTGTCTTTAGGTGGCCTTGTAGAATCAAGAGCCTGAAACAGGACTGCTTCTGTGTGTTCCCAAATCACTTACAACATTTTTGGTGGAACGGTTCCTTTATTATTATGTTTAATACAGTTTAGAGTAGTAGTTCAGAGTATATGTTTTAGAGTCAAACTCCCTAGGATCAAATCCTGGCTCCACCACTTACCAGTTGTGTGACTTCTAAAGTCATTCATTTCTCTATGCATTGGGGATAATATTAATTCCAACTTTATAGCGTTGTTGCTGCTGCTGCTGCTAAGTCGTTTCAGCCGTGTCCGACTCTGTGTGACCCCATAGACGGCAGCCCACAAGGCTCCCCCGTCCCTGAGACTCTCCAGGCAGGAACATCAGAGTGGGTTGCCATCTCCTTCTCCAATGCGTGAAAGTGAAGTCACTCAGTCATGTCCGACTCTTAGCGACTCCATGGACTGCAGCCCACCAGGCTCCTCCATCCATGGGATTTTCCAGGCAACAGTATTGGAGTGGGGTGCCATTGCCTTCTCCATCATAGCATTGTAGTGAATGTTAAATGAAAATATATGTGACATTTAAATATGTCAGAAGAGCAAAGACAAGTAAGCACTATATTTATGTTAGCTATTGTAAACATTATTGTTATTTAGCAATGATTACTCCTAAGTGGCAATAGCTAGATTCATTGAATGCTTACATGTATGCATGCTCAGTCACCTCAGTCATATTTGACTCTTTGCGATCCTATGGACCATAGCCCTCCAGGCTCCTCTATTCATGGGATTCTCTAGGCAAGAATACTGGAGTGGGTTGCCATGCCATCCTCCAGGGGATCTTTCCAATCAGGGGACTGAACTCGCATCTGCCCGTTTCTGCTGCACATGAGGCAGATTCTTTACCCACTGAACCACCTGGAAAGCCCCACTGAATGCTTACCATGTGCCAATTAGTGTACTAGGCATTTTATATTTAATCCCCTCAGTAGCCCTGAAGGCAGGAATTATTGTCATCACCCTTTTACAGCTGAGGAAACTCGCCTTAGAAAGGTAAACAACTGAGCAAACACAGACTTAGCACGTGAACCCCACTCTTGGTTGGCAGGATGACACCAGAATCTGTTGGTTTTCATCTGCTGGGCTTGCTGGGAATATCATCTCAGGGCAGCTGCACACAGAGCTTCTCTCTCCCCCGAAGTCTTGATCCTGAGTCAAGTGCGCTGCAACTGAATCCTCCCTTAAGGCTGAGTTCTCTCCCAGGAGGCCTCTCAGATCATCACAAGAGCATCATAAATTTAGGGAACCTCAATTCACTCAGTGGGATGAGATATAGGCTGAGAAAGACAGATATGAAAGACAAGGCTGATTTTGGAAGATATGGAAGATGAGGAACTGGGTCATTAATGTTTGCCTTTCTTAGAAATGTGTGTTTAACTCACTTAATCCCACTTCCCAGCATTTCCCAAACTGGGCTCTGTGAACAGCTCCTGCCAGTGCATAAAAATATGGGGCAAAAAAGAAAGGACAAAACAAATTCCATGATTAAAATGCCTATGAAATTCTAGGTTAAATCAAAATGTTTCTTTACCTTCAGGGCTTCTCAGAACTGTTAAGGTCCTGGTATATATTCCAGAAGGAAGGAATAAAATGGAGTGATCCCAAGATACGTTTATCCTGGAACCCTTCGTGCCCAGCAGCCCACCCTCACCCCTTCCATTCCTGGCCCCAGAGCATTTCCCAGGACAAACATTTCCAGGGGCAGCTTTGCAGGACAGCTCTTTAAATGAAAGAGGATCAGTTAAGGGTTCTAATAGCAGTTCCACACCATGAGATGTATGATAACCATTCTCCCAGAACTGTGGAAATGGTCAAGCTTAGAAACCAGAAGACTTTCAGAAGAAACCCCTGTGAAGAGGAATAGGGTCTAAATCAAGGCAGCAGGAATGAAGGTGTACTGAGAAGACAAATGTGCCTCCCTCTTCTCAACCCTCCTTCAACCCTACCAGCGCTGGCCCTCTCCTCACCAAACTTCTCTGTCTTCCAGCTTTACTGAACCCCCATACACTTTGGCCTCCTTGCCTTCTTAAAGTCTCTTTCTTGGAACTGTTGCAGGAAGGAGGACCCCTTCCAGGGCCCGAAACTGGGCTCTTGTCTAACACTCGGAAATGAAGTGTCCAAGGAGACACATGTGCTGACAAAGCAAGAGATTTTATTGGGAAAGGGCACCTGGAGAGCAGTAGGGTCAGGGAACCCAGGAGAACTGCTCTGCCGTGTGGCTCACAATGTCGGGTTTTATGGTGATGGGATTAGTTTCTGGGTGGTCTTTAACCAATCATTCTAATTCAGAGTCTTTCCTGGTGGTGCATGCATCGCTCAGCCAAGATGGATGCCAGCGAGAGGGATTCTGGGAAGTGGACGGACACGCGGTGTCTCCTTTAGACCTTTCCCGAACTCTTCCGGTTGGTGGTGGCTTATTAGTTCTGTATTTCTTATCAGGATCTCCTGTCATAAAACAACCCATGCAAATGGTTACTATGGTGCCTGGCCAGGGTGGGCGGTTTCAATCAGTGTGCTTCCCCTGACAGAACAACTTCTTAATGACTCTCCAGAACACACGTGCTCTCACCACTGCCTGAAGAACTCATCAGAGACCTCTCTGGAGACTTTTACTCCAGGAAGCCTTCCCTGACCTTCCCAGATCTAGACTAGTAATGTTTCCTTAACACACTTCTTCATCACAGCACTCATCCCAAATTTCCCAATGGTCCCACTCATTGCCTTTCTCTTGCTCTAGACTTTAAGATCCTGCCAAGCTGGAATCAGGTCTCACCCTTGTGTTGCCATCACTAGACTGAGAGGCATACAGAAGAGGGGCAATGAGGGTTATTATAGGAATGAAGAACTTCACAGCAAACCTGAGAGGTAGATTTTATTTCTCTCACTTTATATGTAAAAACAGAGTCTCTGATGGCTTCAGAAATAAAATAAGCTCATACAGTTAATGTTCACACTTAATAGATCTAATTCCATCCCGAAGAGCATTAAATATAGCTTGAGGCTAAAGAGAAAGAGTGGTGACTTCTAGGGTGGTATTCAGTGTGTATCTGTAAGGCTCCCAGGGCTCAATGCTGTCTTCCCTCCATGATCGAGTTATCCCATAAGTTTCTTGAGCTCTGAATGCTCAGAGAACACTGAGGACCATTATGAGATCAAAGAAATCATAAACAGTAAAATGGGAATGTTATTGAAAAAGGTATCAAGGAACTTCAGAAGGGGCTTACAATAATTCAAAATGTAAGTCAATTTTCAGAGTCAACCATCACAAAGTATTTGTTGTGAATCTGCATGTCTTCTTTCCTCCAGGGACTGTTCCAGCTAAAATATCATTGGCATAGAGAATTGGGTTTCCAATAGTTGACAATGCAGGCATGTTGCCTCCCTGAGGGTGCTGGAGGCAGGAGGAGCCAGCTCTTGGCCTTAGAGAGTAAAGCAGACTCTCTACAGCAGGAAAACAAAATGCCAAAAATATATTCTAATGGGGATGCATGTTTCTCCATAAAAGACAAGGTTAAGTGTCAATATCTAGGCAGAGACTGGGAGCAAGGAGGATCCTGAGCTTTCACAGGAAGGTTAGAAGAGTGCCCCCAGCTCACTACCTTTGTGAAACCACACGTGCATTTTGCAGGACTGTGACCTGTGAGACAGTTGGAGCACTTAAAGGACTTAAAGGTATAAGTTAGAGCATATATCACAGGCAGAACGTAAAAGTTTCAAATGTCATTTTGTTTAGTCTTCACAGCATCCCTATGAGAGGTGCAGTTATTATATCCATTTTACAAAGCAAGGAGCTGAGTCTCAGAGAGGTTACCCAGACTTGTAAACAGTGAAGCAAGAATTTGGTCCCACCTGTGCCTATCATAGAGCCCTTAAACGAATAGATAAACCAATACTACATGTAGTACTACAGCTATTTGCTATCTGGTCTCTGTCTCTTTCTCTCTCCCTTTTCCTCCTTCCCCAATGAGTTTATTTTTTTTTTTTTTTTTTGTCAGTTATGCCAAGGAAAACTCCTCACTTTCCAGAACTGGAAAAGGAAAAGTGAGTGAAGGTTGAACCTAAGTGAGTGAAGGTTGTTAAATGCAAGACTATTAAATACAAGCTTTTTTAAAAATGAGGCATTGATGTTATGCTAATATATTCTTTCTCATAATGGCTTGATGATGGCACTAATTCAGCTTGCCTTCCTGTTGAGTACTAAGTTTCTCAATCAACCAAAGGGCCTCCATTTCTAAAGTTTGCCACTTTAGTAAAGCAGAATATAATATTTAGAGTCAGGGTTAGTTGGAAAGAGGGGTTAGTTGGAACACTCCTGAGTGTTCAGGAAGACAGGGAGTCAGAAGTGCTGGCTCTGAGTGCTAGTTTCTCTCTTACAGAACTCAAATATAAAATTTGGAACAAAGAAGATTTTATGTATATTTATAGGTATGTATATATGTATGTATTTTGTAATCTAAAAAGTAAAGGGGGCTGATGAAGTGAGCATGATATAGCTGCATATTTCCCCCTGAGTTGTAGCCACTGAAAAAATAAATTTTAATCTATAAGTCATCTGAATGCCTGTGGGTGAAGGGTAGTCTTTTCATAAGAACATGAAGGTGCTTGTTTTGCCAGCTAATGGAATTTCTTCATGTTTTTGAAGGTCAGGCAATCTGTACCATATTCCCAATCTTCAGTCATCCCTTTGTTCCATCAGCATTCCTAAATGGCCTCACAGAATGCAGAATTGTATTATTACAAGGTTAATGATAGCGCTGGGGTAAGCCCGATTGAGAGGATGGAAGTGGACCATTAACCAATAATCTAAATTTGCATTAGTTTAGGGTTTCATTGTTCTCCTGGGCAGGTTTGTTCCGGATAGCCCCCCATCTGGGTGGGCTGGGTGGAAGTGGCATGAAAGGAGGAGGGAAGTGAGGTGGGGTTAGAGGGTAGAAGGCAAAATTCTTGCTCAGAAGGAGCTGCCTATAGACTGGAGCAGACAATATACTGGCAAAAATAAGTGGTTCCAGTAGCCCTACACTAATGCAAAACCCAACAATGTTTCTTTCTGCAAATGATATATTAACCCCTGCCTGGACTCCTCCTTTACAATCATGTCTCTTCCATACATCCCACTTGGGCCACCAGATCTGATCATTTTACTTTATGAGCCTCAGTCCCCACAGAAAATGAAGAGCTTGTTAAAATCAGATCATTCAAGGATCATTAATAAGCAGACTACTTAAGATGGTGTGGACAGGACAGCACAGCCTCCCAGGGCTAATGACAGTGAGATGCACAATCCTTAAGCCTGGATTAAGGGAGCAGGAAGGAAAGAGAACTAGAGAACTGGCTTCCAAAGAGGATCAGGGATGTTGGTAGAGGGAGAAAGCCTGTTTGGGGTGACCCTGCAGGAACAGAGCCTGTAAGGACCATATCTTCCCTTTCTTCTCTCCTTCCCTCTCCTCTCCTGTTGGGGCATCTATTGGCCAAACCAACCAGAAACCAGAGCATAAGGAGACTATTGATGTAATGGACAGAGTAGAAAGCCGATCAGGAAGGACAAGCAAAATATGTCAGCACAGACCCTTTATTTAAAGCACATCTATGGGCTTTAAACAACACAAAGAGATGAAGTTCTTTCCACCCTGGAGGAAGCTTCAATTAACAAAGACTTTGAAGAAAGGAGAGCTACAAGGAGAGCTCAGGTTTCCAACCCTGAGAATGTTATAAGAAATTTATTTCCATTTATCTGTTCTTTCATCAGCCCTTCCCTAAAGGCCTCCTCTTTGACAAGCAGATGCAGGCCCTGAGGACCCTGCATTGCAGGGTGCATAATGAGACACAACCCTTACGTCTGTGAACTCATTATCTGTATGCAGAGAAAGATGCGTTAAGTAGTGAACTACAATACACAAAGCTCCAAGGTCTTCCTTTCAACAGCAGCTTCTTTCCAAGTACCCAAATGCCCAGCTCATAAAGCACAATTAGGTCTGTCCATCTTTGCACATGTTGGATGGTAACTGGTTTGGACAGCAGCCTATGGTCATTAGGCTTAGAAACTTTCCTTGTCAGTTAATTTGATTAATATCAGAGAAAACTCAATTAGAGTTGTCAACTTTTTGCATATGACATTTAATATCTATTAAAATGATGTCACCTCCATCAGCCAGGAGCTGTATTTTCAGTTTCTATAGATCGTCAACTTGAGAATGATGAAGACCCAAACAAGGGTGATGAAAATTGTATCCCTATCATTCTCTCCACAATTTAACATAATGATGAGAAACACAGCTATCCTGTTCATTTGCCCCTTACTCTCATTTTCCTAGAGAACCCTGCTCGAAAGAAGAATATATAAAGCTGAAGGTTAATTGTCCAAACAGTACTAAAGAGTGAGGCAGCATAAGAGAAGCTTCATATGGGCAGGAAGAATAATTAGGTTAGTGGGATTGTTTGGGGGTTATTCATAGACCTTGTTGTCACTTCCAAACAACTACCCCATTTCTAGGTTAAAATGAGGCTATGAACTCCCCAAAGAATATTATTATAATCCTTAATAAAACAGTAAAGAATGTAAAACTGTATATACTAGTGAAATTTCTTTATATTAGAAGTTTTAAAACTCTAGATGAAATTACCATAAAATATGTAACTCACATAGAAGTGTAACTGTATTACTCTACCCTTTCAAAGCAGGAAAAAAAAGCTTAAGGATCTCCATATTTAATGTCTGTGTTTATCTTGCTTGCTTTTCTACAATAATTTGTTTCTTGTGCCTACTCCACAATTTACATTCTATCTGCTAGAAAGCTCAAATAATTAGCTCTCAGAAAGGAGTGTATTTGTCAGATTTGTTTGGAATATCTCCTTCAAAACACATACATTCACCTCCTGATACAGTAGATGAGGGTGGGGCCTGGGAGTCTCCATTTTGTAATGCACACAGCTTCTTTTATTGGGCATCCATAAACAAAAAAGAATGCACTAGAATGTCTGTCCCCAGATAGCCCCTCTAGTTCACGCTTCTGGGCATCTGCTCAAATTCTTTCATGAATGTTTCTCTTGCTTGTTTGCCTGGCAAATGTCTAACACTTTACTGAAGTCTGGTAATTTCTCTGAAGCTTTCACCATCACACAAAGATAATTGCCCCACTCTCTTTATAGTTAATATACTTTTAAATGTAAACATCACTGCCTTGCGGTTGGAATGGTATCCAGAGGAAACTGTAATTCTAAATGTATGGCCACCCCAAAATTTATAGCAGCATTATTTACAAAAGTCAAGACATGGAAGCAGTGTAAGTGTCCATTGACAGATGAATGGATAAAGAATATGTGGTATATATATATTCAATGTACATATAAATATACACTCAGCCATAAAAAGATGAAGATAATGCCATTTTTCATGGCATTGGATGAACATGGATAAACCTAGAGATTACACTAAATGAAGTAAACCAGACAAATGATATCTCTTATATGTGGAATCTAAAAATGATACAAATGAATTTTTTCACAAAACAGAAACAGAGTCACAGACATAGAAAACAAACTTATAGCTACCAAAGCAGAAAGGGTGAGGGGATAAATTGGAGCATGGGACTAACAGATACACACTGCCATGTAAAAAATAGATAAACAATAGGGATTTACTGTATAGTACCAGGATTCATATCCAATATCTCATAATAAACTATAATGGAGAAGAATTGAAAAAAACAATACAGATGTATATACACATATATATGGATAACTGAATCACTTTGTTGTACATCTGAACCAGTAATAATAATGCAAATCAACTACTCTTCAAAAAAAATCTCAAATAAAGATAGAAGATTCTCTTACAAATCATTAAAAAAAAAAAAAACCACTCTCTGAGCTTTTTAAAGGCAGGGAATGAGTTTTACCTTTGTTTTCTGAACAACAGTGTCTAGCCCATAGTAATGGTCAATAAATGCTGTTGACTAGGATTGAACTGAATGGATATTGAATATATTTAGGTCATCTATTACTTCCTTGGCTTTGCTACTCATAATTCATTGCCACTCAAAGATTATTTATGCAACACTTAAAAATGTAGAGGCCCCATGCAGTTCACACTAACTGGGGGAGTGTGTTATTAAAAAGAAAAGGAAATAGGAAGACTACCATTCTAAATCTACCATTGTAGCATCTGTAAGAGACATTAAATTAGATTCAATGTAACCACTGTGTGGCTTGCAGATATTTTCCTTCATCTCCTTCTTTCTTGATAGCTCAGACCTTGCATCCACCCAAGCCCTTTTCCCCCTAGCTTTCACGTTTCCTAGTACCCTACCCAAAACGTCTTCTCTTTTCCTCTCCTTTCTCCTTTCTTGCTGCTATTGGTTCCCTCTCGCTTCTCTTACTTTCTTCCAAATGTTTTATGACACCAAGCATCAGACCTGCCCTCACTGTGCTTTCCCAGTATTCAGCCCAGTACCTCTTTGGTCCTAATTCTGTAACTTGATCTGTAACTTTGTACAACCTCATAATTAGCCCCCAGTCAGATTTCTCATTATGGATAGTCCTCTGAAAAAAATTTGCATTTTTGTGCTTCAAAATGTCAAAATATGGTGATAAAATTTGTGATGTATTTTAAATGTTTACATTTTATGAATGAACCCATTTAAGATAAAATGGAAATATATTCCAAGAATAATTACAGAACATATAAAAATCCTCACTCATGGTATACCACGGGCTGTGGGTTTTGACAGTGGAATATACACTGAATGTTATTTTCCTTTAATACCTCCAGTATATCCATGTATCTGGATGTCTAACGTCATTTAGAGAGAGTATATAAAAGACTTTATTTGGAGAGTGTTTGTAAAAAAAAAAAGAGAGAGAGAGAGAGAAAGAAAGAAAGCAAACACAGCCTGTGCCCAATTTTCCTTCTGACCCTAACTCTCAACTGCTGCTAATAAAAATCAGAAAGGAAAATACACATGCAAATATCTTGTGGCAAATCTGGATTCAAATCATTGCTCTTCCACTTCCTAGTTTTGTGATCTCAGACAAGCGCCAAGCCTTCACTTCCAAAGAGAGCTCTCTTACCTTTGAAAAGATAGAGTTTTACGTTTTCCCTTTCCTAAAGGATTACTCTTTCTCAAGAAGAGGGTATGGATGGAATACTTACAGGAATGCCTGACTAGAATGAGAAAGTAAATACCAGAAGGTCATACAGGAGGGCTCTGGAGTCAGATGACTTATTTCCAGTGGCAAACAAGTTACTCCCTGGCTGAATGACTTCAGGCAAGTGGCAGCCTCTCTGAGACTCACTTTTCTCATCTGTAAAAGAACATATTTCATAGGGCTGTGATGAGGATTAGATGTATTAAATGAGATAATGCATGAGCACGTCAATTCGGTATCTGCATAGATTGAATAATTAGTGTGGATATGTGTGTGTGTGTGTCTCTGTGTGTGGTTGCCTTAATCCCATCTGTGCTTCTGCCCTTGCCTGGAGACCCGGCACCCTTAGAAGGAATGAAAGAATTGCCAATGGAAACTAATTACTAGTTCATTTACCAAAAAGTGGAAGTTTTATTGGAGACAAATTTGAGGATTATAACCTGGGAACAACTCAGAAAGCTTACAGAGCTGCTCTGCCCATTAAAAGTCAAGACAGTTATGCACATATGTATGGAATCTAGGAAGATGGTACCGAAGAACCCTTCTGCAGAGCAGCAGTGGAGATGCAGACATAGAGAACAGACATGTAGACACAGTAGGGGGAGGACGGGGTGGGCCGAATTAAGAGAGTAGCATTGCAACATATATATTACCATATGTGAAACAGACAGCCAGTAAGAATTTGCTGTATGATGCCGGGAGCTCAGACTGGTGCTCTGTGACAAGCTAAAGGGGTGGGATAGGGTGGGAGGTGGGAAAGAGGTTTAAGAGGGAAGGGACATACATATACCAACAGCTGACTCATGTTGATACATGGCAGAAACCAACACAATATTGTAAAGCAATGATCCACCTGCTACAAACATTAAAAAATGGGGGGAAAAAAGCATGCAGCAACCAGAATAAAAAAAGTAAAATTAAAAAAGAAAAAAAGAGGCACAGTTATATAAGCATTTTGAGACAGAGGGCTATACAATGAATGACGTCTTATTGACAGTTTGCATAATCCAGATCTAAGCACCTTGTGACACTTTAAGAAATCGAGGAGGAATATTATCTTTAAGGAACTGACTCATTGATGCTAGGAGATTGCTGCTGTTTATGGTTGAGCATGTATTTCTGCTAATGGGGAAGGTTTGGTTGATGTTTAGTATAGATACACAATGTACCATAGAGGGGAAGGAAGACACCATAGTTCAGAGAAGAATCTTTTTACGTTTAAATATTTCTTATTTTCCACAAAAAGCGAATTTTATTTCACAGAATGATAAAGAGAAATGGGGGAAGGGATTTGGCCGTAACAGCCGATTTGTAAATTAGCCAGGTAAGACTCCATTATCTGTAGATGAGCTGTACTATTCAAGGACAATAATGACTTCAGCTTTGTTTACTTACTTCACTGATATAACATGGGCATTTGAAATAGTGCTTACCGTATAGTAGTTGTTCAATAAATACTTGCTGAATTCCTCATGCTAAGTAACCTCCCATCTTG
>NW_011494896.1:8698154-8762817 GCF_000754665.1 Bison bison bison
CCTCCCATCTTGTATACAGTAGGTCTTCAATCAATGTTTGCTGAAATAATGTTAGCAATAATAAAAATAACTGTCTTTTATTGACTATGTGTCCCACAGCCTCTTAAGCTCCTCATGTATATATTATCATTTAGCCTTCACTTTTACACTGTGAGGCACGTACTTTTACTACTACTACTTTTCAGATAAAGGAAATGAGGTACAAATAGATTAAGGGCACTTGTGTGTTCACACCAGTTAAAAAGTGGTGAGCCCAGAATTTGACCCCAGCCACTGTGGTCTGGGCAACTGTGCCTGAGGAATCCTGTTGATCCTCTTTGTTTCTAAGTTTAATAATGTCTGAAAAAAATGTTATGATTTTGGAATAAGAACAAGGCTTAGCTTGCATGCTAAGTTGCTTCAGTTGCATCCAACTCTTTGAGACCCTATGGACTGTAGCCTGCCAGGCTCCTCTTTCCATGGGATTCTCCAGGCAAGAATCCTGGAGTGGGTTGCCACACCTTCATCCAGGGGATTTTCCCAACCCGTAGATTGATCCTGCCTCTCTTTGTCTCCGGCATTGACAGGAGGGTTCTTTACCACTAGCTCCGCCTGGGAAGCCCAAGGCTCGGTTTGCTCCTCTACAGTTAGGAATCACAGTGCTTGTCCTCCTTGCCAAAAAGAGTAACTTTGAACATCATAGCTAAGGTGATTCACCATGAAGTATAGTACATTTTACATTCCCTACACTGTAATATAACTGAAAGAATATTGACTTTAGATTTCACAGACCTATATTCAAATTTTGACCCCTTTTTACTAGTTTTATGGCCTTGGGCAAGTCATTCTGTTCTGCCTTTCTCTTCTATAAAACAAGGATTATGATATTATACAGACTTTGGGGTTATGATAATCACAAATGAGTTACAGCATATAATAAGACAAAAAAAAATAAGACACCATTGCCTAGCACATGTATTGATAAGGACTAATAGTTGTTTCTTTTTATTTATGTAGAGTGGTCTATCTTATCCATGCCAGTAATTAATTATTCAATGAATGCTGCATTTAGAAAAAAAATGTAGCAAGACTGTGACAAACATTTCTTGAGTGCCTACTATGGGCATATCTCATATAGAGAAATTCAGTGAACAGAGCTCCTCACCCCCACACTCATCTTTCCCTCAAATTATTTCGGGAAATCCCTCTCCACTTCCTCCTTGGTACAAGGTGTCCCCGCGACCTCAGCCAAGCAGTCCTTCTGACGCTTTCTGCCTCGTCGTCTGTAAAAGTAGCATGTGTTTCCAGTCTTGGGCGTTAATGAATATTTATGGTATAATTCACGCAGCTGTGAAGCACACAATGGCTCCTTTCTGCATCGTTAAAAGATCTGAAATTTTGTGTACAGAGGGGCAGCATTAGTGCCTGGTTTCCCTGGTTGCCATTAAGAAAATGTGTGCTGTAAAGTTTAGTGGAGTGGGACTCCAGGGCCTGATTCACAAAGCCTAGAAACCCCTTTGCAAAGACTTTTGTTTTCGTCGTTCAGTTTCACATTTTGTTCCAAGAAAACGCTGATCCCATTTGACTTAAATATCAACTTCAGAACATTTTAGCAACTCATTAAGTCTTTTTTTCTCACTTTACTCGCAGGTGGACTTCATTATTGTTGAGCTGGAGGGAGTCCTATAATAAACACACGTTGTGTCTCTCATACACACACACACGTGTGTGGGCACACACACACACACTGTTCTTATAAAAAGTATAAGACAACATTTGTACTCTGCATGTAGACCAGTGGTTTTCAAGGTAGACCAAGGGATATTTAGCAGTATCTGGAGATTTTTATGCTATTACAATAGAGAGGGTGCCACTGCTGCTGCTGCTGCCAAGTCGCTTCAGTCGTGTCCGACTCTGTGTGACCCCATAGACGGCAGCCCACCAGGCTCCCCCGTCCCTGGGATTTTCCACGCAAGAGTACTGGAGTGGGGTGCCATTTCCTTCTCCAATGCATGAAAGTGAAAAGTGAAAGTGAAGTCGCTCAGTTGTGTCTGAATCTTAGCGACCCCATGGACTGCAGCCCACCAGGCTCCTCTGCCTATGGGATTTTCCAGGCAAGAGTACTGGAGTGGGGTGCCATTGCCTTCTCCCAGAGGAGATGCTATTGATACCTAAAGGATAGAGGCCAATGATGATCCTAATTACCCTACAACGCACAGGAAACCACCCCCGAAACAAAGAATTTTCCAACCCTATATGTCAACAAGGGCTTCCCTGGTGGCTCAGGCAGTAAAGAATCCTCCAGCAATGTGGGAGACCTGGGTTCGATCCCTGGGTTGGAAAGATCCTCTAGAGGAGGGCGTGGCAACCCACTCTATTATTCTTGCTTGGAGAATCCCCATGGATAGAGGAGGCTGGCAGGCTACAGTCCATAGCATCACAAAGAGTCTGACACAACCGAGTGACTAGACACACACATGTGTCAACAATGCCAAATTTGAGAAACCCTGCTACTGCTGCTAAGTCACTTCAGTTGTGTCCGACTCTGTGCAACCCTATAGATGGCAGCCCACCAGGCTCCACTGTCCCTGGGATTCTCCAGGCAAGAACACTGTAGTGGCTTGCCATTTCCTTCTCCAATGCATGAAAGTGAAAAGTGAAAGTGAAGTCGCTCAGTCATGTCCGACTCTTAGCGACCCCATGGACTGCAGCCCACCAGGCTCCTCTGTCCATGTGATTTTCCAGGCAAGGGTACTGGAGTGGGGTACCATTGCCTTCTCCAAGAAACCCTAGTGTAGGCTAAAGAAAAAGTACTTTGTCAATGATTCTGTTTCTAAGCCTATATATTGCCACCACTGATGAAAATGAGTATCCAACTTTCCACTCCACCAATTTATTTTCTGACCTCAAGGAACCAACCCCACATTGAATGGTTTTGAACACACACAAGCCAAGACTGAATCCTGGTGTCATAATATTCTTGCTCTTGGTCTAACACTGCACATTACTGATCCTCGGTCTTCTCATCTATAAAATGATATTTAAAAAAATGATATACTTCCTTTGGAAGTCTGTTATGCAGATTAAATGAAATAATGTGTTTATAGCCCTAAAAGTGAATACTTTCATATACTGAAAGTATTGCCAGGGACCTTTAAAACTGGTCTACTCACTCCAAGTATCAAATTCTCATATGTCTGAAGGGTACTTCCCTATATACACACAATTTCCACCTACAAATAAAATAGAGGAACGCTGAAGGAGGAGGGGACGACAGAGGATGAGATGGCTGGATGGCATCACTGACTTGATGGACGTGAGTCTGGGTAAACTCTGGGAGTTGGTGATGGACAGGGAGGCCTGGCGTGCTGCAACTCATGGGATTGCAAAGAGTCAGACACGACTGAGTGACTGAACTGAACTGAAGAGTGTTGTACCAGCACCCCAGAAACCTTACACAGCAGTAGGGGAAAGACTTGCTTGAGAAGATGACAGACTTAAGTTTAAACTTTTTATGATTCTCAGTCAGTTACCTAACATGGACTCAAAAAAATTCTGTTAATTTATTTCACTTTCACTAGCCTTAGTCATTTATTCCCTCAAGAAACGGTTGCTATTCCTATCATTAGTGACTACATTGATGGTTTAATTAAAATGTGAACATTTCATCCAATTTCAGCCACCTGCTGTCCTTTATATCCGCTCATATTTCAGAAGCACAGAATGTTTCCTGTTTTTAGAAGTTGGCCCTCCTGTGCTTGGAACAAGAAGCCCGGAAAGGCTGAGTTGATGGAGGCTGGCAAATGTCCATTGATCTGAGTTCATGGCACATTTGTGACTTCCACACCCAAAAAGTATAGGCCCAGAAAGGTGTCCTTAATTACAATTACAGAGAAATCTCTAGTTAAAAGATTTCACTGTTAGTGGCATAAAGTCATTTATCTCATTACTTGTGAATATATCTGTGTTCCTTTTAGCAATTGAGTAGATATTGAGATCAATGTAATCTTAGCCTTCAGTTTCCTATTCCCGATAAAGATGTTGAACTAACATTGAAGAGATGAACTATTTTTAAATGCGAAACAGTATGTCATTTGTGTGGTCACTAAATAATGGTTCCTGGTTTGTAGCTATTATGGAAAATTAAAAGAAGAGATGGAATTGTGAACTTCCACTGGAGGGACTGGGTGTGAAAGGTTGGTAGTAACTCCAGGGTTTCAACCTGAGGCTGAATATTTTCCTGGCAGATATATGGAAGTTGTGCATTCATTGTATGAATCTTTCTCATGCTCCACTCTGAATAATGCAGGGGCATGAACAGACTTGAAGTCATCTCATCACCCAATATCCAGCACTATGCCTGCCTATAATAGACATCCAATAACTATTTGTTGAGTAAATTCTGTGTTCATATTATGAACCAGAACCCTGTGGACCCTGTTTCATCCTCCCTTCATCCAGCTGGCAGAGCCAAAAACATGGAATCACTCTTGATTCCTCTCTTTTACCCACATTCTACCTACAATCCATGGACAAGTTATGTTTGTACTATCTTTAAACTGATTCCTAAATTCATGACTTCTCTCCACTTCCATCATGTCCTTACTCATCCAAGACACCACCCTTCTCCCCTCACCTACCCTAAGTGCCCCTTTATCATCGACCACTTCCATGACCACCATGCCATCTCCTGGAGACCAGAGTGCATCATTTGTTCCTCTGCTCAGAATCTTCCAGGGGCTTCCTACTTCACTCACTGTAAAAGCCAAAGTCATTACAAAGAACAACAAAACCTGGGTGGACACCTCTGTCTTTTTCTCACTCTTTCCCAGCCATACCAGCCTTCTTGCTGTTCCCCAAAATACAAGCAAGCTCCCAAATCAGAATGTTTGCCCCTTCTGTTCCCTCTGCCTTGAAGATTCACCTATAAGAATTCATGTGGCAAATACCTTCCCTTCATTCAGATCTCTGTTCTACATCACTCTGTCTAAAATACAGTGGCCTCACTCACTCTTTATTCTCTTTTCTTATTTTAATGTTAATCCATAACAGTTATCCCATCGAGAAGCAGTTGTATATATATAGATATATTAGGTGCAGGAAATATATATATATATATATATGTAGATATATACATATTTGTTTACTGCTTTTTCCCTTCACTAAAATGTAAGCTACTTGGGGAGGGACATTTTTGTTCACTGCTAGAGTGGCAATTAGGAGCTGCTTAATCATAGGATGAATGAATAAATGGACAAAAAGGAGGCCAGTATCGTTGAGTTGTAAAGGAACAAAGGGAAAGCGGGCCACAGTAGTCAGTATGTGGAGGAAATATTTTGTTGGTCTATAAAATCTTGCTGTGGAGTTTGGATTTTATTCTAAAGATCAATAGAAAAGTCTTTGAAGGGTTTTATGTTGCACAGGGATAAAATATAAATTCTGTTTTTGAAATATGAGCTACTTTGTAGTAAAATAAAGTAAATCAGCTGCCAGGTACATAGTAGATGGAAGGAGAACAAGAGGAGATGTAGGGAAACAAGTTAGAAAGGCCTTGCAGTAACACCGCAAGAGATGAAGACGGTATGGCAGTGCAGTGCTTCTGAAAGGCACAGAGGGGTGAAAGGGAGAGGGAGTCTGTTTCAGAGACAGAAGGATCTGATGTTAAACTGAATGTGGAACAAGGGGAGGCAGAGGAAGGAAAGAGAACAACTAGTGTTAATCCTCGGTTTATAGCTTGAACAACCTAGTAAATGACAATATGTTGTTTTTAACAGGAAAGACTAGAGGAACGAACATTTTGTACGAGGGAGTCAAATGTTCTGTTTTGAAACTTTTTTAAACATTCTGAAACTTAAGTGACTACTGGATATTGAATGAAGATGATTCAGAGGCCTTAAATATCTCAGCATGGAAGTGAGAAAGATCTGGGATGCAGTTAGAGATCCATAGAACTATAGATGGTACTTGAAGTCATGAGACCAAATGAGATTGTTTAGGGAGAGAAGTACATTGAAAAGAAGCCCCAAGTCCCATTCTCACTATAAAAATAATGGAGTCAATACTCCTGCAAACGTATCAATCTATTACTCAAGCAGATGTCATAAGCAGATGTAGAAGATAGTGTAGTAAGGAATGCAGACTGCAAACAAAGGCTGATGATGAAAAACAGAACCAGAGGTCTACATTAACGAGTGAAGGAATCAGGTATTTGAGAGACATGACACAAAAGGGGTTTTAGAGAGTTTAGAAAATTACAAGGCCAAAAGAGTAGAGACCTCAGTGTGATCCAAGAACTGTCAGAATCGTCATGAATTTGAATATGTGATCTAAGGATTCAGGAGGTAGTCAGAGAATGTGATGCCTTGAACATCTCTGCTTCCACGCTGCCTTTTGCCATTTAGCAATTTGTTTTGCCTGTGTTAATATCACCACTCATGTTGACTTCAATTACAAATCTTAATCAGTACTGTGTATGAAGGGCTGTTTCTCTAAGATTCTCTATGTGTTTGATGCTAATTACTCATAACTAACAAAAGGCTCTCCTGGCTCTTTGTTTGCCTAGCATCACAAGCATCTCTTTCTCTGTCCTGTTCTGAATACTTTGTGCCCTGTTATCATCTTTGCTTACCTCTCCTGAGTTTCTATAATTCCCCAAGGCAGTGAGCAAGGTACACTCTTTGTGGAAAGAACAATGTGTTAGTTGAGATCCTAGCTCCCCACCACCCAGCACCATGTCACTTCCTGTATAATACCATTTACTTCATTTTGTGCATGAATATCTCCAGAATAATCCTATTTAAGCACTTTAGTCTATATTAGTACCTGGCACAGCAAACAATTGAGTATAGTTCACTTCAGTTCAGTCACTCAGATGTGTCCAACTCTTTGTGACCCCATGGACTACAGCACACGGGTTTCTCTGTCCATCACCAACTCCTGGAGCTTGCTTACACTCATGTCCATTGAGTAAGTGATGCCATCCAACCATCTCATCCTGTGTCGTCCCCTTCTCATCCTGCCTTCCATCTTTCCCAACATCAGGGTCTTTTCCAATGAATCAGTTCTTTGCATCAGGTGGCCAAAATATTGGAGCTTCAGCTTCAGGATGAGTCCTTCCAATGAATATTTAGGACTGACTTCCTTTCGGATTGACTAGTTTGATCTCCTTGCAGTCCAAACAACTCTCAAAACAACTGCTGCTGCTGCTGCTGCTGCTAAGTCGCTTCAGTCGTGTCCAACTCTGTGCAACCCCATAGACTGAGTAGGTGCTAAATAAATACTTGTTGAGTCATTGATGGATTGATGCCTTTAACAGCTGCATCTCTTGCCTCCATATCACATTAACCAAAAGAGAGCCAAAGATGATGTTTCAGGAAATCTAAACAAAATGTGACCTACAAATTTTAAAATATTCATCATTTGAATCATGGACACTCTCTTGAGCAAACATACTGTAGACATTTGCTGCTGTTTTCCTTATTTTTATTTGTATTATTTAAATGATATAATTACTTATAATGCATGACCTATTTATAAGTGAATACTGTGTGTTCTTCACTTTCCAGGATGTCTGGCTCTAGGTGAGTGATCACACCATCGTGATTATCTGGGTCATGAAGATCTTATTTATACAGTTCTTGTGTATTCTTTCCACCTCTTCCTAATATCTACTGCTTCTGTTAGGTCCATACCATTTCTGTCCTTTATTGAGCCCATCTTTGCGTGAAATATTCCCTTGGTATCTCTAATTTTCTTGAAGAGATCACTAGTCTTTCCCATTCTATTGTTTTCCTCTATTTCTTTGCACTGATCACTGAGGAAGGCTATCTTATCTCTTCTTGCTATTCTTTGGAACTCTGGATTCAAATGAGTATATCTTTCCTTTTCTCCTTTGCTTTTGGCTTCTGTTCTTTTCACAGCTATTTGTAAGGCCTCCTCAGACAGCCAGTTTGCTACAAAAAAGATCTTCACGACCCAGATAATCATGATGGTGTGATCACTCACCTAGAGCCAGACATCCTGGAATGTGAAGTCAAGAGGACCTTAGGAAGCATCACTATGAACAAAGCTAGTAGAGGTGATGAAATTCCAATTGAGCTATTTCACATCCTAAAAGATGATGCTGTGAAAGGGCTGCACTCAATATGCTAGAAATTTTGGAAAACACAGCAATGGCCACAGGGCCGGAAAAGGTCAGTTTTCATTCCAATCCCTAAGAAAGGCAATGCCAAAGAATGATCAAACTACTTCGCAATTGCACTCATCTCACATGCTAGCAAAGTAATGCTCAAAGTTCTCCAAGCCAGGCTTCAACAATACTTGAACTGTGAAATTCCAGATGTTCAAGCAGGTTTTAGAAAAGGCAGTGGAACCAGAGATCAAATTGCCAACATCCACTGGATCATCAAAAAAACAAGAGCGTTCCAGAAAAACATCTATTTCTGCTTTATTGACTATGCCAAAGCCTTTGACTGTGTGGATCACAATAAACTGTGGAAAATTCTGAAAGAGATGGGAATACCAGACCACCTGACCTGCCTCTTGAGAAATCTTTATGCAGGTCAGGAAGCAACAGTTAGAACTGGACATGGAACAACAGACTAGTCCCAACTAGGAAAAGGAGTACATTAAGGCTGTATGTTTTCACCCTGCTTATTTAACTTATATGCAGAGTACATCATGAGAAATGCTGGGCTGGATGAAGCACAAGCTAGAATAAAAATTTCCTGGAGAAGTATCAATAACCTCAGATTTGCAGATGACACCACTCTCATGGTAGAAAGTTAAAAAGAACTAAAGAGCCTCTTGATGAAAGTGAAAGAGGAGAGTTAAAATGTTGGCTTAAAGCTCAACATTCAGAAAACTAAGATCATGGCATCTGGTCCCATCACTTCATGGCAAATAGATGGGGAAACAGTGGAGACAGTGGCCAACTTTATTTGGGGGGACTTCAAAATCACTGCAGATGGTGACTGTAGCCATGAAATAGAAAGATATTTGCTCCTTGGGAGAAAAGTTACAACCAACCTAGACAGCATATTAAAAAGCAGAGGCATTACTTTACCAACAAAGGTCCATCTAGTCAAGGCTATGGTTTTTCCAGTAATCATGTGTGGATGTGAGAGTTGAACTATAAAGAACACTGAGCACTGAAGAACTGATGCTTTTGAACTGTGGTATCGGAGAAGACTCCTGAGAGTCCCTTGAACTGCAAGAGATCCAACCAGTCAATCCTAAAGGAAATCAGTCCTGAATGTGCATTGGAAGGACTGATGTTGAAGATGAAACTCCAATACTTTGGCCACCAGATGCGAAGAGCTAACTCATTTGAAAAGACACCAGTGCTGGGAAAGATTGAGGGCAGGAGGAGAAGGGGACGAGAGAGGATGAGATGGTTGGTTGCCATCACCAACTCAATGGACATGAGATTGAATAAACTCCGGGAGTTGGTGATAGACAGGGAGGCCTGGTGTGCTGCAGTCCATGGAGTCGCAAAGAGTCAGACACGACTGAGTGACTGAACTGAACCGTGTGTTCTTGCAAAATAATGCATGCATTGAAAATTTGCTCCAAACCAACTACTGCTTTACTTCAAAAAACCCCACAAAAAATAGACATTTCGTTCAAATATTTCTTCCTTTAAATATTATCATTATTTGGTCACTCTCTCTTGCAGAAAATCCTGGTTGCTGATATGTAGTTTAAAACATAAGCTGGTTCAAATAGTTACATTTTTAAGGGACAGAAGCTAAGGTTCACCTGTCACAATATCCACAAATAGCAGTTGCTCAATAAACATGCCTAAGTCAATTAATGGAGAGACAATCTTTTATACGGATTGCAGTTTCCACTAGTAGCAAAAGAAAATGGAGAGCTGAGAATCCAATGATATTTGCTTGTGAGTATGTGTGCATGGTAGAAGAGTAGCACCAAATCAAAGAAGGTCACGTGTGATCAAATCAGAACTGAAATACAGAATAAAAAGGTAGAAAGTTAAAAATTTAGGAACTGGAAACCAGGGGAGTCAGGCAGTTCTCCTTGACTGACACTGAGCTATTCTCCCTTCATTAGATCTTGATGGTCTATGGGAGACAACCACTGTATTTAATGGTCCAGGAGAAGAGTAATCATCACATTTAGCAATAGAAAAGTTGTAAATATTAAGAATACACTTTGAAGTGGACATAGAAGTACTTACATCAAGTCGAGAAAAGTGAGACCACATAGACTTTCATCAATGGGTTTGACATCTAAGGGGAGAAATTTTCTTTTATGATAAAAAGAAACAGACTAAGTCGTAGTTTGAGTGTTTTATTATACCAAAAGTGAAGAGGAGACCCTTGGATTGTGCTTATCAACATTTACTGAACACCTACAATGGAGACGGCATGTTTCTTGGTACACAGGGTAATGTCTGGACAAAGCAAAATACCCACCCTTGTAAAGTTTCCATTCTTGAGAGTCAGTTGACCTATTGGAAATATGAAGTTCCCAGGCTGCCTGACTTACAAATGAAGAAAGAAAAACATATCATTATTTGTGTGCATGAACATAAAAAAATGACAGCATTATCTGCTTAATATTGTCATTGACATCTGTTAAGCTATGCAATTCTGTGTGATATGTGAGCATTAAGAGATTTAAATTTCAGAAATGACCTCGAAGCTGGAAGACCAGCAAGAAGAGGTACGATATTTTGTCAAGTGAAAAATTGGAGCACAGAGTCTAACCTCTAGTAAACATTCTGCTAAGTCACTTCAGTCGTGTCCGACTCTGTGCGACCCCACAGACGGCAGCCCACCAGGCTTCCCCGTCCCTGGGATTCTCCAGGCAAGAACACTGGAGTGGGTTGCCATTTCCTTCCCCAATGCATAAAAGTGAAAAGTGAAAGTGAAGACGCTCAGTTGTATCCGACTCTTAGCAAACCCATGGACTGCAGCCTACCAGGCTCCTCTCTCCATGGGATTTTCCAGGCAAGCGTACTGGAGTGGGGTGCCATTGCCTTCTCCAAGTAAACATTCAATCAATGTCAATTATATCTCCTTTATTTCTTCCATTGCATTTTTTTTCCTTATAAAGTTATGAGGACCGTCATCATGTTTAAAACTGGGGGAAACAGAAATATATATGCAAAGACTATAAGAAATAAGTTTTAGAATATGTACTAATATGGGCCATTTTATTCAAGTGGGTAACCTAATTCAACCTTAATGCAGAAATAGGCAAAAGAGAGGAAGAGGTCCCCTTCAGACATGATTTACTGTCAATCATTTTCTGCTAGTGCCTGAAGGGCAAAGGAAGTACAGAAGTTCTCATCCTGCTGATTAAACCAAGGGCACATAGGTTTGAAGGGCATGGATGGAAGATTAAGTTAAATCATAGAAATTCAAGCAGAAGAAAAAACAATTGAGTTGATCAGCCTATCCTCTGCTGAGGAAGGGGAACATTTTTAGAGTACTACTTTGTCACCAGCATAGTACTAATGATCCAGTGCTTAACTCCCATCTGATTTATTCATTCAACACACATTTATTGAGTGTCCATGATATGACAGAAACTCTTCTAGGCACTAATAATAAAGCTATGAGTGGTCAAAGTCTATAGCATCATAAAGCTTATAATGAAATCCTGGGAATAGCCAATGGAAATATGTAAAATATTAGTAGTGATAAGTGTGGATAAAAATAAAACTTAGGCTCACAAATCCTGGAACATTACTTATATCACATTCTGTGGGGCGAGTCATTAAAGCCAGAAAACATCCAGGGGGAAGAAAAAGAAAATTAGACTCTACCTTTTAAAGAGAGGAATAACCAGAATGTACAGTCATCTTTTAACCACCACATGTGTGCATGCGTGAATGCTAAGTTGCTTCAGTCTTGTTCAGCTCTTTGTGACCCTACGGACTATAGCCCACCAGGCTCCTCTGTCCATGGGATTCTCTAGGCAAGAATACTGGAGTGGGTGGCCATGCCCTCCTTTAGAAGATCTTTCCTACCCAGGGGTCAAACCCAAGTCTCTTAAGTCTCCTGCATTGGCAGGCCGGTTCTTTACCACCAGTGCACCTGGGAAGCCCCCAACCATCACTGACACCTTTAGAAATTGGGAAAAGGGACTTCCCTGGTGGTCCAGTGGCTAAGACTCTGTGCCTCCAGTGCAGGGGGTCTGGGTTCAATCCCTGGTCAAGGAACTAGATCCCACATGATGCAGCTAAGATGCAGCACAGTCAAACAAATAAATAAAGATAAATACTAAAAAAATAAATATTGTGAGAAGAGTGATAGGATCTGACATTGTAAAAGGCTTGCTCTGATGACCCCTATGTAATGAAGGGGGAGAAGGCAGAGTGCAGAGGTGGCAGCAGGAAAGCCAATTGTCCATTTCACCCCAATTTACTCCTAACTTTTGGGCCTCTTGATTCTCACTAAAATTATGAGAAAGAAAATAACAAGAAGGGAAGCACATGATTCAGGATTGCATATTGGTAGCATTTTCACATAGGGTACAATGTGTGTGCAATTTCATTTACTCATTCCCCAAGCATTTTATCAGCACTTACTATGTTCCCACTAGAGATACTGAGATAGGCAGCTGCAATCCCTGTCTTCAAGGAACTCACCATCTAGTTGGGGGAAAAGATGAATAACATGTAAATTTCAAATGTCAGCATGTTAGTCAGAATTTTGCTTTTTCAATATTCATCAGAAAATGTCAAGTTAATCATTTGCTTATTTTCAAAGTATAAAATTCCATCCTTTTTTTTTCACAGTATAGAAATCTACTTTTCAGATTCTTACTATAGATAGTAATCTCAAAATTACTTTTATACTGAAATTGATAAAAGCCCAAATTAGCAACCAATGATTTGTCTAAAGTATGTGACTCTCTTTGCTACTAGAAGAATCACATGGAGGGAACTGACTTTGAGCATATCAGCCTAGACACTCTCCTGAATGGTACTTCAACTGCACATCTGTAGTTTTTCCACTTAATGAAATTGTTAATTTTTAAAGTTCAGCTAAACATGCCGTCTCCTCCACTAAGCCCACTATGATCCTCTTCAGTGAAACTTTCCTAGTAGATTGTAGTTACCACTGTTTAATATATTTAAAGGTATATTGAAGGCTTCCTTTTTAGGTAATCAATGGAAAACATTAATGAAGTAAAAAAGTTGCCCAGTTATACATTTTGATCACATAATGTGTGTTACTGTGTGTTATAGGAAAGACAAGGCTCCTGTATTTCCCTTAAAGTTAACAGAAATTCTTGAGAGGTAGTTAATATTGCATTCATTTATAAAGAAGCTGATGTTCAGGGCTTCTAAATGATTTTACCTAGAGTTACACAGTTAACAGTATATTATAAGATCTAGGCTTCAACCTTAGTTGGGTTTGGCCCTGGTGGTACATTGAACAGTGTCCCCTCACCCCCTATTTATGTCTACTTGGGATCTTAGAATGGGAACATATTTGAAATGAGTGCCTTTGCAGATGGAAATAAGATAAAGATAGAGATGAGGTCATGCTGGATAAAGGTCGGCCTGACATCCAAGGGCAGTTCCCCTCTAAGTGGCGGGGTGGGGGAAGTACAGAAAGACACAAATGGAAGGAGGTCACATAAAGATGGGTAGAGATTTTAGCTATGCTGTCCAAAAAATGCTAGGATCCACTAGAAGCAGGAAGAGACTAGGAAGGATTTTGCCCTAGAGTCTTCAGAGGAATGGTGGCCCTGCTAACAACTCAGTTTTACACTTCTGGCCTCCAGAACAGTGATAGAACACATATCTACCCAATTTCTGGTTCTTTGTTATAGCGGCCCTAGCAAACTAATGGGTTTCCCAGGTGGCTCAGATGGTAAAGAATCTGCCTGCAATGTGGGAGACCTAGGTTCGATCCCTGGGTTGGGAAGATTCCCTGGAGGAGGGCATGGCAACCCACTCTGATATTCTTGCCTGGAGAATCCCCATGGACAGAGGAGCCTGGCAGGCTGCACTCCATGGGGTCACAAAGAGCCAGACATGACTGAGCAACTAAGCACACAGCAAACTAATACAGCCCTAAAGCCCATTCAGTTCAGTCCAGTAGCTCAGTGGACTGAGCTTTGTGACCCCATGGGCTGCAGTGTGCCAGGCTTCCCTGTCCCACACTGATTTATTACAAGACAACATGGTGAAAGTGTTCGTCGCTCAGTCGTGTCTGACTCTTTGCGACCATATGGACTATACAGTCCATGGAATTCTCCAGGCCAGGATACTGGAATGGGTAGCCTCCCCCTTCTCCAGAGAGTCTTCTCAACCCAGGGATTGAACCCAGGTCTCCCGCATTATAGGCAGATTCTTTACCAGCTGAGCCATAAGGGAGACCCAAGAATACTGGAGTGAGTAACCTATCCTGTCTCCAGCAGATTTCCCAACCCAGGAATTGAACCAGGGTCTCCTGCATTGCAAGCGGATTCTTTACCAACTGAGCTATGAGGGAACCCCCCAAAAAAGCCCATTATATTGTACTTAAACCCATTAAAGCCTATTATCTTGACCTTAAACCTCTTCCTATTCCAGGACTGCACTTTGATTTGTTCTAGGATTTTAGGGTAACCTTTTACCTTTGACTTTGGACCTTGAACAATATCACCTCCTGAAAAAAATGTAGGAATGATAGAAGTATTTCAGGAAGATTTTTATTGCAAGTTGAAAACATTCAACTTAAACTAGAGTACTTAGATTAGGAAATTTATTGGTTCCTATCGCCAAATGGAAGAAGAGCAGGGATGTAGGGAGGCCGCTATTAAAACAAGAACCAGGATTGGGAGCTCCACCAGGCTTCTCTCTGCATCCCCCATCCCCGCTTTCTTCTGCATCTTGCCTTCATCTCTCAGCAAACTGAGAGGCAGAGAGGACCTGGGCTTGTGTGTGTGTTAGTTGTCCAATCATGTCCGACTCTTTACAACCCCGTGACAGCAGCCTGCCAGGTGCCTCTATCCATGGAATTCTCCAGTCAAGAATACTGGAGTGGGTTACCATTTCCTTCTCCAGGGAATCTTCTTGACCCATGGATCAATCCAGTATCTCCTGCATTACAAGAAGATTCTTTACCATCTGAGCCACCAGGGAAGTCCTACATCTTGCCAAGTTAGACCACTGTGAAGAAAGGGACATTTTCCTGATTTCCCAGTTGAAAATTCCTAAGGAAGGTTTGTGATTGGTTCTGAGATTCATTATTCCTACTAGGACCATGTGGTTATAGCAGGCTCAAGAAACCTTCCCCCAAGAATTAGGAAGCTATTATCAAAAAAGAGTTGTGTAACTGAGGCATATATAAACATAGATATTAATGTAGATCGTTTTTATGTAGATAGTACTCAGCTGTGTCTCAGATAAGACTTCTGCTTGCATAAGACCCAAAAGAAGTAAAGCCAAAATGCAGACTTAATGACTACAAGCTTCCAACACACTCAATACGAGTATCAATGAAGATGTTAGACTGTAATATAAGGCTTTTCTTTTTTTCAAAAGAGCTAGTGACTGGTGAGAACTCTCTTGAATAGACATGGAAATGCAAGCAGTAGAAATTTCATTATCCAGATTATATCACAGAGACTCAGCTAGTGGAAGAACGGTTTTAATAAATAATAGTGATTTGATCTTTTTTCAAATATTGCAGATTGCAGTATCTTCAGAGGTAACTTCCCCTCTGATTGCAAAGAAAGTACTGAACATAACAAAAGAGAGAAATGAGGGGGTAAAGGACGAACCACTTTCCAGCAATGCCTGGTCCTCACAGGACTTGGCAGCCTGGTCGGGGCTGGAGACAGAATCCCTGCACCAAGGCATCTGCTTTCCTTGGAGGGTCAGACGAGCTTCCTTTTCCCAAATGTTGGACAAATTCTAAAACATTTGCTTCTAGGGTATATTTGGTCATCTCTGAAGAAGAAGATGGTTTGTGTCCAGAAATGAATCAACCTTAGAAGGGCCTTAGGTGCCCCCAGACTAAAAAGCGGCAGTCATGATGATATTTTTGAGCAGAAGTGGCATCATGCCGCCTCACATTATGAGCCAGAAACCATGTCACTTTCCCAGGGAATCTTTTCTCTTGTGATTCTGGAGTATGTCATTATACACCTTAAACTATAAGTGTTTACCTTTTTTTTTTTTTTTTTAGGCTGACTATGTGTCTTCACGTTAGGGATCTTCCTTTCTTTATGTTAACGTCATAGTCTAGGATCAAAGTCTGTACATAGGAATGACTCAATGCATTTGTTTCAGTAAAAAGCTGAAAGAGACAAGAAACTGAGGGGAGACAGAGAGAAGTTGTTACTTTTTTTTTTTCTATCTCACTGGAAGAGGGGGGGAAATGAGCAAAGAAGGAAGATTCATAGGAAATGATTTTATATCTCAATTTAGACATTTAGATAGGCGGTTTACCCTCTTTGTCTCATTTTATCATCCCTAAAGTGCCTCCATTTCCTGAATTATTCCTGTAATATTAATATATGGTATTAATATATAACCCACTGAACTTCGTAGTATTGTTTCTACTTCACTGATGAGGAAACTTAGGCTCAGAGAAATCAAGAGAATAACACAAGGTCACAGAATAATTAATGTTTTGCTTTATTTTTTCAGTCTCTGGCCTCCTAAGGATTTGAGACAACCTAATGAGATTAGTGAATATATAACAGAAATATTGACCAATACTAGGAGCAGGGAGATGGCCTGTCACTTAGGAGTGGGCCTGAATTTCATGTCTGGCTTTGGCAGACTGTGAAGTCCCTTTTGTTTACCAGCATCACACTGCTGCTGCTGCTAAGTCACTTCAGTCATGTCTGACTCTGTGTGACCCCACAGATGGCAGCCACCAGGCTCCCCCGTCCCTGGGATTCTCCAGGCAAGAACACTGGAGTGGGTTGCCATTTCTTCCTCCAGTGCATGAAAGTGAAAAGTGAAAGTGAAGTCGCTCAGTCGTATCGGACTCCCAGCGACCTCATGGACTGCAGCCTACCAGGCTCCTCCATCCATGGGATTTTCCAGGCAAGAGTACTGGAGTGTGATGCCATTGCCTTCTCCGGCATCACACTGAGAACAGTGCAAATAATTGGATCCTACATTGTGCAGGGCATCATTACAGATTAGAAACATGAAGATGGTGCCAGGGGAGATGAAATTAACCATGTGTTTACCCTGAATGAGTGACACCTACTTGAGTGTTTGAATGATTCTCAGTAACTTAGATTTGATTTGTATGTAGATGGGTTCTCATAATGAGGAGTGTTAAAACATTAGTCTAATGGCAGACACTATACCCTGAGCACCAGCTACAGTTTGCCATTGTAATAAAATAATCAACCATTCCTTAAAGATGCCGTGATTACAGTGGTGGTCGGATGAATGGCTCAGAGTCTCCTGGCGTCTAACAGGTGGTCCCCGCACTGTTGCTTTCACACCTGAAGGTCTTTGCAAAGTCCAAGCAGCCACCACCAGACTGAAGCCCTTCAAATGATGTTTTTCATGTTTAGGAACACTGTTCTTTGGTGGGAATAAAGAGAAAATTTTATATATGTATCCACACACATACATATGGGTTTCCTGTGGCTCAGTGATAAAGAATCTGCCTGCCAATGCAAGAGCCACAGGGGATGCAGTTTCGATCCCTGGGTTGGGACGATCCCCTGGAGGAGGAAATGACAACCCACTGCAGTATTTTTGCCCAGAGAATCCCATGGACAGAGGACCCTGGTGGGCGATAGTCCATGGGGTCAGAGTCAAGCAGGACTGACAAGTATGCAGCACCTAACTATGCGCACACACACACACACACACACACATTCATATACACACATATCCACACTTACACATAAAATTTTCCTCCTGGCTCCAGGCTCTTCTTTACCTCCCTGCCCAGGGCCACATCATGGGTCTTGGGACCAAGTACTATCCCACTGGGAGGCCTAAAACTCCTATAACAGACTCTTCTGGCATCTTCCTCTCCTTGTAGCTCTGCCTCCAACACTCCACTATGTATATCCCTGCCCTGGTAGTTATTGACTCAATAGCTAATTCTAAATTTACTCTCTAGATGAATGCCAGAGGACTGAAAATTGTCTAAAAAGCTGATTTCGAACCACACTATATAACTTCTTAAGTCTTGCTTTTGACATTTCATTGGGATGGATAGTGGGCGGTTGCTTCATATATAACTGTCTCATCCACTATTTTTATACACATTTCCACAGACCTTTCATTTCATGGGATGAAGTGATGATTGTGGTGAGGAAGATAATACTAGTGATCATAACAAGTGAAAATATAAAGGTTAATGAAGCACTCTGTGCCAGGCACTGCATGGGGTGCTCTTGATAGTCTACGTCCCTCTATCTTTGGTAATTATGATTCTCATTTTGATAATAAAATCTGAGGCTGTCAAAGGTTAAGTTACTTACTCATGCTGACTTGGCCTTAAAGGTGAAGAGGTGGGATTTAAGTTCATGAGATCTAATTCTAAGTGTCAAATTCCTTCAGCATCCCAACACTTTTCTCTAAGGTTCTACACGTTTAATGGACACTTCCTACTTAGAGGCTAGCATGAGAGACGGGAGTTTGTATTTCTTCCCATGGCTTACAGGAATCAGGCCACTAGAACAAAATAATGGGCTTGATTGAGGTCAGGACCATGTCCTGAGCACTGAACACTTATGTGATAATAAGAGACATGATGATGAAAAGAAAAGTCGGTGTTTCTGACATTGTAGGCTTGCTCTTTAGTGAGGGAAACTCATCAGTCAATAAATATGAAAAATTTCATTGCAAAAAGGAATGAATGTTAAAGACTGTGATGAGTGTTCTTGACTAGTTGGAGAAACAGAAAATAAATGGATTGGGGGGAAATAAGTTTTAAATGTGGGAAAAGACAGGTGAATGGGAGCTTGGTGGTTCCAAAGAAGGTGACTATCATTCAACAAGTAAGTTAAAGAACTTTTCAAGATAAAAAAGGATCTGGGTGAGGACCAGCTGATGTAGGGCCTTAGTATTGTGCTTCTGAATCTAAGAGCATTGAGAAACCATCACAGAATTTTAAAAAAGGGAGGGATGAGGTCTGACTTATATCTTTGGTGAGTATTTTATGGAGAACTGATGGGACATAGGAATTGACAAAGTAGAGGCAGAGGACAAGTTAGGAATGTGTGATGATCAAGACCTCAGCTAACCTGATGGTAATAGAGTGGATAGAATCTATCCTTAGTATTGGTAGTAGACTCAATGAATATTTGGCATGTGAATGAATAAATTATGGATGCATTCTAAGGTTTCAGTAAGCCTGCCAGCTCTCATTTTGCCACACGTCTTTATAATTAGGGTCAATAATTTGATAATTATAAAGTCAGTTGTCTTTATTAGATCATTACTACTATTATAATTGAAAAATTGTTTATTTTATGTAAGGCTCTTGCAGTGCATGCTAAGCTTGCTACATATATGATTTGACTTAATCATTCAATAACTGGGTATTTTAAAGCATTTTGTTCCCATTTTATAAATGAGGAAATCACAAGTGAGGACAGGTTAAGAGCAAAATCTTATCCAGTCAACTATATCAGTCAGTAAGTGAATGCATACTTAAATTCAAAGAGGGTTTATGTTTATGGAACTTATTATAAATGTATAGACAAAATAAGTTATTTGTTTTTCTGGTGGCTCAGATGGTAAAGAATTTGCCTGCAGTGCTGGACACCCTGGTTCAATCCCTGGGTTGGAAAGATCCCCTGGAGAAGGAAATAACAACCCACTCCAGTTTTCGTGCCTGGAGAATTCCATGGACAGAGAAGCCTGGTGGGCTACAGTCTACGGGGTCACAAAGAGTCAGACTGACTGAGAGACTTACAGTTTCACCAAGGACAATTAGGAAAGCCAAGGGAAACAGAAAAGAAGATATGATCCTACTTTTGAAAGGTTTAGGGGAGGAATGGATTACTAGGGCCTGGAATGAGACAGAGGCATGTTGAGCAGCCCATCTTGAAAAGTACTGTGAGCCTTGATCAAGGCACACAGGGATCCCAGAGGAGCTTTCTGAGAAAATAAGCATTCTGACCCTCACTTTACTCCCTCCCACTGATCTCCTAAGGGGTTACTCATGGGTTGAACCCAATAAAAGCCAGAACACACAACAGTCCTGTTCATGTGGTCCACGCAGGACAGTCTCCTAGGACAGAGGGCAGAGTGGAAGGAAATGGAGGGTAGATATTGAGGAACAAACAGAGGATATGTGGCATATAAACCAATATTTGTTAAGAGGCTATTCGGATGGTTAGTTTCATATGTCAAATGGCTAGGTTATGTTGCCCAGATGTTTGGTCAAACCCCAATATAGATGTTGCTATGAAGGAATTTTTCGATGTTGTGAACATTTAAATCAGTAGACGTTGAGTAAAGCAGATTGTTACCCATAGTGTGGGTGGGCCTCATCCAATTAGTTGAAGGCTTCAAGAGAAAATTGCTAAGGTCTCTGAACAGAGAAGAAATTCTGCTTCCAGATTGTTTTCAGATTCAAGACTAATACATCAACTGTTCCCTAGGTCTCTTGCCTGCCAGCTTGCCTTATAGATTTTGGACTTTTCAGCCCCTAAAATCACTTGAACCAATTCCTTAATATCATCTTTCCCCTTCCCTTCTCTCTCTCCCCCTCCCTCTCCCCCCTCTTCCTCTTTCTCTCTCTCTCCCGCTCTCTTCCTTCTTTCTGTCTCTCTCCCCGCTTGTTTTCTGTCTCTCTGGAGGACCCTAATACACCACTATATATCAAGTGCTGTGCGAGGCCTTGGTGATATAAACACAAATCTTCACAGCTCTGTCCTTAAGAAACTCACTTTCTGGTGCTACGATAAATCACATTACAAGGGTAATACAGGATGTGTTATGAGCTGAAGGAGGGACCTCCTTACCCATCCAGGGCAGTGGTTGAGTGGAAGGCAAGGGGAGGTCAGAGAAGGCTTCCTGGTGTTAACTCCATTGAAACACAGAGTTATGAATCAATCGGCAGAGCCCCAGTACTAACTGTGATGGTCCAATTCTGAAACCAGAGCTATTTTCACCATGGTGATTTTTGCCCTTCTTCCCCACCCACCTGCTTCACCCTTGGCCATTTGAGCTGGCATTCAATGTCCATGAGCCACACGTGGTCTCCGCTCCATTTATGGTAGTAATGACTTTCAAATGGGTACAGACTTCTGCATCTAACGTAAGAGGAAATCAGAGCTCTTTATTCTTCAGAAGAGCAAGATTTTCTCACACCCTACTAGTATAAACACAAATGTTCACAGGGGCCATGCAATTGGAATAAAAGCTAACAAACTGGCTCAGGGGACCTGGACTCAAATCTTAGTTTTGCCACTTTCCAGCTTTGTAATTACAGGTACATCAATTAACCTCCCTTGTTTTTATCAAGGGCAAAAATAAGAAAAAAAAATAAGGTAGTATTTAAATAAGGTAGTATTTTGTAAACTTTAAAGTTTCTTACCTGTGGAGTTAAAAATTAGTGTCAAATACTTTTTTTTTTCTCTTTTACTTACTCCTAAAAGGCCCATCACTGTGATATTTCTATTCCCCTCATTTTGCCTGAAAACTACCTTAAAAGCCTAAAATATTCATTATTTGATTCTCTGAGGCCTGGGATCTATCTGTGATTAGAAATCTTAAAGTAAAAATTCTGCTAGATCTTTCCTGAGATGCTGTTTCCAAGGGTTGATTTGCTTGGTTGGGAAAATGTATTTTGTTAACCTATAGTTAGTCACATACTTAAGAATAATTTACAGCAGAGAAAGAAAGTATGTATTTCAAGCAGAGAAAGAAAATAAATAAATATATATAAAGTATCTCACATCCTGGTGGGATGGTCTGGTCTAAGAAGAAAGGCATAGGGCAGGAGACAGCATATCAGTTGAATTCCAGTCTCTGAGTTTAGCCTCAGTCGCAGATCTGCCTGCTCTTGGCTGGGACGTAGCTGCCTTTACAGAGTCTATGAGGCCAGACCCTGGCGCCAGCAGCCCCAGCGCCTCAGAGTTACTCCGCACCAACTCGCCTCCCAGTTTCACTGCCCCAGGCCTTACTTCCGTATTGACGCCTATCTTACTTGACCTCATGCTATTACATAGGTTTTGACTCTCGTGCTCATTTTGCTCCAATGTGTCATCATCTTAGTGCATTTTCTTTGTGTTCAGCGGCATATCTGATTCCCTTGTTTCAACATCTGGGCCCTGGCCTCATGTTACAAGCCTCACACATTCATTTCAGCCCTGATCAGCCGTCTCACACCATGCGATCAGAAGACAACACTGGACATATGACCTGGTATGTCCTTCAACCTCCCTACACTGAACTTCCTTCCCCAGATGGAAGTAAGTTCCTCCCATCTCTGAGCCTGTGAGTCTACTTTGCAACCATCCTCCTGTGCCTCCCTACACGGCTCTGTTCCTAACATACGGGGCAGGGAGCTGGCCCTGATGAGAAGGTTATGCAGCCTGTGCCCTGTGTCTCTTGTCATGGAGTGATGCTCCATTTCTGACTCAACAGCAGAAATATCCCATTTGTAACCATGCCAAACTAATGCGTATTAGTCTACCTCATTTGAATGAGGCACTTGTTTGTTTTCAAACCAGGAAGGCAAAATGCAGGTAATAAAAAAGCTCCAACTACTGCTGTTTTACATTTTTTACTGTATCCTCTGCCTGCAAAGTCAAAAGTGCATTAAAAAGTAATATTGTGCTGAGCTCAGACATATGCAAACGTCTCTAGATATCTTGTCTCAATAAAGTTTATAGAATGCATTCCCAAAGCTCTGACAACAAAACAGAATAAATCGCAAGGCTCATAAAAATATAATGCATGCTTTTTTTTTTTTTTTTCACTTACATAAACACAAGCAGATGCAATGAGAAAGGGAGTGTCTGGGCTTAAGAGGCGGCCCTTTCTTATAACAACCCCTTTTATCATTAGCTCCCAACAAGGCAGGAACTGGCTCTGAAAGACACACAAACATGAAAACATAGGAAAGGGAAGGGAAAAATTGAATATATTGTAAATGGTTTGAGCCCTCCAGACACTCTTTGCTTCTTTCATTAAATCACCTGGTCAATTTCTTACTCAACCTTTCAACCAAGTTTTATTGACTATCTGCCCTGTCACACATAACGGTAGGCACTCTGGATATGGGAGAAAACCATACAGTCTCTGTCCTCAAGGAATTCATTCTTCTAATAAAAAGCACACACAGAAAAACTAACTTCAATTAAGTGCTACATTAGGAACAGAATTTCTTTGAATTTTTCAATTCATTGATCAGATATTCATATTTGAATTAATGCAAAAAGGATTCAGTCCAGTTCATCAAACTAAAGTGTATTATTGCATGTTGGACTAGCAGGTTTCTAACATATTTGAGACATAGTGGACAATATGTATTGAGTACTTGCAATGTGCTGAGCTCTTCTCAAAGCTCTTTACAGAATTAACTTCACACAACCCCAAAGATTGGGTACTATGATCTTGCCTGTATTTAAAGATGAGAAAACTTAGGCTGAGGGAAATTAAATGACTTGTATAAAGTTACATGGCTTCTAAGTGGCAGAGGTAGGATTTGAATCTTGACAGTTCAGCTCCAGAACCTGTGCTGTTGGACAAAGCACTCCACTGCTTCTCGTGGACTCATGGATGTGCCATGCAACATCCTAAGTTTGTGAGTGACTTTTCCCCCTTTCTTGTTCAGTCTCTTGGCTGATAAGAAATAGAGCCAGGATTTGATGAGGCAATTTTAGTTATGTGGGACAATACCTTCCTCTGTACTGATTCACTCTGAAATGGGGTGAGGGGGGAGCGTTATACATTCACTTACATGCTAAGTTGCTTCAGTCATGTCCCACCCTTTGCAACCCTATGGACTGTAGCTCACCAGGATCCTCTGTCCATGAGGATTCTCCAGGCAAGAATACTGGAGTGGGTTGCCATGCGCTCGTCCCAGAGATCTTCCTGGCCCAGGGATCAAACCCGCATCTCTTGTGTCTTCCTCATTGGCAGGTAGGTTCTTTAACACTAGCACCACCTGGAAAGCCCCTTCATCCACTTAACCTTCATTCTTTTTCCTAGCAGGTTGACTCCCAGACAGAACTTGCCAAGGCAGAAATGTCACATAGCTTTATTATGTTATCAATTTCACATCATGTTGTATCAGGATCTCCCTGTATTAGCATTACTTTTCTCTGAAAGATCATATTACTGCATGTTTCCAGCAAATAAAATTCTGAGTGTCCTGTAAACACAGCTCCTGGGTTGGTTGCAGTCTTGCACAAGCATAGAAGCTTCCTTGCTGGAAAAAAAAAAAAAACCTCTATTTCCCACAGGTTAGCATCATTTGTAAGGTCATAGACACTTCGAGATTACAAAGACAATGAAAATAGTGCTAAAGGAGCATTGGCCAGTATTTCTATCCAATGAAAGGGAACCAAGCGTAAGTTCTTAACCTGCATTTCCTTTTTTAATGCTGAGTATGGCTTCAAGGGGTTATTGAGCAAAACCCACTCCATAAATAAAAACTTAAGCTAATATCAAGAAAAGAGATTTCCCTACTGCCATACCGATATTAGGTTACAGGCTCCAAGTTGTGCACTCATGTCCACAACAATCTATAACTTAGCTCCACGTCAACCTAAGCCAAATCTAATTTCTTAATGTAAACTTTAGATAACAAGGCTTGAAACAAGTGTGAGACCATTACCACTTATTCAGGCATCAGTGCCCCAGCACGGCATGATGGGCAGAAGCTGTAACACTGATGTATCAGTGTTGCTCTGAAAAGAGTAACAATGATGCATTAGAATGAAGATAGGCTTTGCTCCTCCCCTCCAAATATATCTCACTGGACAGAAGGGTTAAATACAGAAGCCTATCCATTCACTGTGCCAGTCTATGGGCATTTCTCATCTTTCAGAGGCCTTCTAAGAGTGTTCTGTGGGCCCAAGGGAAAGATGCCTGCTGGGAAAATCCAAACTAGCACTTCAAAGTCCTCACTGCCTGGAATCCTTACACCAAGACCAGGGAACCTGACACCTCTCATTAGGGATCACTATAATTTTGTGTCCTTACTCCCCAAGTGTCAAGCAGACAGAAATAGATAAACGGAGAGTTAAAGACAAAAGAGATAGCATACATTGTTTTGATTCCCAGAAATAAGTTGATAACTCTTCCATGTTTGGACAGGAGGAGAAAGAAAAGGGGAAGGGCTAGCATGTAGTATATGTACTTTGGAGTCCATCCCGTCTCATAGCAGAAAGCACATGTTTCTACCAGAACATAGAAGGTGCTGGAAGTTTTGACGAGCTCGCAGGCATACAACTGCCATTATCATCAGTAATGAAATCATTATACTGGATGGCAGTGTGATTTTTCACCGGAGTTTTAATTTGCATATTCTATAAATTCCCAGGCTCCTGCAGGTATTTAAAGTTGAATTATAGGGTAGTTGTAAAGGTCTCAACAGGCTGGTTGGGGCTGTCTTAACACCTGTGCCTGATAAGACACCTTGGCATAAATCACTTTTGAGGGCTCCCACTGTTTGTTCGGAAAGGTGTATGAACACAGGAGTTGACAGTGTGTAGACATATTGGTCAGAGAAGGCAATGGCACCCCACTCCAGTACTCTTGCCTGGAAACTCCCATGGACAGAGGATCCTGGTGGGCTGAAGTCCATGGGGTCGCAAAGAGTCGGACACGACTGAGCGACTTCACTTTGACTTTTCACTTTCATGCATTGGAGAAGGAAATGGCAACCCACTCCTGTGTTCTTGCCTGGAGAATCCCAGGGGTGGGGGATCCTGGTGGGCTGCCGTCTATGGGATCGCACAGAGTCAGACACGACTGAAGCGACTTAGCAGCAGCAGCAGCAGCAGACACATTGGTGAATATTCCTAAATAGAGGGGCACAGCCAAATAAAGGGCTACCGGAAAGAAATTCAACTAAAGGGAAGGGGAAGGCAGAGATCTTGGATTGCTTCCTTACGTGCTAAGTGTCAAGCCCTGTGGGGTCACAGGACCAAACGTGGGTTTTGACACCAGCCAGCCCTCAGCTCACATGCCAGGGCAGCTGTCCCCATCTTTGGTCCAGATATTTAGAGATGATAAGCCTTAGTTTTACCGTCATAAAAAATACAGCTGAGTCCTAAGTGTATTTTGCAGTTTTTGACGGTGGTGGGGGTGGGGAATGAGAAATATATGATGAGTGTTAGGAAAAGTTTGAGAAATGTATATTCTATTCCTTTCTTTATACATGTAATTTAATTTACCTCTATAAAAATACTGATAGGTACTTTAAACCCCGTTTATAAAATAAGGAACCAAGACTTCTCAGAATAGTTGACAAATGTATCCAAGGTTGACTTTCAGTAAGTCCTGGGACTTCCTTAAGCCTCAAAATCTTCAACTGTTTTGCTGGAGTAAGGATTTGGGCAGAAATCACTCTACTTTTCTGAGCCTCTGTTTATTCACTGGCATAGTAGATCATGGAGGTTATTGAAGATTATTTTCAAAAGCAAGGTACTTTAAGTGCCCAAGAAGTGATCACTGTTGCTAGTGGCAGAAGCAGTAGAGACACCCGTCTTGGCCTCTTCATCAGGCCACTGTGAAGAAAAGCACATAATGTTAATTGTGAGGGTTTCAGAAATGCTAAACATTCACAACAAGACAAGTAATTCTGCCATTAAATTTTAAAATATCTCCTCAAAATAGGTGGAGAAGGACCTCCCTTCCCTCAGTGGGATGCCAACCAAATTATGCTTAGTATAGATCTCCACAGTCCCGAAGAGGATGGTTAGGATTCTGAAGGCAGCATTTCTCAAAGTTTGCTCTGGAGCAGCGGTATCGACATTATTGACACCAGGAACCCATTTCGTGGAAGATAATTTTCCACAGATTGGGGGGCAGAGGATGGTTTTGGGATGATTCAAGTGCATTACATTTATTGTGAACTTTATTTCTATCATTATTACATCAGCTCTACCCCAGATCATGAGGAATTAGATCCTGGAGGTCGAAGACTGCTGATCTAGTGGGCATTAATTAGTCCAGTCATATCTTCCATTAATATTAAGTAAAGTTTAAAAAATGTGAGCTACCAGGTTAGCCCATATAAAGGGTCAGATAAGTTTGGATTATCAGTGTATATAACATACAGGCAAAAGAAGAAATACAAACTGAAAAACACTTCCAATAAAGGGACATTTACTTGTAACTCATGTTAGATGTTCTAATCACAAACAAACAAAACAAAAGGATACAAGGAAACCCTGGGAAGTGTTAGTTATGTCTATTACCTTGATGCAGTGTTAGTGTTGTGGGCATTTGCGTATGTCCAAACTCACCATGTGTACCTATTTAAATATGTCCAGTTCTTTGTGTGTCAATTACACCTCCATGAAGCTGAATGTTTCAAAAGAAACATTTACATGAGTTTAGCTAGGATTCCAATTTCACTGAGCCAAGGTGTCACTCATTTATAGAATAGCCATTAAGTGCCAAAAACATTCAGTTCAGTTCAGTTCAGTCACTCAGTCGTGTCCGATTCTTTGCAACCCCATGAATCGCAGCACGCCAGGCCTCCCTGTCCATCACCAACTCCCAGAGTTCAGTCATACTCATGTCCATCGAGTCAGTGATGCCATCCAGCCATCTCATCCTCTGTCATCCCCTTCTCCTCCTGCCCTCAATCCCTCCCAGCATCAGAGTCTTTTCCAATGAGTCAACTCTTAGCATGAGGTGGCCAAAGTACTGGAGTTTCTTTAGCATCAGTCCTTCTAAAGAACACCCAGGACTGATCTCCTTCAGAATGGACTGGTTGGATCTCCTTGCAATCCAAGGGACTCTCAAGAGTCTTCCCCAACACCACAGTTCAAAAGCATCAATTCTTCGGCGCTCAGCCTTCTTCACAGTCCAACTCTCAGATCCATACATGACCACAGGAAAAACCATAGCCTTAACTAGACGGACTTTTGTTGGCAAAGTAATGTCTCTGCTTTTGAATATGCTATCTAGGTTGGTCATAACTTTCCTTCCAAGGAGTAAGCGTCTTTTAATTTCATGGCTGCAATCACCATCTGCAGTGATTTTGAAGCCCAAAAAAATAAAGTCTGACACTGTTTCCACTGTTTCCCCATCTATTTCCCATGAAGTGATGGGACAGGATGCCATGATCTTCATTTTCTGAATGGTGACCTTTAAGCCAACTTTTTCACTCTCCACTTTCACTTTCATCAAGAGGCTCTTTAGTTCCTCTTCACTTTCTGCCATAAGGGTGGTGTCATCCACATATCTGAGATTATTGATGTTTCTCTCGGCAATCTTGATTCCAGCTTGTGTTTCTTCCAGTCCAGCGCTTCTCATGATGTACTCTGCATATAAGTTAAATAAACAGGGTGACAATATACAGCCTTGATGTACTCCTTTTCCTATTTGGAACCAGTCTGTTGTTCCATGTCCAGTTCTAACTGTTGCTTCCTGACCTGCATACAGATTTCTCAAGAGGCAGGTCAGGTGGTCTGGTATTCCCATCTCTTGAAGAATTTTCCGCAGTTTATTGTGATCTACACGGTCAAAGGCTTTGGCATAGTCAATAAAGCAGCAATAGATGTTTTTCTGAAACCCTCTTGCTTTTTCCATGATCCAGCGGATGTTGGCAATTTGATCTCTGGTTCCTCTGCCTTTTGTAAAACCAGCTTGAACATCAGGAAGTTCACGGTTCACGTATTGTTGAAGCCTGGCTTGGAGAATTTTGAGCATTACTTTACTAGCGTGTGAGAAGAGTGCAATTGTGTGGTAGTTTGAGCATTCTTTGGCATTGCCTTTCTTTGGGATTGGAATGAAAACTGACCTTTTCCAGTCCTGTGGCCACTGCTGAGTTTTCCAAATTTGCTGGCATAGTGAGTGCAACACTTTCACAGCATCATCTTTCAGGATTCGGAATAGCTCAACTGGAATTCCATCACTTCCACTATCCTTGTTCATAGTGATGCTTTCTAAGGCCCACTTGACTTCACATTCCAGGATGTCTGGCTCTAGGTGAGTGATCACACCATCGTGTGATTATCTGGGTCGTGAAGATCTTTTTTGTACAGTTCTTCTGTGTATTCTTGCCACCTCTTCTTAATATCTTCTGCTTCTGTTAGGCCCATACCATTTCTGTCCTTTATCAAGCCCATCTTTGTATGAAGTGTTCCCTTGATATCTCTAATTTTCTTGAAGAGATCTCTAGTCTTTCCCATTCTGTTGTTTTCCTCTATTTCTTTGCATTGATTGCTGAGGAAGGCTTTCTTATCTCTTCTTGCTATTCTTTGGAACTCTCCATTCAGATGCTTATATCTCTCCTTTTCTCCTTTGCTTTTCACTTCTCTTGTTTTCACAGCTATTTGTAAGGCCTCCCCAGGTCGCCGTTTTGCCTTTTTTTGCATTTCTTTTCCATGGGGATGGTCTTGATCCCTGTCTCCTGTACAGTGTCATGAACCTCAGTCCATAGTTCATCAGGCACTCTATCTATCAGATCTAGGCCCTTAAATCTATTTCTTACTTCCACTGTATAATCATAAGGATTTGATTTAGGTCATACCTGAATGGTCTACTTGTTTTCCCTACTTTATTCGATTTAAGTCTGAATTTGACAATAAGGAGTTCATGATCTGAGCCACAATCAGCTCCTGGTTTTGTTTTTGCTGACTGTATAGAGTTTCTCCATCTTTGGCTGCAAAGGATATAATCAATCTGATTTCGGTGTTGACCATCTGGTGATGTCCATGTGTAGAGTCTTCTCTTGTGTTGTTGGAAGAGGGTGTTTGCTATGACCAGTGCATTTTCTTGGCAAAACTCTATTAGTCTTTGCCCTGCTTCATTCCATATTCCAAGGCCAAATTTGCCTGTTATTCCAGGTGTTTCTTGACTTCCTACTTTTGCATTCCAGTCCCCTATAATGAAAAGGACATCTTTTTTGGGTGTTAGTTCTAAAAGGTCTTGTAGGTCTTCATAGAACAATTCAACTTTAGCTTCTTCAGCATTATTGGTTGGGGCATAGACTTGGATTACTGTGATATTGAATGGTTTGCCTTGGAAACAAACAGAGATTATTCTGTCGTTTTTGAGATTGCATCCAAGTACTGCATTTCGGACTCTTTTGTTGACCATGATGGCTACTCCATTTCTTCTGAGGGAGTCCTGCCTGCAGTGGTAGATATAATGGTCATCTGAGTTAAATTCACCCATTCCAGTCCATTTTAGTTTCCTGATTCCTAGAATGTCGACATTCATTCTTGCCATCTCTTGTTTGACCACTTCCAATTTGCCTTGATTCATGGACCTGACATTCCAGGTTCCTATGCAATATTGCTCTTTACAGCATCAGACCTTGCTTCTATCACCAGTCACATCCACAGCTGGGTATTGTTTCTGCTTTGGCTCCATCCCTTCATTCTTTCTGGAGTTATTTCTCCACTGATCTCCAGTAGCATATTGGGCACCTACTGACCTGGGGAGTTCCTCTTTCAGTATCCTATCATTTTGCCTTTTCATACTGTTCATGGGGTTCTCAAGACAAGAATACTGAAGTGGTTTGCCATTCCCTTCTCCAGCGGACCACATTCTGTCAGATCTCTCCACCATAACCTGCCTGTCTTGGGTTGCCCCACGGGCATGGCTTAGTTTCATTGAGTTAGACAAGGCTGTAGTCCTAGTGTGACTAGATTGACTAGTTTTCTGTGAGTATGGTTTCAGTGTGTCTGCCCTCTGATGTTTTGCTTAAATGGGCAGACTCGGGCTTGTGCCCCACCCACCCACACCGGTTCTAGCAGATACTTAATAGAATGTAAGCATGTTATGTACCCAATTTTTTATTTTATTAAAGCCATAATGATTTTTTAAATGGAGAGGAAACCAAGAATTTCTTTGAATAGATATTTTGGAGGCTGGAGGAATAACAGCTCAGGAAATGGGTCTTATAAAGAATAAGGACATGTGAGAGTCACTTGGGTATGACACCTGTCATCCACTTCTCATCAGGACACTCAGACGTGACTGGCCAGGTCAGTGTCCTTTCTCCAAATAGTAAGGAGAAGGAGGTAAGACAGACAGGGAAAAAGAAGGAAATGTGCTGAACTTTGGGGACTTCTGCAGACTTTAACACAATCATCATATTTCTCCCTTAGTTATTTAAAGAGTGTGTATTATCAAGTGTAGGTGACTGTTGATGTATTTCATCAGCATTAAAATATCTGGTTGATCTGTTCTGTCTCTCCCTGTTTAATGGAGTATCAAACAGTAAAACAGAGAGGCAAGAAGAGCAGAGAAAGGAGAAGTGATAGAGAGGAGAAGATAGGGTATTGATTTTTGCCCAAGTGAAATTAGCCCCCAGAATAACTAAGAAGAAAGGCAGCAGTGACCTCAACTCTTTCAAAAGATTTCCAAGTGTCTTTCTTCCCTACTGGCCATCCAGCTTTGGCCTTACCTTCTGAGTGACCTTAGTCCAAGCTTTGCTATAGTGTCGGACCTCGGGCCAGACCTCCTGGATTTCAGTCTCAAATTTTCTAAATGTTGAGCTTGCTTTGGAGATATTCCAAACATTATTATTAAGAGGATAACTTCAAGGATTTGTTTTAAAAATTCCATTTTTTTATTTGTTAATGTAGTTCCAACTACTTACTGTAAAGCTTAGAAACATTTTAGGATTTTACATTGGCAAATTAAGTTAGAACCTGACTGTAATATTTTTAGTTATAAGACTCTGGGGAAATTACTCAGGACTCCTGCTCTTTGTAAAAGTTCTCAGGGCTTTCCTCATAGCTCAGTTGGTAAAGAATATGCCTGCAGTGCAGGAGACTCCAGTTTGATTCTGGGTCAGGAAGATCCCCTGGAAAAGGGATAGGCTACCCACTCCAGTATTCTTGGGCTTCCCTTGTGATTCAGCTGGTAAAAGGATCTGCCTGCAATGAGGGAGACTTGGGTTCGATACCTGGGTTGGGAAGATCCTCTGGAGAAGGGAAAGGCTGGGCTTCCCTTGTGGTTCAGAAGTTAAAGTGTCTGCCTGCAATGCAGGAGACCTGGGTTTGATCCCTGGGTCGGGAAGATCCCCTAGAGAAGGAAATGACAACCCACTCCAGTATTGCCTGGACAATCCCATGGACAGAGGAGCCTGGTGGGCTACAGTCAACAGGGTTGCAAAGAGTTGGACACGACTGAGCAACTTTACTTTCACTTTTCACTTTCTTTTCACCCACTCCAGTGTGCTGGCCTGGAGAATTCCATGGACTATAGAGACCATGGAATCACATGGGGTTCAGTGAGTCGCAGTGAGCCAGACATGACTGAGCCACTTTCACTTTCTTTCCTGATCTTTACTTTCCTCATCAGTTAATCAGGATAATAACTACTTTATAGTGTGATGGTGAAGACTAAAGACTGATTTATATAAAGTATCCAGGTTTGTGTTTGTTACATAATAGACCTTGTAGCTATCAACTCCCTTTCTGAAAGTCTCTGTGGATTGCTAGCATTTTCTCTCCTGCTGGTCATTAATGACAGACAGCTCATGATGATGTCAAGTCAGAAACATGGAAGATTCAATTCTGTGTATACCCCATGCAGTAATCCCCAAGGATATTCCAATCTATTTCTTTCCTCTTTTTCCCTTTCCCCTTGCTTTCTCTCTCTCACTCCTCATTCTTTCTCTCTCTCCCAGCCTCTCTCTCTCTATCTATCTGTCTCTCTTTTTCTCTGACCCTCTTTCTCTCTTCATCTGTCTCTTTTTTGGTCCTTAGCCTGAAAAGGGATCTGGTGGGGCAAGTAACTCAGAAAAGAACTTTTGCAAAGAGGGTGGTAACCTAATGTCCAAGAACTCCTGGTGCTTGATCTGTTGACTTCCTGTCCTTGTTTGTGACACCAGCCAGGATTGCACGCCCCAAACTTCCCAACTCTCTGAAGTTCAAACAATCCTGATTTTACTCCCCAGCCACCTCCTTGTCACCCTTGCTGCCATTTAGAGGAACTGACTGAAAAATATTTGAGACTAAGTCATGAATGGGTGGCCAGGGGGTGTTTTCCATGCCAGATCCCAGATGTGTGGAAACTGTAGAGTTGATTGCAGAAGGAAAAACCAAACCCAATGTGGCCCTGGAGTAAGGATGCGAGTCTGCCTCTCACAACCTGGTCGACAGCCAGTGTTGATTTCTATTTCCGTCTGCCGTCTGGAAGCTGAGTCCCTGATGGCTGTACAACAGCCACCAAAGAGGAAGTGCTTAGAGAGGACAAAACACAGCCAAGCAAGCCCTAGCTTTCATTTCTACTTGCTGAATGGGAATAAACTAATTATAAAAAGCATCTTTTCAGTAAAAGAGCAATACATCCTCATGTCTTTTAGTAAGAGTAGGTGGCATTTTTTACTTTACATGTTGGCAGATCCATCATGAAAGTAGCCAGCCCACATCACATAATCTGAAGGATAGAGGATGCATCTGATAGTTGGACCAGGATCTTTCATTTGGAGCTAAGCAAGGGTTAGAAGAAGAGCCATAGATATGTAAGAGCCTATCTCTGGGCCACTGACAAATGCAATCTCTTTCTAAACCTTTATTCACTTGTCTGACATCCTACACTGTAATTTATCATACTTACTTACAACACTAAATAAAGGGGAAATATCAGTGGATATCATCATGAAAAACAAGAAATAGAAAGAAGAAACCTTTCCACTTCTCAAATCTTATTAGTAAAGAAATACTGTGTATTATATTTTTCCACAGAGAGCCAACACACATATTAACAAAGGAACTCTTTATTCTGGCGAGATGAGGTGGAAGAATTCATTTGAGCTGTACTACCTGAAAGTAACACTTTTAAAAACAACATTATATTGTACAAGAGTGTATTACTCCCCCAAAACAAAAATAAAAGAAGACAAAAGTAATATGTATTGTAGTCTGGCATGGTGACTTATTTTCTGCATTTTAGTGAAATGGGATATCTTAAAATCCTGTAGATGATCTTAGCATATGATCCTTAATGGAGTCATAAACAAAATCTCATTTTGCTAATTTGGTTGTACCTGAGCTCTAACTTTGCCTTTTATCTCCTGTAACCCATGTCACCTATATCTTGTTAAAGGCTCTTAATAGGGTTTCTTATAAGAGAAAAAAGACAGACTTTGTGGGAAAAACAAGACTCTAATTCAGAATAAAAAGCTTTATGGACTAATTAGAAATTGATAGAGGATGAACCAATGGTAGCAGTAGCAGTAAGCATCTATAAGTCAAGTCACAGAGTTCAGAAAGGGGTCTCTGAAAGACGACACTGAACTGTAGACAAGAAGAACAGCAGAGGCTTCAGTAGCCATGCCTGGGAAGCTGCCTTCTCAGTGATGGGCCATAGGAAGTCCAGGGCCAGCAGGCATGTGCATGTAGAGTAATGGGATAGGACTCCGTGAGGACAAAGTTCAGCAGGCAAGGGGTATAATGGGCACATGAGGCCCCCTTGCTTGCATGGCATAGCCCTCGCTCTCTGGGCAATGCCAGGTCTTATGTAACTAATCTCCCAATGTCTGCATGACTTCAGTGGTTTGTGGAGCCACAGTTCCCTAGAGAAGAGGTCAATGAGGAAACAGACCTCGTCTCTAGGTGAAGATGCTCTTTCCCCTACATCGTGCCTTCTGCATAAATGAATAATGAGTGAGGCAGGGAATTCTACCTTCGAGGAACATGCATTTGTCTAAATTTACAAATATGAATGGTATATTTGGTAATAGAGAAGGAGCCTGTTTTAAATGAACTTTTTAATTTTAGACCAGTTTTATTTTTACGGAATTATTGTGAAGATGTTACAGAAATTTCCTGTACACCCCACACATTTCGTACTCGGTCTCCTCCACTATTAACACCTTATGCCAGTGTAATATACTTATCACAATTCATGAACCAATCTTGATGCATTCATTTCACATGACACCCATTTTTGATGTGACTTCCTCAGTTTTTCCCTACTCTCCTTTTTCCATCACAAGATCTCCTCTTGGTTGTGACAGCTTCTCAGACTCCTTGTTTTAGATAAACTTCATAGCTTTGAGGATTACTGGTCAGGGACTTTGTAGAAAATCCCTCATGTGGGAAGCTTCCCAGGGGGTACAGTGGTTAAGAACCTGCCTGCCAATGCAAGAGATGCAAGAGATGTGGGTTCAATCCCTGGTCCAGAAGACGCCCTGGAGTACAAAATGGCAACCCTCTCCAGTATTCTTGCCTGGAGAATTCCATGGATAGAGGAGCCTGGCAGGCGTCAGCCCATGAGGTCACAAAGAGTTGGATATGACTAAACACAGCACAGCAGCAGCCTCATGGGGGATTTGTGTAATTGTTTTTTCATGATCAGACTGGGTTAATATGTTTGCGGGGGGAAGATGAAGACCACAGAGATAAAGTACCATTCATATCACATCTTATCAAGGGCATGTACTATCACTGACTTATCTCTGTTGATGTTAGTCCTCACCCTCTGATTTAAGATGGTATTAGCCAGACTTCACCTTTGTAAAGTTACTATTTTTCTCCTCCTTTCCATATTTCACCCTTTAAAAATAAGTCACTATATGTAGTCCACACTTAAAGAGTGAGGAACGCTGCTCTTTCTCTTTAAGTGGGGAGTACCTTTGTAAATTATTTGAGATTCTTCTGCCTGAAAAATGTGCCTATTATCTCCTATTTATCTATTCAATCATTTATATCAGTATGGACTCATAATTATTTATTTTATATTTTGGGTTATAATCCAATACTACCCTATTTATTGTCTTGCTCAAGTTCTTCCAGCTTTGGCCTTTGGGAACTCCTTCAGCTGTTTCCTGTATCCCTTTCACATATACTCAGTATCGGGACTTACTTGCCTTTCTCTGTGTGTATTTGTGTGGTTTTTTGGAGCACGTCTTTCCTTTTTTCCACTGTAAGATGCTCTAGGCTCATCTCGTGAATTACCTGCCCTAGTCCTAGAGTCAGCCAGCTCTCCAAGGAGTGCTGGTTCCTTTGACTGAAGTCTGGTATTAGAAACCGACATCTAGGTGTTGGTTTTGCCATTGCTACAGGATATTTTTGCTTCTGGGCCCTGTCAACTGATGGATAAAAGAAATATATGTGTGTATGTCACTGTATCTACTGCTTACTAAAGGACAAGTAAAAATTACTGATTTTATTATGGTTTTAAAATTTTATCTAATAGCAAGAATTTCTAATTAATACGCAGGATCCTTGAGTAATTCCACATCCTAATTTATGAAAGTAAAATGACTTAAAGAGTCTCATTTGTAACACCAGAAAAATCACTGAATATTTGCACAGAGAACTGGAGCCTCATGTACCCCCCACATACACACACCCAGTTGTCTTATTGTATGCAAATAACCTACAGAAACATTAAACTTATAATTGCTTTGTAATAATTATAGGCAATCTGAAGCATTTCCAAACATTAATCAATGATAACCAGAAATTAATTCTGTTATGCTTATTATTGCTCAGGTGTATAAAAGGCTACTGATTTTTAAATATATAATTTTGACTTTTTTGTGAAACAAATATGTGTGTGTGTAGTCTTTCATCATATTCTTGACACTTATAGCAAGCTTCTATACTGAGAGAAATGGTTTTAAAATTAATGTAGTACTCTTTTTCCTTTCTGAATGAATGGCATTTGTCCTAGTAAGAAAGAGATATCTATTTTCCTAGTGAAAATGTAAGACTCACTGTGGAAGAATGGGCTTCCCCAGTGGCTCAATAGGTAAAGAATTCACCTGCAATGCGGGAGACATGGGTTTGATCCCTGGGTCGGAAAGATCCCCTGGAGGGGGAAATGACAACCCAGTCCAGTATTTTTGCCTGGGAAACCCCATGGACAGAGGAGCCTGGTGGGCTACAGTCAATGATGTCTCAAAGATTCTGGCATAACTGAGTACACACATCCACACACACAGTGGAAAAGCAGTGAAGTAAAGAATGAGGAAACTAGAGAATAAGCAACATTTCAGCCTCCAATATGCAAAAAACAGGATTTTGCTAAGTTTTATGAGAGAAGAGATTTTCCAAAATCTTTAGTTTCCGTTAACGTAGCAAAAGCTGAGTGTGGAGGATGAGACTCTTGTCCGCCAGAATGAATGTTCTTTCCACCTGTGACCAGAGGCAGGCATGAGATAAAGGAGGTAACAGAAAAGACTGCTCCTTTTGCCCCAGGGTGTGGTAGGAAGAAAAAGAGAACTTTCATTTCACCTTTACTCTCTCTAGGCTTTAGCTGAGAAACGCATCCTTGTACCAGCTTCATCGAGGATCGAAATGTCACCCCCACGTAACGTTTGGCACTTTGGGAGGAAGTCACATGACAGGCTGAACCTTAACTGAGAGTGTGACCAGGAGGGATTTATTTTGAGGTTTAGATTTCACAGGTTGCTCCTGGTCTCCAGGTGGTGTAAACTCAGAGCTATTGAAGCCAAGGCACCCTAACCACAAACGGGTGATTTCACTTTTTCATCATAAGTTTTGCTGGGGTTTTAAATGTTTAAAACTTATTCTCAGTATTGTAAGAATTTGAGTTAGTTGAGTCTTAGACCCATTCATTAAGTTGCATGAAAGAAAGAAAGAAAATGGGCTTTCAAATCCAAGGGCCTAAGTGACAACTTGGGTCATCACTTGTGTGTCGTGTGACCTTGAAGGGGCCCCTGACCCCTTCTGTCCAGCTTTTCCATTTGTACATGGAAGCCACAAGGGTAATCACCTCTTATGTCACAAAGATTCAGTGAAATAAGGCAAGTGAATTGATCAGCACAATCCCTGAGCCCTGGATAAGGACACGAGAAAGTAGAAGATATTCTGCTGCTGCTGCTGCTAAGTCACTTCAGTCGTGTCCGACTCTGTGTGACCCCATAGACGGCAGCCCACCAGGCTCCCCCGTCCCTGGGATTCTCCAGGCAAGAACACTGGAGTGGGTTGCCATTTCCTACTCCAATGCATGAAAGTGAAAAGTGAAAGTGAAGTCACTCAGTTGTGTCCGACTCTTAGCGACCCTATGGACTGCAGCCTACTACGCTCCTCCGTCCATGGGATTTTCCAGGCAAGAGTACTGGAGTGGGGTGCCATTGCCTTCTCCAAGAAGATATATTTTAATCATTCAAAAATAACTATTTAGCATGTGCCAGCTACTATTCCCAGTGCTTGAAACACCAAGCACAATTTCTATTCTGGATATGTTCTAAACTTGCTGTGGGGGCAAACAATGATAATAACAGCGAACTTTTGTTAAAGACTGTGTCCCAGGCCCTGTTCTAGCATTCCATTCATATTAACTCATGTAAATCTTATAGCAGTACTTTTGGATGGAACTCACTTTATTTTGAGAAAATAGAGGTACAAACAAGTTAAACAACTTACCTTAAACCACGGTATAGATAGTGGTTGATGGAACTGGGATTTGAGCTCAGGCAAGCAGTGTCTTATAGGCGTGGTCATAACAACTATGTCATGGCATGTCCCTAAAACAAGATTATGCACCTATGGTGCTAGTGGTAAAGAATTTGCCTTCCAATGCAGGAGATGTAAGAGACGCTGTTTCGATCCCTGGGTTGGGAAGATTCCCTGGAGTAGGGCCCGGCAGCCCACTCCAATATTCTTGCCTGGAGAAGCCCATGGACAAAGGAACCTGGCGAGTCACAGAGTCAGACACAACTGAAGTGACTCAGCATGCACACAAAGTGATATAATGACCAGAATGGATTTAATGCATTTTGATCATGATTTGGCTTAAAGTATTTTCATTAGGATATTATTCCTAGATGATTATTGGGGGGGAGTTGCATGCCATTCAGTTTGTGGGATCTCAGTTCCTCAACCACAGACTGAACCTATCTCCCTACTCCCCTATCCTCTGCAGTGAAAGCCCAGAGTCCTAACCAGTAGACAATGAGGGAACTCCCCTAGTTGACTATTTTATTTGACTCTTGGATTAGTTAAAGGTGTGTTGCTTGATTTTCAAATATTTGAGTTTTTCCAGATATATTATTAATTATTTCTAATTTTATTCAATATTGATTAATTCAGTCCTTGCAAACTCACTGAGACTTATTCTAGGGCACAGCATATGTTCTATTTTAGCAAGCACTAAAAGTTGTCTTATGTATTACATCTGTGTATGTTATAATCTCCATAGCTTAATTTTTTTTCTTTAAACAGCCATATGCATTTTAAAGGAAATATAATGCTTTTTTATTTACCTACATGTTTACCCTTGCCTGTGGTTTTTTAATTCCTTTCTGAGCGTTTCAGCACTCTTAATTCCATTTCATTCTTGAAGAATTCTCCTCAGCATTTCTTGTAGTATAGTTCTACTGGCAGCAAATACTGTAATTTATCTGCTATGCCTATTTCCAGCCTCCTTTCAGAGTATACCGTTGTTGCTGCAATCTGGATATCATTTTTTAAAATCTGTTTCCCCAAGTATCATGCTTAAAACAGTGTAGTTCATAAATTGTATAAATGCTAGATTCTGTTATGTTCATTTGATGTGTATTTATTTCTTTAACAGACCATTAAGTTGACTGAACTCAAACTCCAAACTTTAGCTTCCCTCTGGTAAGCATCGAGTGAAATCTCTGCTTCATTTACCTTGCTTGGAAGCCAAGATCTACTCTAAACCTTCAGAGTTCAGGGGGCAGCCAGAAATATGAGTAGATGTTTATATGCTTCAGAACTTAAGATTTTTATATGCTTAAGGTCTTAAGATTCCTCTTCTTTGGCTTTTTCCTTTCTCAGTTTTTCTACTTCACTTTTTTCTACTCTTTTCATGACAGTAACTTCTCTCCACTGGTTCTTCAAGACAAACTAATACAATTATGTAAAGTTTAAAAATAAAAAAAAAAAAATAAGACCATGTATTTTACAAATGATGTGATACCAACAGGGTACCGATCTTACACACAAAAAGAAAAGAACTCCTTTTGGTTGCTCTTAGGTGCCTTCAGGATCTTTTAATCCAGAGTTTATAGTTGTCATCTAATAACTTTTACCTAATAACTTGATTAACTGCAATCAGAACTGATCCTTCCAGTGTTTTAATGTGTATGATTATTTCTAAATACATCTTATTATGATTTCCCTCCAGGGTACATTTTGAAACAGAGTGAGGATTTTAAAACACAAGGAGTTTGAGTGGAGAGGTCAGGGGATTTTCAACCTTGGGGGGGCACTGTATATCTGCATGACCGTGGTCACTACAGTGAGACAGGTTGAATTCTGGCCCGTGGGTCTGCAGGCAGCCAGGACCACATGCTTAAGGCTCAGCTATCAGAAACAGCAAAGGTGCCTGTGGTACAGAATGGACAGAGGGTAATGTATGATAAAGAGATATGAAAGATGAAGTTCATTGCATAGGAAAAGTTGCAGATTGTGCAGAGATTTAGACTCATTCTGAACAGTTGCACTTATGTTCACAAGCTTATTGATAAGATTAATGGCTGAGGAATAGCATGATTTCATGAGTGTTTTAGTAAGTTCCTATAAACAGCTATACAGAATGAAAGAGACCGCATGAAACTCAGGCCAGAGGCAAGGAAACCAGGTAGGAGATTTCTGCTATGTTTCCCAAAAGAGCAAACTTGAGTTCTAATGATAGAGTTTGTTAATCCCAAAAATAGAGATGTTAATTTTCATGATAAGAATCAGGAAAAAATTCACAATAAATGCAACATTCAAACTAGAAGGAAATGATATGATATTATAGACTAAATTGTGTCCCCCCACCTCTGACAAATTCATGTATTGAATCCTGATGACTATATTCAGAGATGGGGCCTTCATGGAGCTTCAGTTTGATTCACTTACTCAGTCATGTCAAACTATTTGCAACCCCATGGACTGCAGCATGCCAGGCTTCCCTGTCCATCACCAACTCCTGGAGTTTATTCAAACTCATGTCCATTGAGACAGTGATGCCATCCAATCATCTCATCCTCTGTCGTCCCCTTCTCCTTCTGCCTTCAATCTTTCCCAGCATCAGGGTCTTTGCAGATGAGTCAGGACTTTGCATCAGGTGGACAAAGTATTGGACCTTCAGTTTCAGCATCAGTTACTTCCAGTGAATATTCAGGACTGATTTCCTTTAGGATGGACTGGTTGGATCTCCTTGCAGCCCTAAAGACTCTCAAGAGTCTTCTCCAATACCACAGTTCAAAGCATCAATTCTTTGGCACTCAGCTATCTTTATGGTCCAACTCTCATATCCATACCTGACTACTGGAAAAACCATAGCTTTGACTAGATGGACATTTGTCGGCAAAGAAATGTTTCTGCTTTTAATATGCTGTCTAGGTCTGTCATAGCTTTTCTTCCAAGGAGCAAGTGTCTTTTAATTTCATGGCTGCAGTCACCATCTGCAGTGATTTTGGAGCCCCCCAAAATAAAGTCTCTCACTGTTTCCATTATTTCCCCATCTATTTGCCATGAAGTGATGGGGCCGGCTGCCATGATCTTAGTTTTTGAATGATGAGTTTTAAGCCAGATTTTTCACTCTCCTCTTTTATCAAGAGGCTCTGTAGTTCCTCTTTGCCTTCTGCCATAAGGGTGGTGTCACCTACATATCTAGGGTTATTAATATTTCTCCCAGCAATCTTGATTCCAGCTTGTGCTTCATCCAGTCCAGCATTTTGCATGATGTACTCTGCATAAAAGTTAAATAATCAGGGTGACAGTATACAGCCATGATGACAATATACAGCCTTTCCCAATTTGGAACCAGTCTGTTGTTCTATGTCCAGTTCTAACTATTGCTTCTTGACCTGCATACAGATTTCACAGGAGATAGGTAAGGTGGTCTGGTATTCCAATCTCTTGAAGAATTTTTCAGTTTGTTTTGGTCTTGTAGTCCTGATGCAAAGAACTGATTCATTTGAAAAGACCCTGATGCTGGGAAAGATTGAAGGCAGGAGGAGAAGGGGATGACAGAGGATGAGATGGTTGGATGGCAACACCGACTCAATGGAGATGAGTTTAAGTAGACTCCAGGAGTTGGTGATGGACAGGGAGGCTTGGTGTACTGTGGTTCATGGGGTCATGAAGAGTCAGACACGACTGAGTGACTGAACCGAACAGACACAGTCAAAGGCTTTGGCATAGTCAATAAAGCAGAAGTAAATGCTTTTTTGGAACTCTCTTGCTTTTTTGAAATCCAATGGCTGTTGGCAATTTGATCTCTGGTTCCTCTGTCTTTTCTAAATCCAGCTTGAACATCTGGAAGTCCTCAGTTCATGTACTGTTGGAGCCTCCCTTGGAGAATTTTGAGCATTACTTTACTAGCATGTGAGATAAGTGCAATTGTGCAGTACTTTGAACATTCTTTGGCATTGCCTTTCTTAGGGATTAGAATGAAAACTGATCTTTTCCAGTCCTGTAGCCACTGCTGAGTTTTCCAAATTTGCTGGTATATTGAGTATAGCACTTTCACAGCATCATCTTTTAGGATCTGAAATAGCTGAACTGGAATTCTATCACCTCCACTAGCTTTGTTTATAGTGATGCTTTCTAAGGCCCACTTGACTTCACATTCCAGGACGTCTGGCTCCAGATGAGTGATCACACCATTGTGGTTATCTGGGTCATGAAGATCTTTTTTGTATAATTCTTTGTATCCTTGCCACCTCTTCTTAATATCTTCTGCTTCCATTAGGTCCATGCTGTTTCTGTCCTTAACTGTGCCCATCTTGCATGAAATGTTCCCTTGGTATCGCTAATTTTCTTGAAGAGATCTCTAGTCTTTCCCATTCTATTGTTTTCCTCTATTTCTTTTGCACTGATCATTGAGGAAGGCTTTCTTATCTCTCCTTGCTATTCTTCAGGACTCTGCTTTAAGATGGGTATATGGTTCCTTTTCTCTTTTGCCTTTAGCTTCTTTTCTTTTCTCAGCTATTTGTAAGACCTCCTCAGGAAACCATTTTTCCTTTTTGTATTTCTTTTTCTTGGGGATGGTCTTGGTGACTGCCTCCTGTACAGTGTCACAAACCTCCATCCATGGTTCTTCAGGCACTCTGTCAAATCTAATCCCATGAATCTATTGGTCATTTCCACTGCATAATTGTAAGGAATTTGATTTAGAGCATACCTGAATGGTTTAGTTGTTTTACCTAACTTTCTTCAATTTAAGTCTGAATTTTTCAATAAGGAATTCAAGATCTGAGCCACAATCAGCTCGCAGTTTTATTTTTGCTGACCATATAGAGCTTTTCCATCTTTGGCTGCAAAGAATTTATGGAAGTAAAAAATATTCAGTTCAGTTCAGTTCAGTCGCTCAGTTGTGTCTGATTCTTTGCAACCCCATGAACTACAGCATGCCAGACCTCTCTGTCCATCACCAACTCCTGGAGTTCACCCAAACTCATGTCCATTGAGTCAGTGATGCCATCCAACCATCTCATCCTCTGTCATCCCCTTCTTGTCCTGCCTTCAATTTTCCCCAACATCAGGGTCTTTTCAAATGAGTCAGCTCTTCGCATCAGATGGCCAAAATATTGGAGTTTCAGCTTCAACATCAGTCTTTCCAATGAACACCCAGGACTGATTTCCTTTAGGATGGACTGGTTGTATCTCCTTGCAGTCCAAGGGACTCTCAAGAGTCCTCTCCAACACCACAGTTCAAAAGTTCAATTCTTTGGCGCTTAGCTTTCTTTATAATCCAAATCTCACATCCACACATGACTATGGGAAAAACCATAGCCTTGACTAGACGGACCTTTATTGACAAAGTAATGTCTCCTCTTTTTAATATGCTGTCTAGGTGGGTCATAACTTTCATTCCAAGGAGTAAGCGTCTTTTAATTTCATGGCTGCAATCACCATCTGCAGTGATTTTGAAGCCCAGAAAAATAAAGTCAGACACTGTTTCCACTGTTTCCCCATCTACTTCCCATGAAGTGATGGGACCAGATGCCATGATCTTAGTTTTCTGAATGTTGAGCTTTAAGCCAACTTTTTCACTCTCTTCTTTCACTTCATCAAGAGGCTGTTTAGTTCTTCTTCATGGTCTGCCATAGGGTGGTGTCATCTGCGTATCTGAGGTGATTGATATTTCTCCCGGAAATCTTGATTCCAGCTTGTGCTTCCTCCAGCCCAGCATTTCTCATGATGTAGTCTACTCTGCATAGAAATTAAATAAGCAGGGTGACAATATACAGCCTTGACATACTCCTTTTCCGATTTGGAATCAGTCTGTTGTTCCATGTCCAGTTCTAGCTGTTGCTTCCTGACCTGCATACAGGTTTCTCAAGAGGCAGGTCAGGTGGTCTGGTATTCCCATCTCTTTCAGAATTTTCCACAGTTTATTGTGATCCACACAGTCAAAGGCTTTGGCATAGTCAGTAAAGCAGAAATAGATGTTTTTCTGGAACTCTCTTGCTTTTTTGATGATACAGCGAATGTTGGCGATTTGACCTTTGGTTCCTCTGCCTTTTCTAAAACCAGCTTGAACATCTGTAAGTTCACGGTTCACATATTGCTAAAGCCTGGCTTGGAGAATTTTGAGCATTACTTTACTAGTGTGTGAGAGGAGTGCAATTGTGCAGTACTTTGAACATTCTTTGGTATTGCCTTTCTTTGGGATTGGAATGAAAATTGACCTTTTCCAGTCCTAAATGAGGTCATATGGTAGGGTCCTAATCTGATAGAGCTAGCCTCCTTATAAGAAGAGGAACATACCAGAAATGTGCATTCACAGAAAAAGAGGCCATGTGAGGACCCAGTAAAGAGGCAGCCAGGGAGAAAGGTCTCAGAAGAAGTCAATCCTGTCAACACCTTAATCTTGGACTTCCAGCTTCCAGACTGTGACAAAGTGTCTATCATTTAAGCCATTCAGTCTCTGATATTTTCTTATGGCAGCCATAGCAGACTAAGTCATGGATAGTTCTTAATTTTTAGAATTTTTCACCATCCGTACAGCCATCTCATCTACCATGTATTTGATAATTCTTTATTAAGGATTCATTATTTGCCAGCAATAATGAATTGCTGTGTTCCATCTGGGACACATAAAAGAAGAAGACATGGTAGCTAACATGTAAATATCCTGTCCCTTACTCTCTCCCTCACCATCCTCCCACTTTCGCTTTCTCTTCTTCTCATCTCTCTTGTTCCTCCTCCTACTCTTGGTATTAACAATAAGTGGCATTTGTGCCCTCCCTTCCCTGGTGGTAATCATTAGCACTGGCCCAGAGTGCCATCCAAGGGGACAGAATCCAATTTAATTACCCCCAGCCTGCAATTCCCAGTAGATACCTCAATCCATCACCTCTTACAGCTGTTTGGAAAATGATCAAAGTTATCTGCTGAAATTCACAGGAAGATAACATTGTACCAGCACACTATCATTGTAATTCCCTTTTCAAAGGAAATATGTATTGAGGACGTACACGAGCATCTGTTATCACAAACCACGCTGTCATGGTACCAGCTGGCCATCTTAACTCAATGGTCACACACACAAAAAAATAACAAGCCAAATGATAACATTTCTCTATTTCAATCCTAGCTATCATCCAGTTAGGGTATTTTCAGGGAGAATGTGTCCATGTCAGTGCTATTTAAATAATAATGGAAATTTTTGATATCTACTTTTTTTTTTTCTTCAATGGTTTACCTTCAGTGTATGTTGCTAGGGAATCCAATCATGGAGCAAGGGATTAAAAGATAAACAACCTGTTTCAGGGAGGCAGGCTATTGCAATGTTCAGAACAAGGATTTTTCAATCAGAAATCTGGATTCAAATATCTACTGGTCCTACCTTGAAGTAGTGTATTTACACTTTTTAGCATTGACTTGCTCATCTATAGAACGGGGATTGCTGCTGCTGCTAAGTTGCTTCAGTCGTGTCCGACTCTGTGCGACCCCAGAGACGGCAGCCCACCAGGCTCCCCTGTCCCTGGGATTCTCCAGTCAAGAACACTGGAGTGGGTTGCCATTTCCTTCTCCAATGCATGAAAGTGAAAAGTGAAAGTGAAGTCACTCAGTCGTGTCCGACTCCTAGCAACCCCATGGACTGCAGCCCACCAGGCTCCTTTGAATTATCCAGGTAAGAATACTGGAGGGGATTGCCATTTCCTTCTCCAGAGGGTCTTCCCAGACCAGGAATCGAACTAGCATCTCCTGCATTGGCAGGTAGATTCTTTACCACTGAGTCCCCAGGGAAGCTCCTAGCATGGGGTCAGATCAGATCAGATTAGATCAGTCACTCAGTCATGTCCAACTCTTTGCGACCCCATGAATTGCAGCATGCCAGGCCTCCCTGTCCATCACCAACTCCTGGAGTTCACTCAGACTCACGTCCATTGAGTCAGTGGTGCCATCCAGCCATCTCATCCTCTGTCGTCCCCTTCTCCTCTTGCCCCCAATCCCTCCCAGCATCAGAGTCTTTTCCAATGAGTCAACTCTTCGCACGAGGTGGCCAAAGTACTGGAGTTTCAGCTTTAGCATCATTCCTTCCAAAGAAATCCCAGGGCTGATATCCTTCAGAATGGACTGGTTGGATCTCCTTGCAGGCCAAGGGACTCTCAAGAGTCTTCTCCAACACCACAGTTCAAAGGCATCCATTCTTCGGCGCTCAGCCTTCTTCACAGTCCAACTCTCACATCCATACATGACCACAGGAAAAACCATAGCCTTGACTAGATGAACCTTTGTAGGTGATGCAAAATTATTGCTCTCCTTCCTCCTGCTTCCCCACAAGCCATTCCTAGCATGCCCTATGGTTGAATCTGTTTGAATTATACTGATATTAGCTTAAGGGAACTTTCTCACCAGCCTGATCAGCAAAAGACCCAGGGGGCTGAGGTTAGCTCCATTCAGCAGACACGTGTTTGTTCATTATAAAGGCACTAACGCCTTGAAGGCACCTCAAACCTCTTTTTCTCTCAGAGAATTTGATATTCATGCTGCTACATCAAAAGGTTGGGGCAGCTATTATGTATTAAAATGTGTCATTTTAAATTGCTTTTTTTTTGCTAGCACTAGCAATATAGATATTGAAATTTCTTCAGAAAGTGCTTATCTCATCAAGACTAAAATTATAGTATATGAAATACTAATTACAGTATTATGAAGAAGGTTGAACTTTTCTGTGACATTCTGTCTATTAGGAGAATGCTAATTTTCTCTCTTTCTTAAGGCAGATAGAGGTGCCCATTATGAGATATGTGATCCCCCATTACATCTTCTATTCCCCAGTGCCGTTTTCACAGTGTAGCAGGATAAGAGCTCTGACTCTTGGTCTTGGCCAAAGTCATCTGAACCTTTTCATCTGCTTCCAGAGAAGTGCTGGAAATGGAAATCAAGTATGCCCCAGACTGGGAGTTCTCATGCAGTGGAAAATACTTTGGACAAGGAATTCTAACCAATGTCCACACAGGCTGACTGTTTATAGCTCAAAATGTATTTAAAGTTAAATAAGTTAATACTTTCAAAACACTTGCAACTTTGCCTGGCATAGTAAATGCTCATTAAATATTATCTGCTATTAGGACTTTATCAGTATCATTTTAATTTTATGCAACTCCACAGCACCTAAAACCTTTTATGCCCACTCTTGTTGTTTCAGTTAGTCACTAGGTCATATCCGACTCTTTTGCGACCCCGTGGACTGTAACCCACCAGGCTCCCCTGTCCATGGGATTTCCCAGGCAAGAATAGTGGGGCAGGTTGCGTTTCTTTCTCTAAGGGATCTTCCCAACCCAGGGGTCAAACCCAAGTCTTGCGTTGCCAGGCAGGTTCTTTACCACTGAGCTATGATGCCCATTTGCCAATATAAATGGCTTGTTTGAGGACAGAGAGCTAGCAAGCTGGGGAGACAGAGCTTGAGCGAGGATCCTATGAACACAATTTTTATTTAGTCATTCATTTGTTTAACAGACACTGTTCTTGCTGGGCACACAATATAAATGAGACCCAGTGCCTCTCCTCCTTGAGTTCCCCAGCCATGGGAAAAAATGAACCAGCAGCCATCTGATGGGATGCCATCTGGTCAGAGCCGTAACAGAGCCAGTCAGAGCAGAAGCACAAGCATCCACGCTTTCCTGCTTCCCAGGATGAGTAAGGACCACCTGAGGAGGGAGCCCTTTCCTCTCTAGGTTAGGTCATTTTATTGGCCTGCACTCATTTCCTCATCTGAAACACAAGGATTTTGAAATGGTTGATATTCATGGTTCTCCTTAATTCAAAATTTTCTATTTCAATAAAAAATTGCCTGCCCACTACAGTGGTTTTTCAGAGTGGTTCTGAAAAACTTGGGTAGAGGTATTTTGAAAATTGAAGGCTAAGAGGGCTGGCTTACTTCTGCTTCAGACTGTGTTTCTAACCTTTTGCACACCATGGCGAACACAAGAGATAACGACTCATGTGAAGGAAACGCAAATAAAGGGAATGGGATCCATTCCCCTTGGGAACTGAACAGATCAATATCTTGGCACATCAGTAGCCCATTTGAGGCACACAGCTGTGGCCACTGGACCCCAGATAGAGAGTATGGAATTAAAAGATGATGGAATAGAAAAGCAACCCTAAGAAGACTGAGAATATTTTGAGTCTCTTATGAGACAGAAACCACTGCCGGCCTCACCACTTACCACTGCGTGAACTTAAGTAGTTTATTAAACTCGTTGGTGCTCAGTTTCCTCATCCCTAAAAAGAGGGCCATCATTTGTCTCATGCAGCTATTATGAGGAGTGGCATGAATACGCCTAGTGCTTAGCAAGCACTGAGTAATTGTTATCCGCTTTGCCATCTTCTTTCCCAATTAGAAGCATGGGCAAGTGTTTTCCTGGACTCCTTTCAAGCCGTTGCCTTTTTTTGACTGATGTCACTATTATTATTTCCAGCATTGATTTTCTTCTTATTCCCTAAAAATCAAAATAAATAATCCAAAAGTGAGAAACTATTCTGGCATGTACCCAAGATGAATAGCAATGATTAGAAATTTCAGAGTTCTCATTCCAATAAGCTTTACCTATTTACTTCCCACTGCACAGAGGTTTCAGCTGTAGAAGATTTATTTAAAACCCTCAAAAGGTCAATGGTCTATGAAGCCACTGCTTCTGTGCATATATGATTCCATGATTCATGTAATATGAATAAGCCAAGGTGTAATGTCCAAGTTTTATAATAATACAGATTTTGCTTCTCAAATAGGGAAAATTTTTATTTTAATTTTTCTGTACGTGTGGACATGATTTAAAATTTTATATAGTACTGAGAGGATTAAAATGAAAAAAAAAAAAAAAAAACTTACACCTTGCCTCATATCCTCCCAAACTTATCAAGTTACATGTATTTTACTTGTCTGTTTTCATTATTATTCTTACCAAACTGAACATGAGTTTGCTTATCCAGATACTGCAAAACCCATCTACTGACACTGGATTCTGCTGAAGGAAAGTACAGCATTTATTTGTAGGGTGCCAGGAGAATGGGCAGCTGGCGTTCAAAAGACCCAAACTCCCAGACAACTTTCAGTGAAGAGTTTTGAAGGGCAGTCTTTGAGGTGAGAGGGCTTCCCTGGTAGCTCAGCTGGTAATGGATCCTCCTGCAATGCAGGAGACCTGGGTTCTATTCCTGGGTTGGGAAGATCCCCTGGAGAAGGGAATGTCTATCTGCTCCAGTATTCTTGCCTGGAGAATTCAATGGACAGAGGAGCCTGGTGCACTACATACAGTCCATGGGGTCACAAAGAGTTGGACACGACTCAGTGACACACTCTCACTTTCCTTCTCCTCCATGGAGGGCTCTCTTTTGGACTCCCCCGTTTTCCTGGTCCTATACAACTGATTGCATTCCCCCTGGCCTAAGCTTTCTCACTCCCCTGTTCCTGGGGGAGACAGCCCATTCCCTAAATCATGCACGTCCTTCTTCATTTAGTTCTTTGTTTTTCTGAAGTGCACCCTCTAATTACTAGAGGATGCTTGTAGCTGTTAAATCAGTTCCTAAGAGGGAAGTCATTTTAATTCTATTGTTGTACCTGATTGAAGGTACGTCTGAGAACAGACAACCAGGTTAGAAATCATATTTCTTTAGCAATTTTAAAACATTTCTCAGTTAATGTTAGAGTTCATTATTGCTGTCAGAAGCCTGATTCCATTCTGGCCCCTGATTGCTGAGAGGTGACTTGCTGTTTGTTCTCCATGGAAGCTTCTTAGGATCTTGCCTTCATTCCCAGTGACCTTGATGAGGGTGTTTCTTCATCTACAGGAACAGGCACTCTGGCCCATAGTCTGCAGACCTTCCTTCTTTGCTTTTGTGACAACTTATATTATTCTTATATAATTGATTTCCCTCCATTGACAAAGGAAAAAAAAAAAAAAAGAACAAGTAAGGAAATTTATTTTTTTCACACTATAACAGCAAGAAGAGAACTCCAGATTTGAGAATTAGAGGGTCTTGGCAGGGTTGTTTTTTGTTTTTGTTTTTTTTGTTTGTTTGTTTTTGTTTTTTGCCATATGCTTTAATTGGGAGGAGTAGGCAAGTTTTAAGTGTGCTGACTTTTAGTTGGGGTTGTTTGTGTAACCTGTAAATATCTCTGTCAACTGAACAGAAAATATTTAACTGTGTCAAACTAATTTTAAGTAACAAAGTTCTAATCTCAGTTAAAGATCTATTTGTTGAAAGATAGATCACCTATTATTTCCTATGGTAACTTCCCAAATTTGCTTTTCTGTTCAACTACTGGAAGACATTTTGGAACTTTTTAAAAATCCATCTTTTTTTTTTTTTGATTAAACAATCATAATTTTAATTTTCCAGAAATTTTTCTTTATCTTCAGTTACATTGTTTTTTGTTTTAAATCACATCTTCTACTTGTTCCAAGAGTTCATTCTTATGGTTTCCTTATTTAGAATTTTCTCTGGCTTCTGTTTCTTGGGAATTTCATTCTCTCTCTCTCTCTCCCCTCTTTCTTTCTCTATCTCTCCCGTGGCATATTTAAAGCATACCTTCATTCAGTGTATGTTTCTTTACATTAAGCTATGAGATACTAAGAGGTGGATTGAAGATTTTCCAGGTAGGGGAAAGGGACGTGGGTAAGAGTTGCCTTTGACTCTTGGGTTTCGCTTTAGAGAAATGAGATGGCAACCACCCTTTCCCCCACTGCAGAACCTCCATGTGCTATCATCTATATGTTTTATTCCTGGATTTTCTCTTTTATTTTTTACAGACAGAAATCCTCCAGGCTCTAGCTTTGGAGAGATACACCTTTTTCCTTGCATTTAGGAGTAGCAAAGGGAAGAAAGCTGGGACTTTATGATTGAAAACACAGACTCTCACTCTATCTCCTTACAACTGTTGACCCGACGCCTCACCTCCATTCTTATGCCTGGTGTGCATGATTCCAGAGCCTCCAGGATTCATTTCCCTAGAATATGAAGTTCTGGCTTCATGGAGGTGGAGGCACGGCAACAGCAGGGAAAGGGAGAGGAAATAAACCCTGGTCACAGAAGCACAGAAGACAGAAGGTGAGATGCGAAGTAACTACTTTGCACACCAATTTTAGCAACCCACTTATTCCTATTCCTTTCATCGCTGACACTTTCATGGGTGTTGCGATCTGCAAATCTTTCTTGGCATCCTGGTTGGGACTGCTGCATCCCCTTTGGTATAGCTCTTTAGGTTCAGAGGTTTTATTTTATTTTGTTTACTCCTGCAACACTATGCCATCTATTACCTCCCCATCTACTTCCAATTTTTTTTTAAATTTTGTAGAAATCCCTTGTGTACTCTTATTCTCTCCATAATATTGCTTTTTAACTACTAAAGAATACATTTAATTTTATTTTAATAGAGTTTTAGAAGAGAAAGAAAATAAATGTGTATAGCCATTCCATTCTGTTATAGCTGAATTCAAGTATGACATTTATTATCTACTTACTTTTGCTCTTTCACTCTTTCTTTAGACACATTTAATAGTCTTTGAGTGACTACCATAATAGTAAAGTTATAAGAACAACATTAATAACTTTCATTCTTGAAGTAATATATTATTTTAGGGTTTTAAAAGCCCTTTAGCATTTAATCCTCTACGTGGAGTAAACATTTTTATCCTCACAATACACAAGATAATTGAGGTTATTAGAACTTAAATAATATGTCTATAGCCACATAGTTAGTTGTTAAAGGGCTCAAAAGTGAGCTCATAACTTTGGACCCTTACTCTGGTACTCTTTTTACAACATTATAAACACATTTTTCTACCCATTGATATGAAACTTAAGTAGGAACAAGACCTAACTTTTCCCTCAAGGACTTCTTAATCTAAGGGGAAAATCTGATGATATTTTAATTTTAAAATAAAAAAGAACAGAATGAGTATTTCAGTGTTAATAGACAGCGCTTCCTAGATAGAGAGCATGTTTGGAGAATGAAAGAAAAGAAAGTCTTTTTCTGATTAGAAAAATCCAAGAAAATGGGCATTTGAGCTCTGAACATGAAAGAAGGGTATGCTTCTATAAGCAGATAGAAGAAGGAATTTCCTGAATGTTAGAAAAGAATGAACAAATACATTGAGAGGGGCAATCCTTAGGGTAATATGGGAATAGGAGCTCTAGCTGCCTACTGTAGGATGAGTGGCCAGAAGTGGGTTGGAAAGGTAATTTAGAGCAGTATCATAGAGGTCTTGAATGTCTTGCTAATAAATTCAGAACTGACTGATTTTTTTTCTTTTTTTAAAAATTAATTTATTTTTCATTGAAGGATAATTGCTTTACAGAATTTTGCTGTTTTCTGTCAAACCTCAACATGAACAATTTTTTTAAAAAGGAAACTAAATTAATGACATAAAAAGTGATTGCTTTTTCTGTTTTCTTACCAATTTTTTTCAAATGATTTCATACTTTTTAGATATAAAGTTAATCTTGAGAACTTAAATAGAAAGAACTGGAAGTCTTTGTTGCTAAAGTTGCCTCTATATGCATGGGAAAGGTGAATAAGATAAACTGGGAAATTATCAGGGAAAGAGGCTTTAATAACTTCCCTCACATGCACAGACTTCAAAGATAAGGAAACTAAGGCCCAGGGAGGTTAGAAGTTGTAATTCTTTCATATTTGCTATAATACCTAACTCTTACTTCTATTATAAAAACAATAAGAGCAATGTGCATGCGTGCTAAATTGCTTTAGTCATGTTTGACTCTTTGTGACCCTATGGACTGTAACCCACTAGGCTCCTCTGTTCCTGGGATTCTCCAGGCAACAACACTGGAGTGGGTTGCCATGCCCTCCTCCACGGGCTCTTCCTGACCCAGGGATCAAACCTATGTGTTTTAAGTCTTCCCGCATTGGCAGGTAGATTCTTTACCACTAGTGCCACCTGGGTAGCCCAGTAATAGCAATAATTTAAATTTTTATCAGGCTTCCCAGGCGGCACTATACCCACCTACCAATGCAGGTAGGTATAAGAGGCAGGCTTGACCCCTGCATGAGGAAGATCCCCTGAAGGAGAAAATGGCACCCCATTCCAGTATTCTTGCCTGGAAAATCCCATGGACGGAGGAGCCTGGTGGGCTGCAGTCCATGGGTTCTCAAAGAGTTGGACATGACTGAAGCGACTTAACTCTCAAGCAGATTTTTATCAGCTAGTACAACCATTAGGAATAGGTTTCTGCAAAACACCACAGAAGGGCGGGTCATATTCCAAGGACTTGCTGCTGCTGCTGCTGCTGCTGCTAAGTTGCTTCAGTCGTGTCTGACTCTGTGTGACCCCATAGACAGCCTCCTACCAGGCTCCTCTGTCCCTGAGACACTATGAAAAATAAATATTTAGTGGGAAGGGGATAAGGAATAAAACCTATGAAAGACTTTATGTTTATGTTTAGTAAAATAAAACAGTAATGACAGAACGCTCAATAGATAGCACTAAGGATATTTTATGCATGTTAACTTAGGAATAGTGGCTTCGGTGCAATTAATTTTCATTTATTACCTCTTCAAAATGTTCAGTTTTACTCCCCTGCGGTTTCTAGGATAGCCTTGTTACTTGTTTGTGTGGATATTATGCAGGGCAAGAGGTATTTGTTTCTGTGCTTTTTCTCCACATAAATATGTCTTCTTCTTTTTTTTAATTGAGGTACAGTTAACATACAATATTAGGTCTCAAGTGAACAACACAGTGATTCTACATATATACACTAGAAGCTGATCACCACAATAAGTCTAGTAACTGTTATCATACAAACTTATTGCACTACTATTGACTATATTTCCTGTACTGTATATTTTATCCTGGTGGCTTAATTCTTTTATATAAGAAGTTGGTATCGGAGAAGGCGATGGCACTCCACTCCAGTACTCTTGCCTGGAGAATCCCATGGACGGAGGAGCCTGGTGGGCTGCAGTCCATGGGGTTGCGAAGAGTCAGACACGACTGAGCGACTTCCTTTAATCCTTTCATCCTTCCTTTAATCCTTCATCCATATATATATATATATATATATATATATCATGGTCATGGGAAATAGTATTGTGTAGCAGTTAACTGCACAGATTCAGTATGTTCTTGGGCTTGAATTTTGTCTGTACCATTTATTTACTTGTAACTTTGGACGCCATTATGGTTATTCATGTCATTAAACTCTTTTTTGTATACTTATTCTGTTTATTCTTGCCACCTTTTCTTAATATCTTCTGTTATCTGCTAGGTCCATACCATTTCTATCCTTTCTTGAGCACATCTTTTCATGAGATGCACAGAAGAACGATACAAAAAAGAGCTTAATGACCTGGATAACCATGATGGTGTGATCACTCACCTAGAGCCAGACATCCTGGAGTGCGAAGTCAATGGACCTTAGGAAACATCACTACAAACAAAGCTAGTGGAGGAGATGGAATCCCAGTTGAGCTATTTCAAATCCTAAAAGATGATGCTGTTAAAGTGTCGCACTCAATATGCCAACAAATTTGGAAAACTCAGCAGTGGCTACAGGACTGGAAAAGGTCAGTTTTCATTCCAATTGCAAAGAAGGGCAATGCCAAAGAATGCTTAAACTACTGCACAATTGCACTCATTTCACATGCTAGCAAGGTTATGCTCAAAATCCTCCAAGCTAGGTTTTACCAGTATATGAATCAAGAACTTCCAGATGTACAAGTTGGATTTAGAAAAGGCAGAGGAACCAGAGATCAAATTGCCAACATCCGTTGGATCATAAAAAAGCAAAAGGATTCAGGAAAAACATCTGCTTTATTGACTACTCTAAAGCCTTTGACTCTGTGGATCACAACAAACTGTAGAAAACTCTTCAAGAGATGGGAATATCAGACCATCTTACCTGCCTCCTGAGAAACATGTATGCAGGTCAAGAGACAACAGAACTGGACATGGAACAACAGAATGGTTCAAATTGGGAACAAAATAAGTCAAGGCTGTATATTGTGCTTATTTAACTTTTATGCAGAGTATATCATGTGAAATGCTTGGCTGGATGAAGCATAATCTGGAATCAAGGTTGCAGGGTTGCATAATCTGGAATCAAGGCTGTATATTGTGCTTATTTAACTTTTATGCAGAGTATATCATGTGAAATGCTTGGCTGGATGAAGCATAATCTGGAATCAAGGTTGCAGGGTTGCATAATCTGGAATCAAGGCTGTATATTGTGCTTATTTAACTTTTATGCAGAGTATATCATGTGAAATGCTTGGCTGGATGAAGCATAATCTGGAATCAAGGTTGCAGGGTTGCATAATCTGGAATCAAGGCTGTATATTGTGCTTATTTAACTTTTATGCAGAGTATATCATGTGAAATGCTTGGCTGGATGAAGCATAATCTGGAATCAAGGTTGCAGGGTTGCATAATCTGGAATCAAGGCTGTATATTGTGCTTATTTAACTTTTATGCAGAGTATATCATGTGAAATGCTTGGCTGGATGAAGCATAATCTGGAATCAAGGTTGCAGGGAGAAATATCAATAACCTCAGATATGCGGATGACACCACCCTTGTGGCAGAAAGTGCAGAGGAACTAAAGAGCCTCTTGATGAAGGTTAAAGGGGAGTGTAAAAATCTGGCTTAAATTGCAACAATCAAAAAACGAAGACCTTGGCATCTGGTCCCATCACTTCATGGCAAATAGATGAGGAAACAATGGAAACAGTGAAAGACTCTTTTCTCAGGCTCCAAAATCACTGCAGATTGTGACTGCAGCCATAAAATTAAAAGACACTCTTGGAAGAAAAGCTATGACAAATCTAGACAGTGCATTAAAAAGCAGAGACATCATTTGCCAGTGAAGTTCTGTGTAGTCAAAGCTATGGTTTTTCCATATGTATGGATATGAGAGTTAGATCATAAAGAAGGCTGAGCGCCAAAGAATTGATGCTTTCAAACTGTGGTGTTGGAGAAGAGTCAAGAGTCCCTTGGACTGCAAGGATATCAAACCACTCCATCCAAAAGGAAATGAAACTTGAATATTCATTGAAAGGACTGATGCTGAAGCTGAAGCTCCAATACTTTGGCCACCTGATGCGAAGAGCTGACTCACTAGAAAAGACCCTGATGCTGGGAAAGAAAAAAAGCAGGAGAAGGAGACGAGAGAGGATGAGATGGTTGGATGGCATCACCAACTCAGTGGACATGAATCTGAGCAAGCTCTGGGAGATGGTGAAGGACAGGGAAGCCTGGTGTGCTGCAGTCCATGGGGTTGAAAAGAGGTGGACACGACTGAGTGACTGAACAACAGAGACAACCTTGAGCGAGTCTGTTAACCTCACAAACACTCTATTTCCTCAACCAAAAATGTAGATAGGATGCATCTTACAGGGTTATGGTACTTATTAGGGGATCCTTATTACATATGCTTCATTTATTTATTTTTAATGCACAGGAAACACTTAAATGTTAACAATGACAAATATAATGATCTTTTTTTGAATTTAATTTTACATACAAGCTTATGAAACATGACGGGGAGATTTTTGTTATTTTTATTTTGTAGATGGAACATATTGTGACTGAGAATCTAGTGCTTAACTAATTTTCCAAGACCTGATTACTTCTTGAGTGTAGAAATTTGATTCCAGGTTTTCAGATTCTGAATTTAGCCCATTTGTAATATATTTCCTACTATCTAAAATAGAGCCCTACTGTTCTTTCTTTGGTTTCTACTCTTTGTAGCATCAGTCCTTGGTCACATTTAACTGAGGTAAGTGAGGGGGCAAGGAGGAATTTCTGTTCAAATGAAACTAACCATTCATCCCTACTGAGCAATTTTGAAGGGAAGCAATTTTCCTATTCTCTGAAAACCATTCCCAGTTACAATGAACAGTTGGAGAAAAAAAAATGTTAGTCTCACTACTTTATTAAATATCTTTTGAAAGGATATCAAAAGGGCTTCATTTATAAAATGTTATAAAGGTGTAAAAACATCACCAACTACAAAGACAGATGGTTGAAGTAAAACAGAAACCAATCCTTTTTGACAAGAATTCCTAGTCTGATGACCCTGTTTCTCTCTGAAATGTAGCTTCTGATAATTTGACATTAATCAAACTACACTTTAAACAGACTGTTACATTAAGGAATGCACATTTGTCCTCAGAGATAGTGCTGAATCCTTTTTACTCTTTATCGAATTGCATTTTAATTGACTAGCAAATTAAGAAATACATTCCCTGCATATAATAAGATAAAATGTTAGCAAACATAAATAAGAGATTCCTATCAAAAGGATATAGATTTGTCTAGCTACAGAGCTTTACAGTCCCAGTCTGTTTAAGACTACATCTAGGTTAGTATTGCTGGGGTCAACTTTTGCAATATTATGACACTGTAGAGAAGTCATCAGAATTTTATATATGCATAAACATTTGTTTGTGTGATACATGTATATATGAATATATATTGTATATATAACATATACTATAGGATTAGTATTTTCTTCTCCTTTGACCAGGAACATTAGATTATGTCTGTATGTTGAAATGTGACACAGTAGCTCACATCTGTAAACAGTCCTCAACTTGTTAAGTCCCACTGATCTCAGGGAGGGAAAGGAAATCATACTTTAGTCTAAGATTTTTACTAAAAAGACTCAGTGTTGAAACTATGGTATTGTGCCTTATGTTTTATAAAAGAGAAAAATGGCAGAAATAAGAATGTGTGCCTCTTGCCCTTAAGAAACATAAATTCTATACTTATGTTGAATATGAAATAATAAAATTTTTAAATGGCATCAATAATTTATATTTTAAGGTACCTTGTCATTTTCAAAGTGTAGTTATAACCATTGTTCCAAGTGCTCTCTCATACCGACACCATTCAGTATGATTTGTCTCAATACTACTTTGCTAGGATATGACTAATGAAATAGAAACTATTATTAGTTCCATTGTATACGTAAAATATTTAAAGAGAAGTTTCACATAGGTTAGGTAACTTGCCCAAAGTAAGTTTCTAATAAATATCACAGTTTAGATTTGAATCCATTGGACACTGAGATTGTTAATCCCACTGCTCTGGTTAGCTGGGAAAGTCTAGAAATCAAGAAAACCCATTTATCTTGTGAGTATAAATGGCACAGCCAGATCCTGACACTTTTCAAAATTAAATGCTTTTCTATGTTACCATAGTATATTGTTCATTTCTTCGCTAGATAGCACCCAGTATAGAGTGACATGTAATATATTTAGTTAACGATCTATCTTTCTCCCTGAGACCTGAGTTTCGGAGGGCAAGGACCAAGCAGTTTATCACTGTGCTCCCATCACAGATCCTAGGCAGTACTTTCTGATTATCTTCCTAGTCTAACAATAGTACCAAGGCAGAAACTGACGGTTTTTCTACCTCTGGTGGGTAGTTTGCAGTGTGTGCCCTTCCAGCCACTAGACACTGTATTGACTCAAGCATCGCACTCATATGTTGAGTTAGAGGCTCATTTTCAAAGCTGAGTACGCCTCTCCTTGAGTTTCTCTACTTTTCAGCAAGGATGAGGGAGCCCTTGTCTACTGCCTTATCCCTTACTGAACCTTCTCCAAACTACATGTCTCTGTTCTATTAATCCCTTCAAGAATGCAAACCTTACCTTTCTCCATGTTGCTTTTGGAATTATATAATGGTTCTACATCTGCAGGAATTAAGTTGGAAGTGCAAGCACTTTTTTAGGGTAAAACAGAAGCTTTGCTTTTATTATTCTTTTTAAACCATTTTTGTTGAAGTATAGTCAATTTACAATGTTGTGTGGGCTTTTCAGATGTGCAGCAAACTAATGATTTATATACACATATATATGTTCTTTTTCAGATTCTTTTCCATTCTGATTTACTACAAAATACTGAATATAGTTCACTGTACTACATAGTAGAATCTCATTTATTTTATATATAGCAGTATATATATGTTAATCTCAAACTCTTAATTTATCTTTTACTCCCTCCTCACTTTCCCCTTTGGTAACCATAAGTTTGTTTTCTGTGACTGTGAGTCTGTTTTTGTTTCATATATAAATTTGTTTGATCACATTTAAAACTCTACATATAAGTGTTATCATGTAATATTTGTCTTTCTCTGCCTGACCTATTTCACTTAATATGATAATCACTAGGTCCATCCATGTTGCTGCAGATGACATTATTTCATTCTTTTCTATAGCTAATAATGGAGTAATGATATTCATATTATTATGAATATTATTCATAATAATATGTAATTTATTCATATATACAAATTAGATATATAATTATAATATATAATTAATAGTATATAATATATTATAATAATTATATTATTATTTATATAATATATTATAATAATTATATTATTATTAATATAATATATTATAATAATGGTGTTATTATTTATATAATATATTATAATAATGGTGTTATTATTAATGTAATAATATAAATATTAATATAAAAATATTATAATTAATTAATATCACAAATCAATTAATAATAATTAATTTAATATTAATAATATTATAATAATATTCATATATACAAACACATACACGACATCTTATTTGTCCACTCATCTGTCAATGGACATTTAGGTTGCTTCCATGTCCTGGCCATTGCAAATAGTGCTGTAATGAACATTTGGGTGTGTGTATCTTTTCGAATTATGTTTTCCTCCAGATATATGCCAAGGAGTGAAATTGCAGGACATTATGGTAGTTCTTTTTGCTTTTGCATAGTGTTCATGGGATTCTCAGGGCAAAAATACTGAAGTGGTTTGCCATTCCCTTCTCCTGCTGCTGCTGCTAAGTCGCTTCAGTCGTGTCTGACTCTGTGGGACCCCATAGATGGCAGCCCACCAGGCTCCCCCATCCCTGGGATTCTCCAGGCAAGAACACTGGAGTGGGTTGCCATTTCCTTCTCCAATGCATGAAAGTGAAAAGTGAAAGGGAAGTCGTTCAGTCGTGTCTGACCCTTTGCGACCCCATGGACTGCAGCCTACCAGGCTCCTCCATCCATGGGATTTTCCAGGCAAGAGTACTGGAGTGGGTTGCTATTGTCTTCTCCGTTCCGTTCTCCAGTGGACCACGTTTTGTCAGAACTCTCCACCATTACCCATCCATCTTGGGTGGCCCTGCACGGCATGGCTCACAGTTTCATTGAGTTAGACAAGGCTGTGGTCCATGTGATCAGATTGGTTAGTTTTCTGTGATTGTGATTTCCATTCTGTCTACGCTCTGATGGATAAGGATAAGAGGCTTGTGGAAGCTTCCTGATAGGTGGGACTGGCTGTGGGGGAATCTGGGACTGACTCATTTCAAAAGACCCTGATACCAGGAAAGATTGAGGGCAGGAGGAGAAGGGGATGACAGAGGATAAGATGGTTGGATGGCATCACTGACTTGATGGGCATGAGTTTGAGTGAGCTCCGAGAGTTAGTGATGGAGAGGGAAGCCTGGCATTCTGTAGTCCATGGGGTTGCAAAGAGTCAGACACAACTGAGCAACTGAACTGATCTGATGGTAGTTCTATTTTTACTTTTTAAAGGAACTCCCATACTGTTATCCTTAGAGGCTGCACCAATTTACTGTCCCACCAACAGTGTAGGTAATAGTACGCATGCACTTTTTAAACACGCACTTCTAAGTAATGTGAATCTCATGTGCATGATACAAAGAGGTATAATCAGAGGTTGTACCTTCTACCATGTCCTTTAGCCATTCAAAATACAGCCCATTTCTGACCCATAGTCCATGGATAACTTCAACCTATCTCTAGTGCAATTCACTTTTCCTTTTCAACATGGAGTTCTTCATTTACCTGCTTAACTCTAGTCAAAGATTTAAAATTGTTTGACCTTCTAGTTAATAAGCTTTATTTTTAGATAAAGTTTAGCTTCATAGCAAAATTGAGTGGCACGTACAGAAGTTTCCCATACATGTCTTTCCCCGACGTGTACAACCTCCCCCACTATCAACGTCCACAGGGATGTATTTGTTACAATAAGTGAACCTACACTGACACATCATTACCACCCAAAGTTCATAGTTTATGTAAGGGTTCATTCTTGGTGTTGTACATTTTGTGGATTTGGAAAATTTTATGATGACTTACATCCACCAGGGTAACATTATACAGAATAGTTTCACTGTGCAAAAAAATCCTGTGTTCTGCCTATTTATTTCATTTTCTTCCCTAACTCCTGGCAACCACTGATCTTTTTACTTTACTGTCTTTATAATTTCATCTTTTCTAGAATGTTCTGAAGTTGAGGTACAGCATGTAACCTTTTCAGACTGGCTTCTTTCACTTGTTGTTTCGTCTCTGTCGTGTCTGAATCTTTGTGAGCCCATGGACTGTAGCTCACAGGGCTCCTCTGTCCATGGGATTTCCCAGGCAAGGACACTGGAATGGCTTGCCATTTCCTTCTCCATGTTTCACTTAATAATATTCATTTAATGTTCTTCCCTATCTTAAAGACTTGACAGCACATTTCTTTTTAACGTTGTATAATATTTCATTGTTTGAATGTATCACAATTTATCCATTCACCTACTAAAGGCCATCTTGGTTACTTCCAAGTTTTTGTAATTATGAATAAAGACTGAAAAAGGAACATGTGATAGAGGCCTGACATTCTGCAAGTTACTTTTACTGCAACAATCTTAATAATTCTCAGAACTACTTATGAATATTCTCCAAATATTTACCATCTGAAAAGTTAGGGGACATGTGGCAAGTCAGCAAGGTGGTGAATATAACTGTCAAAACTCAACACAAAATCCACAACCCTATCCATTGCCCTGGCATGACATACACGCCACTCCTCCATGCTCACTTACCCATGGCAGATATCATTGGTTGACTACAGCTTGCTTTATCATGAAGCCCAATTCAAGCTGCCAATATTAATCAATTAGAGTTGGCATACAAGGCGAAGCTAGTTGACACCTTTGCTATGAGAAAGGTGTCATATGTTTCCTTAGGGCATAAACGTTCAACTTTTGACAACATTTGACTGACAGCAAGGAGGTATAGATTTCATTATGATTAATATAATGCCCCAATTCAGGAACAAATCATACATATTTTATGCTACTTATAATAATTTTATGATACAATAGTAATACTGCCTTAATTCTGTTAAATTATTGATATTCAGTCCTTACCAACCTTCCTCACTTCTACTGACAGGTTTAGCAACAGATAGAGTGTTCTGTCTTGTTCTGATTTGGCCTTTCTTCCTTATATGTACAAACGTTCCCCACACATGTAAGAAGGATTTGAGCTTCTGTTACTTCTCACACAGAACAAAGTCTCTGTCATTGACAGGGCTGCACACCAGGAGACAGAGCCTCACAAAGCACACTCAGTCTAGACTTGTGTTGGACACCTCGCACTTTTCTATATTGATTGAGATTCTACCAAGGCTAAGTATTTTTTTTTTCAATATGTCTGCAGACTTGTTATATAGTTTTACTGTCTTGATGTGTTAAAACTCCAGACATTTCTATAGGAGAACTATTATTTTAGGTGATGCATCACAAACTGCCACACATTTTTTAGCAACTTAACACTCATTTATTGTCTCATGGTTTCTGTGGGTCAGGCCACCAGGCATGGTTCAACTGTGGCCTCTGCATAGGGTCCCGCAGGGCTGGGATGAAGTTGTTGACTGGCTTTATTGTCCTCTACAGATTGAATGAGGGAATTTGTCAGAAATTACAAGTAAATTAGCTAACATGAGAGAGAGAGATAAAGCAACTCAATCAAGGGAGTAATATTTCATCAAATTTGACAGTCTGTTGGTTAAAAGCAGCTAATGGGTCCCATGCACTCCAGGCAGGAAAGTGAAAGTGTTAGTCACTCAGTTGTGTCCGACTCTTTGCCACCCCATAGACTGTAGACTCCAGGCTCTTTGTCAAGGCAGTTCTCCAGGCAAGACTACTGAAGTGGGTTGCCATTTCCTTCTCCAGGGCATCTTCCCAAACCAGGGATGGAACCCGGGTCTCCTGCATCACAAGCAGAGTCTTCACCATCTGAGCCTCAAGGCAGTAGGACTGCACGAAGACATGAGTACCCAAAGGAGGGCATAATTCGGCCATATTAGTCTGCTCACCACCAGAAACTAGTTCAATATTACAGAAAGGAAGCTGGGGAGAATTCAAAAGACCTGGGACCTCATTCTGACTCTCACACTGAATACCATTTGTGATGTGGGACAAATTAGTGTTTCCTTATCTGTTGTATGCCTGGTTTGTTAGATGATCCCCAAGAGTTCTATAAATTCTAAAATTCTATAATATAATGAAAGCCCAAGATGCTTAAAGTTTCTTCAAAGGTCAGTGACCGAATCCTGCCTGGTTTCTTAACACACTGGTCTTTATTAATTTACTCACTTCAACAAAATGATTCAAGTGGTTTTAACAAAGCCATCACACAATGCCTGTACATCCAAGATAACAAGAATATGCATACTGTCAGAAGTTTTCTTCCTTATTGTTCCAATGCTAATTACTCTTCCGTAAGGAGTTTGAAACAGAGGAATGTCTCAGGTTGCTTCTCTTGAAGTCCACCCACACTAGGACAGTGGTCAAAGCATGATAAGCATTTGGGAAATTCATTTAAGACCTGTTATTGAATTATATGACTCATCAAAGGAAGTTTTAATGACTGTCTTCACAATTGTCTTATATGGAATCATAGATGGGTTGCTTACACAACCTTAGACTCACCTCAGTGTCATGCCAATATTAATTATGGCCAGGGAAATACTGTGAGACACTGATGTATTACTTCAGTTCAGTTCACTTCAGTCGCTCAGTCGTGTCCAACTCTTTGCGACCCCATGAATCGCAGCACGCCAGGCCTTCCTGTCCATCACCAACTCCCAGAGTTCACCCAGACTCACATCCATCGAGTCCGTGATGCCATCCAGCCATTTCATCCTCTGTTATCCCCTTCTCCTCCTGCCCCCAATCCCTCCCAGCATTGGAGTCTTGTCCAATGAGTCAATTCTTCTCATGAGGTGGCCAAAGTACTGGAGTTTCAGCTTTAGCATCATTGCTTCCAAAGAAATCCCAGGGCTGATCTCCTCCAGAATGGACTGGTTGGATCTCCTTGCAGTCCAAGGGACTCTCAAGAGTCTTCTCCAACACCACAGTTCAAAAGCATCAATTCTTTGGCGCTCAGCCT
>NW_011494896.1:8762969-8799916 GCF_000754665.1 Bison bison bison
CACATCTAGGTTGGTCATAACTTTCCTTCCAAGGAGCAAGCGTCTTTTAATTTCATGGCTGCAGTCACCATCTGCAGTGATTTTGGAGCCCCCAAAAATAAAATCTGACACTGTTTCCACTGTTTCCCCATCTATTTCCCATGAAGTGATGGGACTGGATGCCATGATCTTCGTTTAGCAGAGTCTAAAACAGAACACATGGGGAAAACTAGTGTATGTGGGTGCAGATTCATGAAAGCTTGCTGGGTGCCAGCCACCATTTTAAGACAGAGACTTCAAAGACAAACACATTATGTTCTCAGGATAACACAGTCTGGACAGGAAAATAAATAACTAAAGACAATAAGCAGGATGAAATAAAGCTATAGGTGCTATTATAAAGGTAGACAAAAATTGCTCTAGAAGCATAGAGGAGGAATGTGTGATCAAGCCAAGAAGAACTATAATAAAGGAGTTTCTAGACTACTTAATGTAGAGCTAGATATTCAAGAAGAGAAAGAAGTCAGTTCACAATATAAGGAGTGTGTGTGTGTGTGTGTGTCTCAAGTATGGAAAGAGAAAATATGAAATAACTAAACATCTAAAAGGAGTAACATGAAATGGGTAAAGATATGAAATAGCTTGATGACTTCAATGGAAAACTGTGACAATACGGCTAAACCACGGGGTCGCAAAGAGTCGGACATGACTGAGTCACTGAACTGAACTGAACTGAACTGATAGAGTGCTATGGGGAGTAAAAATAAGGCTTCAGTTCAGTTCAGTCGCTCAGTCATGTCCGACTCTGCGACCCCATGAATCGCAGCACGCCAGGCCTCCCTGTCCATCACCAACTCCCGGAGTTCACTCAGACTCATGTCCATCGCATCAGTGATGCCATCTAGCCATCTCATCCTCTGTCGTCCCCTTCTCCTCCTGCCCCTAATCCCTCCCAGCATCAGGGTCTTTTCCAATGAGTGAACTCTTTGCATGAGGTGGCCAAAGTACTGGAGTTTCAGCTTTAGTATCAGTCTTTCAAATGAACACCCAGGACTGATCTCCTTTAGAATGGACTGGTTGGATCTCCTTGCAGTCCAAGGAACTCTCAAGAGTCTTCTCCAACACCACAGTTTAAAAGCATCAACTCTTCGGTGCTTAGCTTTCTTCATAATCCAACTCTCACATCCATACATGACTACTGGAAAAACTATAGCCTTGACTAGATGGACCTTTGTTGGCAAAGTAACGTCTCTGTTTTTCAATATGCTACCTAGGTTGGTCATAACTTTTCTTCCAAGGAGTAAGCGTCTTTTAATTTCATGGCTGCAGTCACCATCTGCAGTGGTTTTGGAGCCCCAAAAAATAAAATCAGCCACTGTTTCCACTGTTTCCCCTGTTTCCCCATCTATTTCCCATGAAGTGATGGGACCAGATGCCATGATCTTCGTTTTCTGAATGTTGAGCTTTAAACCAACTTTTTCACTCTCCACTTTCACTTTCATCAAGAGGCTTTTTAGTTCCTCTTCACTTTCTGCCATAAGGATGGTGTCATCTGCATATCTGAGGTTATTGATATTTCTCCCGGCAATCTTGAATCCAGCTTGTGCTTCTTCCAGCCCAGCGTTTCTCATGATGTACTCTGCATATAAGTTAAATAAGCAGGGTGACAATATACGGCCTTGATGTACTCCTTTCCTATTTGGAACCAGTCTGTTGTTCCATGTCCAGTTCTAACTGTTGCTTCCTGACCTGCATATAAAGGGCCAATATAATCTGAGTAAGGAAGGGCCCTGCTGGACAATGCCAGGTTTGGACTTTAATCTTAAGGAAAATGGGGAATCTCTTTGGCCTTCTCCAAAAAATTGTCTTAAGGAAGTAATTTAGATATACACCCAAAAATAAGTTGATGTGGAAATGTTCCTGATTTTTTTTTTGAAACAGTGTAAAAAGTTGAAAACAGTTACATAAGGGGCTTTTAAAAATAAAGTATTATACATCTGACAGACTATTATACATTATATATTAGACAGACTATTATATAGACCTTATGTTGATATGGAAAGATATAAGCAATACATTATTATATAAGCAACATAGATTATATGACAGTGTAAAGAATTCAATCTCATCAACATAGGCATGTGTAATTTTATGAAGTGATAAATTCCAAACCACTTGGTATATTCAGGTTTTGCACCTATTTTATACATTTCTGTTTTGCTTGAAATCTTTCAATGAACAAAACAATAAAGACATTTTTTAATTAAAAAAATTATATCTGGAGGATAACTACAGCAGCTCATAGGGATTGGTATGGAAGAATTTATTAGTTGGAACAAAAACTCGAGTGTATGTAACAAAGATTCATAAGGTATAAATTTCAGACAAGGTACAAATTGATTTTCCTTTCATGTAACAGAGTCAGAAGGCTTTAGGTCCAGGAGCCACCAGGGACCTGAGCGAGCAGCAGTGCTGTGCTGTCCTAAAAACTGGTACCTGAGATTTTCTAGGCCTTGCCATTTCCAGAGAGTGGGAAAGAAAAGGAGAAAGAAGCCAGTACCAGAATCTTTTTCAAGTTGGCTTGGAATATGCACACATCACTTCCTCTTACAGCCATGAGTGAGGATTTACTCATGGAATGGATCGAGGGTTGAGGGAAGGGTTACCATCTGTAGTGTGTGCCACAGGGAGCAAAGAATTCTAGATGAGGAACCTGGTTTGCAGATTGATGTTGCCATCAAGCTAAGAGAGGAGTTTTTGCTTTGTTGTTATTATTTATGTTCAAGTGAGTCTAAGGTGCATAAAATTGGATTAATTGTCATTTTAGGGTCACAGTATATGTTCTCATCATTGATTCACACAAGGTTCTCATTTGTTTGTTTGTTTGTTATTTGTTTACTGGGCTTTCTTTGTAGCTCAGCTAAAGAATCCGCCTTTACTTTCTCAGTAAGGAATCCGCCTGTGTTGTGGGGAGACCCAGGTTCTATCCCTGGTTGGTTCTATCCCCTGGAGAAGGGAACAGCTACCCACTCCAGTATTATGACCTGGAGAATTCCATGGACTGTATAGTCCATGAGGTCTCAAAGAGTAGGACAGAACTGAATGACTTTCACTATCTTTATTATAAACGAAATCGCCCTTCTACATAAAAACTAATTTGGATGGATTTTGCCTTCGAATAGAGTACCCCAAAACTCAGTGCTTAAAATGGCAATGATTCATTAGTTCATAATAAATGATTCTGTGGTTAGCCATTCCCCTAGGGTCACCTGGGTGGTTGGTCCCTGTGATCTGGGACGATTTGGTTGGATGGTCTAGGACAGCCTCACTCACAGTCATCTGAGGGTTACTACTCACTGTTGGTCAGTATTGGCTGTCAGCTGGGGTGATGGGACTGGCTGGACCTTGTTTCTCTGCCAGGCTAGTTATGTATTCATGTTGCAGTGGTGGCAGTGTTTCCAAACTCAGCAAGAGAGGGTGAGCTTAATATGCAAGCATATTCCAAATCACGTTCCATCATGTTTGCTAGTGTTCCACTGGGATGTAATTTGACAAGCCTACAGGCAGTATGGGAGAAGACTACTCAAAGGTTGCATATAGGAAAACACGGACGCCTTAAGACCATCATTACAACCATTACTACAGCATTCTACCATAGTGAATAAAGCCTACATGGACCTATATGGTCCTCAGCTACCCTACCCATCTCTGCTTCCCCACCACCCAAGGTAACACCACCCTGAAACTTGTATATATCAGTCCCACATTTTACTTTATATGAAGTATTTTTTTACTTGGTTTTATTTACATTTTAAAAAAGGTTATCATAAAATGTATCATCTTTGTGATTACTTGCTTTTTTAGGATTTATCTGTTTATTTTTGGCTGTGCTGGGTCTTTGTTGATGCATGGAGGATCCTCTCATTGCAGCGAGCTGGGGGCGACTCTGTGCTGTGGAGCATGGGCTTCTCATTGTGGTGGCTTCTCATTGTGGTGGCTTCTCTAGTGATGGAGCACAGGCCCTAGGGGCACGGGCTTCCGTAGTTGAGAATGTGGGCTCAGTAGCTGTGGCTCTAGAGTGCTGGCTCAGTAGCTGTCGCACACAGGCTTAGTTGCCATGTGGCAGGTAGAATCTTCCCAGAACAGGGATCGAACCCGTGTCCCTGCATTGGCAGATGGATTCCTAACCACTAGACCACCAGGAAAGCCTTGAGATTATTGTCTTATGTAATATTATATTGCTAAAGTACAATATTGTTGTGTATAACCATAAGTGATCTGCTTTGACTCATCTAACATTTCACACTATGAATATACCATAATTTGTCCTTTCACCTGAGGATGGCATTTGCGTTGTGTCCAACTTTTGCTACCATGAACAGTACTGCTGTGAACATTCCTGAACATGTCTTCTATTATGCACATGTAAGTGTTTCTCTTGGATATGTCTGGGAGTTAAATTGTGAATATTCAGTGCTGCAAAGAATTGCCAAATTATTTTCCAAAGTGGTTACAGGCCAATTTATATCCCTACCAGCAAAGTTTGAGAGATCCTGTTGATCTTCAACCTCTTCACCTATTCGTATAATAGTAAAAGGCTTGATGTGTAGGATTTAAAGGGGTGCAAAGTTGTATCTCATTGTGACTTGGATGACAGTGATTACATAGATTGTCCCAGTCATGGTCATTGACACAGGACACCAGAGTCTAGTCCTGGGGCTGTCTGGTGCCCTGGTCCCAGGCCTGCTCCTGCTCGTCTTCACCTGTTCCTATTTCTCTGACAATCCCTGTAACTGACGACTCACAAGGCCCCATGACAACCCTCAGTATTGTTATGACATCAAGTTCCTTCCACATCTAAGATCCTGCTTTTCTAAATCTCTTTTCTTTCAAAGCAGTCTCTTTTTAGAAGCCCAATGCAGGGAAAAGAACATGAGATTTGGAATTGCACACACCTGGCAATGGCACCCACTCCAGTACTCCTGCCTGGAAAATCCCATGGATGGAGGAGCCTGGTGGGCTGCAGTCCATGGGGTCGCTAAGAGTCAGATACGACTGAGCGACTTAGCTTTCACTTTCATGCATTGGAGAAGGAAATGGCAACCCACACCAGTGTTCTTGCCTGGAGAATCCCAGGGACAGGGGAGCCTGGTGGGCTGCCGTCTGTGAGGTCACAGAGAGTCGGATACAACTGAAGCGACTTAGCAGTAGCAGATATAAATTTTACTTCTTGTGCCTAACTAGCTGCTAGACAGTAGACGAGTGACCTAACAATATGCTCCAGCTCCCCGACATGGAAAACAAATGTATCGGTTCTCATTTAGTCACTAGCATTCTAGGTGGTGACGTACGCAAGTGGACAGGCAACATGCAGTGTATAATAAGTGCTCCAAATTGAAAGCATTGATTGTGACTCAGCAGACCTTCGCTCTGGATTCCAAACGGAAGGTCCCATCCCAGCGCAGCACCAAGATGCAACAGGCTAGCCTTGTGAGGTTAAATAGCTGTCTCAAGATTCATTCATGTCAAACAGAACTGTGGCTTCACTATGGCTCAGGAAAACATAGTGAGATCTGACAAATTCAATCTGCTACTTTTTAGGTAAAGTCTCAACGATGATAACATAGATCATTAGTCACCATTCCACCTGCACAGGACAGATTTCAGCATCAGGCATTTTCACCACGAGCAGTAACAACCAGGAAACTAAGGTGATTAAGGCCCCTTAGTGCTACTCTGCTCCAAGAGAAAGGGGTGGAGAGGTGCTGGGGGATGGACCAGGCAGTGTGTTCCCCTGAGGCTCACAAGACATGTCTTGTAAACCCAGCTCTGCCATGAGCTCACTGGTTGATTGTGAAAATATCTTGACTTCCCTGGGACTCAGTTTCTTGAAATAGTTGATGAGTACCTTTCTGATAAACATTTGCTGAGTTGAAGTGACTAAGATTCTAAAAATGGCAATGTGGAACTAAGCCACGCCCAGGGTCCCTGTTGATCCCCTACACATTGCCCACGCCCCAGATGAAGCAACAGCCCCTCTTCCATGAAGTCTTCTCTGACTTCCCCCGGCTGGCAAGTCCCTCCTTATGAGCTTGCAGCCTCCTGGTGAAACCCTTTTCACAGACTTTGGACCATAAAATGGTCCACTGAGGCCTGAAAGGAGTACAAAAGTTATAGTCTCAGAGGAGTCCACACTCCTTTTACAAGTGATGTTTTGAGGCTGGGATTACCTGGATCCCATCAATGGATGCTCCTGGTGAATGAAACTCAAGCCTCTTTGCAACAGCCTATGGCTCTCTTTCTGGAGTCTCATGGGTCTGCCTTATGAGAGACAGGCATTTTCCTGGAATAATCTTGTTATTTGAAGTTAAATCAGACATTGCTGCCACAGCAACCTTGAGTTGTGTTTAGAATATGTAATTGGTTTAGAAGAATTGTTTGAAGGTCTGTCATTTCAGCTCCTCAAGACTCAGATAGTATGAGCAAGACAATAAAGTGCTCTTCAATTTAATGCAAGGTAATAAGGCCTAAGGTGCTTCCCTGGTGGCTCAGCAGTAAAGACGGGTTAGATCCCTAAGTAGGGCAGATTCCTTGGAGAAGGAAATGGTAACCCAGTCCAGTATTCTTGCCTGGGAAATGCCATGAACAGAGGAGCCTGACAGGCTACAGTCCACGGGGTCACAAAAGAGTCAAGCATGACTTAGCTACTTAACAACAACAACAAATAAGATCTAAAACTGTATCTCAAGACTTGGGGCAAAAAACCCAGCTTATCGACTAATAGTCTATTTGATTTTCAGTGAAAACCCTCGTTTTCTGAGCTTCCATTTCTTTATTTAGAAAACAGGGGCGATCATAGTGGTCCTGCCTCTTTTGCAGGACCATCGAGAGGCTCAAAAAATATAATGTATGCAAGACCTTCCTGGCATTGCACAGGGGGTTGTTATTACCAGGGACCGTCTCCATCTGTTTCTGCGATGGCCCCTGGTTCCCAGCTCCCAAGAGCCCTCACTAATCCTTAGCTGACGGGAGGCGCTGTCATAACCATCACACAGATACTTTGTTTATAGAGCGCTTACTCAGAGGAGCTAAAGGCAATGGGGCTTCTCTTCTGTGCTGTCCCTCGGGGACGCTCGTATTATACCATCTCAGAAGTTGGACATATTTTGCAGGATAATCATCTCCAATTCTCTTCTGGTTGGTTTCAGCCCATTTCCCTTGCTGCATTCCCTGGGACCAAACTTCTCTCCTCGACTGGGGGAAGAGCGGTACCAGAGCCAGATGATCCAATTATAGAGCTCAGAAGACAACTGCTGCTACATACCGTGCAAATATACCTTGCTGATACTGATCTCTGGGACCTCACGTCGCATCAGTGGTGTGAGGTGTTTTCTCCACTGTTTGGCACCTGGCTCCACCCCTCCTAGTGGAATGGAGACAGGCTGCACCCTAACTGGGATGCCAAGAACACAGTTTTGTCCCTTTGCAGCCATGTATCACAGTGATTAAAAGCATATCTTTCTGATCCTAAGGGAACAGGTTGAAATCTGTCCTTGCAATTTACTACTTCTGTGATCTTTCACAAGTCACTCAACGTCAGCTTCCTTACATGTAAAATATATACCCTCACAGGGCTGTAGTGAGTATGAATTATCTATTTAAAGTGTTTAACATAGGGCATAGTAAGAACTCAGTAGGTACCATTATTATTATATCATCATTAAATCTGTGATCTCCTCCCCAACTCGGGTCTCAGTTACATTCATATACAATTTACCAGTTAACTGAACAAGTACTGGTGTGCCTTCTTGACGAGAAGTCTGATATTATCCCTTGAGTTCTTCCTGATATTTCTCATCTCCCCTGTGGCTTGTGCAAGAATCCTGGTGTGTACCAAAACCTAGAGAGAGGACCGGAGTCCGATTGGTCCCCTTCGGCCGTAACTTCTTGCTGCCACATGGTGGCGCTGTGGAAGCCGGGTTCTGCACAGCCTGAGCTTGGTCCCCAAGGATGCCTTTGCCAGCCAGGTTTAGTCTGTCTGCCTTCTGTCCTGTTCCTGCCTTTTCCTCTGCTCTGAACAGCAGGGTGGAAGGGCTGATTATAGCAGGTGGGAATTTGCAGGTCTCTGTGTCTGCTGCCTTCTAAATGGCTTCAGCCAATGGAAAGTGCTAGAAAGGAAGAAGCCGGAGAGCTTCTCCCCCTTTCTCTCTGCCACAGGCTTCTCCCTCAGATAACACCTGCTGCTTGCTGCTGCTGCTGCTAAGTCGCTTTAGTCGTGTCCGACTCTGTGCAACCCCATAGACGGCAGCCCACCAGGCTCCCCTGTCCCTGGGATTCTCCAGGCAAGGACACTGGAGTGGGTTGCCATTTCCTTCTCCAATGCATGAAAGTGAAAAGTGAAAGTGAAGTCGCTCAGTCCTTATTCTTTCCGCAGTTGCTTATCTCTAGGTTACCTGACGGTGCCTTGCTTGTCTTCTCAGAACTGCATCATCTGCTTAACAAATCTCTGCATTAAGACTTGGAACGCTTTCCGTTTTCTGACTAGACCCTAACTGACACAATGTGCTGACCCCCTGTTAGTATGCTGGGGCCCGCCTGTATGAACTCCGGGGTTATAGATCCCATCGCCCACGTGTTGATGCTCATCTATTGCTTTTACAACTAAGACTCTGAGTCAGGGTGACAGCCCTGAGGAACTCCCAGCCTCAGCCCTGGGCAGTGCTGGGCCCGGGATTCTCCTACACCCCTAGGCCCTGTGCCAGCCGGATTCACCAGTCACACCCCCCTGCTTTCCTGGTGAATTCTCCTTAGCAAATCTTGGCCAGGATTTTTCTCCTTTTAATTTCTGAAACGGGGTCATGTCCCCTCTATCCTTTGAAGGCTCTGAAATCCTTTTGCAAATTAATCTGTCAGCTCTCCAGCACCCAGCCCACTGTGACAAAGGCCATACGATTTTCTATTCCAATCATCCCCCTGGGCTATGGATGCCAAATGCCCTGCCTCATAATTGCATGACTAAGGGACAGCACAAGCAGAGAGCACTTCTCAGGGGCCTGATGTTTACTGAAGATGAAACTGGAGCTCAGCTCCTTGAAGCCTGCCTTGCTTCTCCCAAGTGGTTTTAATCACACACCCATCTGTGTTACCACAATTGCCTGTTTCTGCATCTGTGGTTGCTTCCACCACCACGTTGATAATTACGTGTACGTATAGGTGCATGCGTCTTGTCGTACCTCGGAGCATGAACTCTGAAGACTAGGATTGGGTCTGTATCTCACGTACAGATCACAGTGCCTGCCCCAGAGGAGGTATTCATCACATGTTTAATAAATGAAGGAGCGAATACATAAAGAATCAAGTGAGACACTCAATTAATGATTGCATAAATGAATGAATGAGTGAGTGAGTGGAAGTCAAGGAAGCTAATGAAAAGGGCAGACAGAGGACTGCAAGGTGCCTAGAGCGTTAACCATGTGCGGGTTCCAATCCTGAGACTGCACTCATTTTTTACAATCCAACACCAGGGACTTGCATCATAAGCCTGTTTGAAAGAATGAATGAGAAATATGAAAACCCTCTAAATCAGTTATGAGAGCTTTCCAAAATTTGAAGACTGACACTCAAATCCTGTTCCTCCAAATTGCATTTCCTGTTGTCTCCCAGCCCTCACCTAGAGATTAGCTACTAAAAACCATTCAGTCCTCCCAACGGCAATATTCCTGGCCAGGGATGTTCTTCCCGACTTATAGATAGCAAATCATTTATAAATAAGAAGGCATGAAGTAGATTTGTCCAAGATCCCTTGACTAGTTAAGGGATATAGGTTGAATTTGCACCCAGACCTTTGCTAAGGCCAGGGTGGCCTTTTCTACTCTCCCAGGCTACTTGTGCTGAAATGTGCTATTTACCATTTTAGGCAGGACTGTGATTTATCTGTGCAGCTAAAGGCAGGGAGGTGGCCGGCCTGATGGATGACACTGGACAGGGGACACTGCTTTGGATAGAGTGTTTTTCTACATGAAATGGAAATGGGGGGGGAGGGGGACATAAACCAGAGATTTCTACCAGGTACCTGTTAAAAGCCTCAATAACAGAATTGTATAAGCACACACTGTCTTTTAAGATTTTAATCCTCTTTTAGATTTTCTTTTTCAGGTCAATTGATTGAGCAGCAGTTTGAGTACCATCTGTCACTCACTACATTCTCAGCCAGGTTCTCGGCATCTGTCTCAGAAGAATACCCTATGCTTGTCACTTCCACACCCACCAGTGGTCACAGGTCAGAGCAGGGAGCCAATCCTTGTCCCACTGTTAACGCTCTTCTTTGTCTCTCCCCTCTTCTACTCACGAGTCCTCTGTGCAGGCCTTGCATCTGAGTGTGGGGACAGAGAAGTCCCTTGTTCTCCCTGCTCCTCCCTCACCCATTCATTCATTCATGCCTGAAATTCTTCCCAAGCTCAGGAAGTGCAACCTGTCAGCAGAGCCAGGAAGCTTGGACACAGATGATTACATTAGCACATTCTAAGAACCTTCACAGAGTCAGGAGGGAACAGCCAGCCTAGCTCAGTGGAGAGGAGAAAGCAGTTACTAAAGAAGAGAATGTCAAGTGACTCTTAAGAGATGAATTAAGAGTGCCCCCAGTGCAGAAGAAGAGAGGGAAGGGGGCTGCAGGGGGAAGGAAAGCTGCTGTGGCCAAGCTTGGGGGTTTGGGAGAGGCTCTTCACCCCCGTGGGGCCAGGAGGAGAGCCTGGAATGATTTATGACAGCAGCCTCCACACCAGGCTCAGAAAGGGGAACATCATCCCGTAAAGAGAGGCAAGCCGCTGGAGTTTTAGGCATGATGGTGTACTGAAAATGCCAAACAGGAGCTCTTTGAAGACACCAACTGGAGACAGCCCCCTTCCTTCCCTATCTTGTCTTTACTCAGCCCGGGATTCCTGCTCCCTGTCAGTCATGGAATCTGACAGTGGCGAGCAGCCAGCCAGAGCCTGCCTCTGGACCTCTTCCCGGATAGTTGTGGCATCTGCCCTGAGCACAGAAGCTCACGCAAATATTGCTTTCAGATACAGCAAAGCCCGGGCTAAAAGTCAGTTCTTACTGTAGTTTTTATGAGAACCACCTTCCTATCTTTAGTCTCAAACATCCCCTTCTGTGTTTTTGATCAAACAACTAATTCTGTCCTCCTAGAATGCCCTAGATTCTCCAGGTCCACATAAAGTTTTCCAATGAGCCTAAATGATGTGACTGTATCCTTTATGTTCTCAGCACACTTTACTCAGCACATAGGAAGTCATTTCTGCCTGGAGATAAAAGTGGAAAGTGAAAATGTTAGCCATTCAGTCGTATCTGACTCTTCGTGACCCCATGGACTATAGACAGCCAGGCTCCTCTGTCCATGGAATTCTCCAGGCAGCAATACTGGAGTGAGTTGCCATTCTCTTCTCCAAGGGCTCTTCCCAACCTAGGGATTGAACCCCGGTCTCCTGCCTTGTAGGCAGATGCTTTACCATCTGAGCCCCCAGGGCAGCCCTGGAGATAAAGTCATAGCTAATCAAGAAGCAAAGTCTTACTTGAAATGCAAACTCCAGGCACCAGCGTTCCCACCTCTCTATTTCTGGTTCGGGATAGTATCTGGCTTTTGGTGGCTGCCTAAACCTTGTGCTCTGACCTGAACACAGACTCGGGAACTTGTCAGGACTGAGTTTCAGTCCTGGCAGGAGCACTCCCTAAGTGTTATGTAATACTTGGTCACATCATTTAATCTCTCTGATTCTCAAGCTTCGTTGACAGATTAAGAGATCCTGGAGGAAAAGCACCCAGCCCAGTATCTAGAACACAGGACGTGCTCCAGCAGTGGCTGCTGCTGCTGCTGCTGCTGCTGCGTCACTTCAGTTGTGTCCGACTCTGTGCGATCCCATAGACGGCAGCCCACCAGGTTCCCCGTCCCTGGGATTCTCCAGGCAAGAACACTAGAGTGGGTTGCCATTTCCTCCTCCAATGCATGAAAGTGAAAAGTGAAAGTGAAGTCTCTCATTCGTGTCTGACTCTTCTCGACCCCATGGACTGCAGCCTACCAGGCTCCTCCGTCCATGGATTTTTCATGCAAGAGTACTGGAGTGGGGTGCCATTGCCTTCTCCGTCAGTAGTGGTGGCTACTCACAAATGCCCTTTCTTTCTTTTCTCTCCTCTTTGCCCCTTGCTACATGGGAGCTTTTTTTTTGTTTGTTTTTTCCTGCTACACTCAATGCCTATAGGGAAAAAAAAAAATCTAAAAAGCAAAACTCTAAACTAACTAGATTACAGAACTCTAAAAGATTCCCTCCATCCCCATGAAAAATGATCACAGGGAACAAAAATACATAATCAAGGGGAGAGATAAATATCACACAAAACTGTCATCTGACAATAAGAGGCGAGCCACGCTGCACTTGTCCTTATAATCGCTTCATGGAAACAGGCGCAGCGCTGAGCCGAGCCTGGAGTATATTATGAACCCCTGCAGACACAGAAATTTTGTGAGCTGTAGGTTGCAGGAACCCACAGAGCTGGGAAAGCAGAGGTTTAATGATATTTTAAATGTTTTGACTATGCAGAAGGCAGAATCTGCAGTCTAATCACTTTCAGAATACTTGATGTGCTGTTAGCATCCCGAGGTCCTGAGTTCGCCCCAGCCATCCACGCTCAAAGCAGGCAAAGTTCAAGGGAAGGAAAGGGGACTTCAAGTATATGGTGCACCCACGATGTGCCTGGTGCTTTTCTTCACTCTTTTCCCCTTTACTTCACAGCACTCCTGGGAGGCGGGTGTTCTGATCTACACCCCCAGGGCTGCAAGGTAACGGATGCTCTCCATCACTTGCTCTGTCATGCTCCCTGTAATCCACACCCACGGCTTCACAGAGGACCTGAACTCACTCCAGCAAGTGTCCAAATTTAAGTTATGAAAAAAATGTCCCTCAATTGACTCTCCTTTAAGTGTAAAACTTGTATCATTCAGCACACCCATGTTCACAGCGTTATTCGTAATAACCAAAAGGTGGAAGCAATGCAAGTGCCCACTGATGGATGAATGGACAAGGAAAATGTAGTGTTTGCCCACAATGGAATAGTGAACATTGCATATGTCAGTCCCTCAGTCGTGTCTGACTCTGTGTGACCCTATGGCTGTGGCCCGCCAGGCTCCTCTGTCAATGGGGATTCTCCAGGCAAGAATATTGGAGCGGTAGTCATTCCCTTTTCCAGGGGATCTTCCCGACCCAAGGATAAAACCCAGGTCTCCAGCATTGCAGGAAGATTCTTTACTGTCTGAGCCATCAGGAAAGTAAATGGAATATTATTCAGCCTAAAAGGGACAGAAATTCTGACACATGCTACCACAAGAGTGACCTTTAAAGACATCATGCCAGATAAAATAAACCATTCACACACATACACAAAAATACTCTGTGATTCCATTTATATGAGATACTTAGAGTAGTCGTAGTTATAGAACTGGAAAGTGGAATGGTAACCAGCCAGAGCCTGGGGAAGGGGAAAATGAGGAGCTGCTTAAAGGATAGGGAATTTCCATTTTGCAAGGTGAAAGAGTTCTGGAGATGGATTGAACAGCACCATAAATAGACTAACAGTGCTGAACTGTACACTTGAAAATAGATAAGACGGTCAAATTTATGTTGTGTATATTTTACCACAAGTTAAACATAATGAAATCATTCTAACCTTTGGGGCTTCATTGTGTCAAGATAATTTACTGAGATATTAATTGTGCTTTGTTCCCTCTGAAATGGACAATGGATGGAAAGAATGGAGCTCAGAGAGATTGTCTTACTCTGCTCCTGTCCCCGTTCTAAAAAGGAGCCCAAGCTTCTTTGTGCCCTAGCCCCAGAGGAAACTGTTGTTCTTGGCTTTTATAAAAAGTCAATTCTTTAAGGTGATTACACTCTTTGTTAAAGACAGAAAGAGTCAAAGGCCTTTCAGAGTTGTCACTGGAGTAAAAGGGGAGGGAGAGGCAGAGACAAGATTACGCAGAGCCAAGAGCGGGTTCTGGAAGGCCATGGAGGAAGGTCAGAGAGGTCTCAGTCTGCAAGTCCTGGGTAACTGCAGAAACCCTTTCAACGGGAACCCGCTGCACTGAAGGCAGCAGAACCTTTGCCAAGACTAGGAGACAAGGTACCTGGAATGTTACTACTGTGTCCTCCAGCCTTAGCAAAGGCCCAGGTGCCCAACACAAGACCAGATAAGTGGATTTGCCTAAATCCAAAATGTTACGAGCCCTAGGCAACTACCTTTCTTAAGCACAGCTGGTGTGACCTGAACTCCAGAGGGCTCTCCTCAAAGGCTGAACTCTGCAGAAGGATGCTAGGAGCTTTGCAAACACTGAGGGCAACAAATTCTAGTATTTACTGAGATTGGATGATCCATCAGCTTTGAAAGATCAAAGTTGTACTTAAAATAATATTCAAAGCTGGTTTAATTTGATTAAAAAGATTCAGTGATGTGACATTTTTCTGAAGACTTGAGTTTGTGGAAATACATCATATCCACTAAAATTTGTTACTTTTATGACCAGCACCATACTTTATTTGTAAGTAGATTACAGTGTCAATAATTACATTGACAACACTTTATACATTTCATTGTATAATATTAACATCATACCAAAACATCCACAGTTATAGTCTTGGTAATTTAAAATCTTTAAATACAAGCCATATTTGAAATGCTGAACATAAAAGAGAAATAGAAATGCCAAAAAAAAAAAAAAAACTGGAAATAACTAAAAGAAACCACTGCTGCTGCTAAGTCACTTCAGTCGTGTCCGACTCTGTGAGACCCCATAGACGGCAGCCCACCAGGCTCCCCCGTCCCTGGGATTCTCCAGGCAAGAACACTGGAGTGGGTTGCCATTTCCTTCTCCAATGCATGAAAGTGAAAAGTGAAAGTGAAGTCGCTCAGTCGTCTCCGACTCTTCGCGACCCCATGACTGCAGCCTACCAGGCTCCTCCATCCATGGGATTTTCCAGGCAAGAGTACTGGAGTGGGGTGCCATTGCCTTCTCCGAAAGAAACCACTATCCCCCCAAAAAAATAAATAAAATCATCTGGTTATGTATTTTAAAAGAAAAAAGGAATCGAGAAAATCATATGATCATATATATTTTAACAACATAGTTATATTTCTTTAGACCTATGTGAAAGGTAGCACACTAAATTCTATGTCCTTTTTTATCTAAAATTTCTTCTTAGCAAATTATTTGCATACAACATTCTGTGATTGTCTAGATGCACCTCAAATTTTGATAATCCAGCTGCTCTGAATAAGTACTCAGGCACCCCTTCTAGACACCCGACTTTGCTATCTCCTCCAGAGCAGGTGGACCTTGCCTGCTAGGATGGAATTGGCTCCTGCTGGACTGGTTCAGGCTCCTGTCTTGATAGTAGGACCCTCAGGGGATTGCTATTCACTCATCAACAAGTTTCTCTCCAGCTGGCTTCTCCTGTGTTCTCTCCTGGGAGCATTCCCGGCTCTAGACTTCAGTCCTGGAGACTCCAAGTCTTGCTTTGTCCCTTAGAAGTCTCTTCAATTTGATCAATCCCAAGGAAGGTTCAATTTGATAGCCTCCCTTTGGGGGAGGAGACAGAGCTCTTAAAGGGTATCAAGGCTCTGGTAAGTTGCTCACAGTCACCTAGAGACAGCAGCAAAGCCAAGACTGTAAAGCCAAAGTCTATATGGCTCCAAAGCTTGTATTACTTGCTTATGTACCAAGCTGCCTCTGCAATCCCATATCTACAAAGAGCCATAAAATCAATGTGTGTTTTTGCATTTTTTAAATTTTATACTGAGGTATATTTGATTTACAGTGTTGTATTAGTTTCAAGTATATAGCAAAGTGATTTCCTTATACATATGCATGTATCTATTCTTTGTCGGATTCTTTTCCCATATAGGTCACTACAGAGTACTGAGTAGAGTTCCCTGTGCTATATAGTAAGTCCTTGTTGATTATCTGTTTTCAACCAATGTTGATTAAATAGTTTTAGGTTTCTTCATGTAAAATACGTCAGAAATGCATGAAGAATGAGCTTGTGTCCATTCTATGTTGCAGAGAAAAGCATCTGGGGGCAGAGAGGATAAATCCTCACCAGGTAGCATGACCTCGAGCATTTCAGCTCTCTGGCTTTCAATGATCTTGTACACAAAATGGGTACTTGTAACTAAATGGTGTCTCAGAACCTTCCAAATCTGTCATTTTTGTAGCCAACCCTAGTCCTAGCCAGTCAGTGAGACCCCAAACCAAGGATAAAATTCTCAGGAGCGCAGGACCCATAGCCCTTTCCCCGCAGGGCCTTCTTGGTCACGGACAGGTGCTCCTCAAGGACAATGTCATTTCTGCAGGAAAGGATGAGATTTGTCAGGCTGCCACCCGGAATGACTTATTTTCCCTTCCCTCCCTGAGCAAAGCGGATGCATCTCTGTCACATGAACATTTCTTCCCTCCTCCCCAGACAGAATGACCTGGTCATCACGCAACAGTAACTCTGTTTTTCGTTCTTCTTCACCGCAGTCAGGAGTGGCTCACATGTGATTCAGTTTTTGCCGTTGGACCTGGTGTGGGGTCATGTCAGCCTGATCTCATAAGCTACGCTTTAAGAACTTTCCTCCTCCTTCCTCTTCTTTCTCTCTGCCCGGCCCCCGCCCCTTGCATGTTTTTTTTTTTTTTTTCTTTAACACTGGCCAGGGTAGAGATCCAGAGAGGAAAGCCCCTGCTTTCAAGGAGCTCAGAGACCACATGGAAGAGAGTTTACCCAGAAAGGAGTGCCGAGTGAGGATCTGAGCTGGGTGGAGGAGGGCAGGCTGTACTCGGTGGCTGAAGCTGAAGACAGGTTCCAAAGCATTTCTAGAGCGATGAGGATATTGAGATGGTGACAAAAGAGAGGAGAGATGTTTGCCTGCTTGATGGCTTGATGGCAGGTGCATGGCGATGGAGAGGGCTTGAAAGGGCCTGAAAAGGCAGAGGGTTCAGTTTGTATAAGGGCACAGAGGCTGAACTTGCAGGAGAGGAGCACAGAGGGTGTGCTGGAGAAGCGAATTGAGTTCATTCACAGCAGCCGTGTGGGAGGGGGCTGCCCCTCCCTGTCCTGCTCAGGCACAGAGGTGAATAGATTCACTCCGAAGCCACCTCCGTTTTATATATTTTTATTAAAAATGGACCCCCTTATTGGCCTGGATGCACATGTGTACGCATATGTGGGGATGTGCCACACAAAAGACTCGGGGACTGCCTCTGTCCCTTTCTGGTGAGTGGAGGCTACTTTTTCACATATGAGCTAATGAGGAGAGAGAACCTGCAACTTTAAGGCAGGATTTGAACCCGGGTCTCTCCATCTCCAACATCCTACTCTTCCAGCTGCTAGGACCAGTTCTAGCACCTAATTGTATGTGTCAGCTATCCAGTCAAGTCTGACCCTTTGCGACACTATGGACTGTAGCCCGCCAGGCTCCTCTGTCCATGGAATTCTCCAGGCAAGAAAACTGGAGTGGGTTTTCATTTCCTTCTGTAGGGGATCTTCCCAAGGCAGGGATCAAGCCCGGATCTCCTGCCTTACAGGCAGGTTCTTTACCATCTGAACCATCGGGGAAGCCCTTCTCTAACACCTAGTGAAGTGAATGAATGCCTGTGAAGTGTGGACTCCTCCTTCATAAAAGTGGAATCATAAAAATGACCTTACAGCATCGTGAGGATTTATGAAATGATCGCACACAGCAGGACCGTCTTCATTTGTCTCCCCACACTTACTCTGCTTTCCACCAGAGTGAATGTTTCAAAATGCAAATCTTACTCATTTCCTCCACCCTCCATTTTCCCATCCTTACAATTTCCATCAAAGCCCTGTTGCTCTTAGAATAAGTTCCAAAGTCTTATTATGGCCAACAGAGGAGGGCGCTTAGATGCTACACGCTTGCCAAACCCTTATCCATTCCTTAAATGGTACAGTTCCCTAGAGTCATGGGCCTTTGTAAGCTCCTGGTCATCTATTAGAGCACACTCCAATGAGATATCCTCAGAACCCTCCCTGGGGGCCCATATGAGTCTGAGTGTTTACATGACACCAGATCACCTTCCCCTTAGAGCTTCCCGTGTGTGATCAGTTACTTACATGACTAGTCCTGTCTCCCCACCAATTACAGGGTCCATCTTATATGTATCAAACATATTCTGTTTACCATTTTACTTCTCCTAATCCAAGTCTTAGACCATAGTGGGCTTTCAATGAATATCTGTTGGATGAATGATGTTCATGAAGTGTTAGATTCCTCTTACCTAACAGAGAGATGGCATGTCAGGAGGTAGTGGTTACCAGTCAGGGGTCTAAGTCTTACTTTGCAGATGGAAAAACTTCACTTTGTTGGAGTATAAACTAAATGGAGTCATGTTCAAGAGAACTGAGTCACAAGGGACTGAATAGCGTAGACCAAAATGTCAAAATGTCCATCCATAACAAGAGGATTTTTGCTCATATATTCTAGACTAATTACATTAGTCTAGAATTAATAGTGACTAATTCTAGTCGCTAATTGCATGTGATATGTGGCTGAAAAGGAAGAAGAGGAAGAAAAGGTGGAAGAGGAGTAAGAAAGATAGTATGGTGGAAAGACAGTAGGTTTCTTGGTGATAATTTTTTTTTAAATAGTGCCTCTAATAAGCGCCTTACCAAATTAATACGGATAATGATAAGAACAAAAATAATAAGCATGTAGCAACTGACATTCAGTGAAGTCTTACTAAGTTTCGGCAAAGTGCTTTGTTTTCTTTATTACTACAACCATATGACAGGCTTCTCTGGTGACTCAGATGGTAAAGACTCTGCCTGCAATGCAGCAGAAAAGATCTCCTGCAGAAGGAAATGGCAACCCACTCCACTATTCTTGCCTGAAAAATCCCATGGACAGAGGAGCCTGGCGGGCTACGTCTGTGGAGTCACAGAGTGTCAGGCACGACTGAATGACCCAGCATGTGAGCACAACCATATAACATAAAAATGGATTATTTTGCAGATGAGGAGTTTGAAGCTCAGAGAAGTTAAGCAAGTTGCTCATTATCACACAGCTAAGAAGTGGCAAGGCAAAGATTTACAGAATCTGATTTATACAGAGTCTGAATGTTTTAGCTGATTTACTAGACTGAATATATTGACAAGTTATGTGCTCTCTCTCAGCTTCAGTTAACCCTCTCTAGAATAAAAATTCTATCTGATTTCCCTTGTAGAATTTTGTAACAGTTCAAAATGCCATTGGATGGGAAAGTGCTTTGTAACCCTAAAGGACTTTGCAGAGATAATGCGCTAGAATTATTGATATCACTGATTAAATGAGTGTTTGGGAGAATCAGGATATTTTACATTGAAAAGATGTGGCCTGTGTGTTTATATGATGCCCCCATCAGTTCAGTTCAGTTCAGTTCAGTCGCTCAGTCATGTCCGACTCTTTGCGACCCCACGAATTGCAGCACGCCAGGCCTCCCCGTCCATCACCAACTCCCGGAGTTCACCCAGACAAACGTCCATCGAGTCAGTGATGCCATCCAGCCATCTCATCCTCTGTCATCCCCTTCTCCTCCTGCCCCCAATCCCTCCCAGCATCACAGTTTTTTCCAATGAGTCAACTCTTCGCGTGAGGTGGCCAAAGTACTGGAGTTTCAGCTTTAGCATCATTCCTTCCAAAGAACACCCAGGACTGATCTCCTTCAGAATGGACTGGGTGGATCTCCTTGCAGGCCAAGGGACTCTCAAGAGTCTTCTCCAAGACCACAGTTCAAAGGCATCAATTCTTCAGTGCTCAGCTTTCTTCACAGTCCAACTCTCACATCCATACATGACCACTGGAAAAACCATAGCCTTAACTAGATGTCACTGGGTAAAAAAAGGAAAGAAAGACTGATAAGTACATTGTCGTGTGTTTACTATCTTGGAGAAGGAAATGGCAACCCACTCCAATACTCTTGCCTGGAGAATCCATGGACAGAGGAGCCTGGCAGAATACAGTCCATGCGATCGCACTCAGTCAGTCATGACTGTGGGACTAACTTTCACTTTCACGTCTTATTATCTTAACATGTGCCATTGCCATGCCAAGCACGAATTTTTAGTTTTATGTAATATGCACGTATATATTATATAATGTATACACTATGTATATACTGTATACGTTTAGTTTTCAGACAAGCTGGATGGTTATCCTTATTTTGCTGGTGAGGAAACTGAGACAGAGAGGGAAAGGAACTCTCTCAAAGCCCCAGCACTAGGACGGGATAAAGGAAACTTCAAATCTGAGCAGTCCCAGACCTAGCCCTTAATTACTACCCAGCGCTGCCTCTCTCATCAGCAGAACAAAAATTAAGCTGTTAAGATTTTCAACAGAGTGTACAGAAAAGAGTGCTGTTTATGCTTTTTAATGCAATTCACCTGACTCACTTGGAAACACGTTGGATGAACCAATTCATCCTGACAAAAGGAGAAGGGTAATTAGTTAATGACAATTGATTTGGGCTTCCTTCGTCATCTGCAGGAGGCTGATACATCAGTTGGCTTCCCTCCCCCTCCCTTTTCTATTCTTTATTCACAACAAATCGCACCCCATATGGACATCATTAGCTGGTGTTAGCTTGCCTCTTCTTTTAAATTGGAGTTGAGCATCACCACCAGTTTCATCTAGTGAAAGAAAATGGAAAAGGAAGGGAAAAAAAAAGAAAGCAAGACCCATTGAGCTGTTGAATAGGCCAAAAAATGAAGTGTATTACAAAGCACTTTCATTGTCTTCAAAGGACAACCTTTGTCCTCTGCCGGTTCTGTTATTGACCAGCTGCTTAGTTAACTGTGGTATCCATCTGCCAGCCCCGCAGTCTTCGTTGGGAAAGAGGGAAGGTGCTGACCCTTCCCAGGAAGCGATGGTGACAGGTCTGTAATTTGATAATCTCTTGTTCAGGAAAGATTTCACTTTGTTCCTTGATATGCATCCCGGCCACTGGTGTGCCTTTGAGGCTTCTGATAACGCCAACTTTTCCTTCCTAAAAGCCTCCGTGTGGGATAAAGAGGGATAATGGAAGAACCCGTTTCTGTCTGTTTGGCCTTACTTTTATTTTTCTAAAAATCAGAGATGAGTTATTGTGGTTCCACTAAAAAAAAAAAAATGTGTTTATTATGATTTGTGGGTTTTGCAGAGAAAGAAAAACAAGCAGATAAACTTTTAGTGCAGAATGTGGGCAGTTGTTCTGAACTTGGGGGATAAGACTTTAGACGTGGCAAAATGCATCTGTGTGGTAGCTATCAAACTGCCTGGCTTTGGAATGAAAAGCTGCACGCTGTGTCCAGTTTTAAGCTCAAAGCTTGAGTAGAGAAAAAGAAAAACATTATTTCTCCTATCACTTTGTGTTCTTAGCACAATAGAATAAGAGATGAGTGAGCCTGGATTTGTTGAACAGTAGGAATTATATGCTGACAGTGGAGGGTTTAGTAAAATCCACAAACATGTTTTTCATCCTGCATTTTCATTCTGACTGGTAAGCCTCTTGACATTTTAATAAAACTTATCATAGACTGCTGATTGAATTATATTTATCAACGTATTGGCAAGGCCATGTAGAATAGAGAAAAATAGCCAATTTAGCCTCAACCTATGAGTTCCAGCCACTCAGTGTAGGAGTTTGTTTTCTTTATTGTTGTTTTGTTGTTTTTTGTTGTTGTTTTTGTGACAGTGTTACATGTTGAGCCTTGGTTTGCTCTTCAGACAAAAGTGGATAATAATGGGACTGATCACAAGCCTTCAAGAGGGTGTGAGGTAGGACAGGGTGTCATATTCTCCAGTATAAAATCACTCTAGGCCTTCTCTCTTCCTGAACAGCTTGCTGCTGCTGCTGCTACTAAGTCACTCAGTCGTGTCCGACTCTGTGCGACCCCATAGACAGCAGCCCACCAGGCTCCCCTGTCCCTGGGATTCTCCAGGCAAGAACACTGGAGTGGATTTTCATTTCCTTCTCCAGTACATGAAAGTGAACAGCTTATCATGGTTTAAAATACCCCATCTATGCATGCTGTCTCTTTATCCTTTCCTAGAGAGGACATGAATGGATTACATAGGCTGCTGTCTAATATCAGATGTCCTTGCACGCATGCAAAGTTACTTCTTCATGCCCGACTCATTGCGACCACATGGACTATAGCCTGCCAGGCTCCTCTGTCTGTGGGATCCTCTAGGCAAGAATACTGGAGTGGGCTGCCATCCAGGGGATCTCCCCGACCCTGGGCTTGAACCCTCATCACCTGTAGCTCCTGCATTGCAGATGGATTGTTTACCACGAGCCACCAGGGGAAGCCCATCAAACGTCCTTAGTGACATGTTTTTCTTCCCAAGCTACACTGGGATGGTGGTGGGGATGAGGAAGAGTAATGACCTTATCTCCAGGTGCTACATCATTGTCTCAAGTGTCAGACCCTGGTCTAATCAATCTAGGACAAGCAGCTGGCTTGTTTTGTCTTGAGACCCATGTCTCAAGCTGAAATGACTCATCAGAAAGAACCAGCCTCATGGAGCTGCTATCCTCAGGAGGAACTAATGGACGTGGTGGGTACTGATTGCTCCATGACCTGAGATCTTCAGTTTTCCTTCTCCATAGCCCACCTTTTCTTGGCTTATTTGAACTTCACTACTCTGTTTTGAGCTCCAGCCAGCTTTGGGCTTATTCCCGAAACAAGAGCCTCTAGCACCCAGCCTCCAGAGTTGGCCTCCAGAGTTGGCCTCCAGAGTTGGCCCTCAGAGTTGACAGCTCCAGTCCCAGCACCTCTCCTCTGCTCTTGGTGAACCCAGAAGACCATCCATTCAGGTCCTTCAGTGAACATTGTCACCAGACTTTCTAGATAAATTAGGTTCCAAGTGCATTATCCATCTTAGCCACAGCCCCCTCCTGTTCTTCTTTCATTATCTTCACCAATGAATGGCTCCTCTAGCCCTTGAGAATCTTACTTAGATCCCAGCCTTCTCCACCCCTAATAGCATGTTGTAAAGATCTGTTAGTTCTACCGGCTTAATCCTTTTTTAAATTTTATTTTATTGAAATATGAGCTTCCCTTGTGGCTCAACTGATAAAGAATCTGCCTGCAATGAGGGAGACCTGGGTTTGACCCCTGGGTTGGGAAGATCCCCTGGAGAATGGAAAGGGTACCCACTCCAGTATCCTGGCCTGGAGAACTCCATACAGCCCATGGGGTCGCAAAGAGTCAGACCTGACTGAGCGACTTTCACTTTATTGAAATATAGTTGATTTACAAACCTGTGTTAATTTCTGCTATACAGTTAAGTGAGTCAGTTATACACATATGCATTATTTTTCATATTTTCCCCTATGATTTACCACAGGATATTGAATATAGTTCACCTCTAGCTTCAGCTGCTGGTATTTGTCAGTGATAAAACCACACACACACAAAATCTTCATTGGCTTCTTTGGTGTCTTTCCAAATTACTGCCTGACCTACAATCCTTTCATTGCTTCTTATTACCCTCTGGATAAAGCCCAGCCCCCATAGAATGGTGTGCAGTGCTCTCCAGCATTTAGTCCTCCACCCCTAAAGCCTGTAGCCTTTCCCCTTATACCTTCTCCTTCTGCCAAAAATGACCTGAACACAGCTCCAAACACACTCTGCTCTTCCTCCTCTGCTGCTGTTGCTGCTAAGTCACTTCAGTCGTGTCCAACTCTGTGTGACCCCATAGACGGCAGCCTACCAGGCTCCCCCATCCCTGGGATTCTCCAGGCAAGAACACTGGAGTGGGTTGCTGTTTCCTTCTCCAATGCATGAAAGTGAAAAGTAAAAGTGAAGTCGCTCAGTCGTGTCAGACTCTTAGCGACCCCATGACTGCAGCCCACCAGGCTCCTTCATCCATGAGATTTACCAGGCAAGAGTACTGGAGTGGGGTGCCATTGCCTTCTCCCTTCCTCCTCTAGATCTTACTGTCTAGATCCCTTCTCTAAATTGTTTGGTCTATTTGTTTATTTAAAATTTGTAAATAGTATGTACTATGTGCCAAGTATTTCACAAATATTAACCCATCTAATCCTGACTACAATCTAAGGTTATTTCTGGGGAGATTGGGGCACAGAGAAAAGAGATTATTCTTGAAATCATTGAAGATTCAAGGCTCAGACTTCTGTAGTCTCATATCATTATGTTTGTGTTCATCATTCAGAATGTCATCTCATTTGTCTGTCGGGACTTTCTATATATTCATATAATGAGGCGCTACTCAGCAATTAAAGAGAATAATCTATGGAAACAAATAGCAACACGGATGACGTATCAGCAAATGTATTATGCTCAGAAAGTGAAAGAGATCAGGATCAAAAGGCTACATGATGCTAGTGACATGGAATGTCATCCTTCTGGGAAATATAAAGCTAGATGGACAGAAACAAATCAATGGTTGCCAGAGACTAGAGGTGGCAACAGAAGGAAACTACAAAAGGATACAAGGGAAATTTTGGGGGGAGATGATGAAACTGTTCTATATCTTGACTATATGCAGTTACATGACACTATGTTTGTCCCAAACTAAACACTTAAAAGCATAAATTTGTACATTGTGTTTCTAAAAAAAAATAATAATAATCCAGATCTTCATATTTAAAATGAGTTGAAAGGTCTCTGTATCAGGTTCAAGAGTCTGACCTCCAAGACCCTCTACAGGTTCCCTCCAGACTTTCATACTGTATTCCTCCCCATTCTGAACTCAGGGGAGAGCTACTTCCCTTTTAAGATAGTCTCTGCAGTGAACCCCTGAGCAGAGGTGATTTGAAGCCGGCACGTCTAAAACCACTATTCTAAACTCCAAGTTAGTAACTTTTAGACTTTGGTGTGTACTAGAAGAGTCCCCGGGAGAAACTTGTTAAAATGCTCCAGGTTCCAGACATTCTGATTATGTAGGTCTGAAGTGAGACTTAGGAATCTGTTTTGTTGAAAAAAAAGAGATGGGATTTAAGAGATTTTTGTCACACTTAGACAAACATTACCAAAGGAGTCCCAAAGGAAAATAAGCTAGATAAAGTCCAATTATTTGAAGACTGTGGCTTGACACCAGGGTCTTCCCAAGCTCATGAGGCAAAGGCCACCTCCTCTGCCTCCTGTGAGCTCGGCCAAAGAGGCCCTGGAAGAGGTGATGTCATCCACATTGACGTCTAAGCCCTTTGCTCCGGATTCCTGGTTCCTGGTTTGCTTTTCCTTTGCTTTTTATCAAAGATGATACTTTGCTCCTGTGCAAGGGCCTTTGGCCTCCTCATGGCCCCAGAAGCCAACCAGATGAAAATACAGTAAGTCTAACATGCCAGTAGTGGAACTTGTTCGTAGTCAGAGATCATTGTATAGTAGGGAGGGGAAAAAATCCAGGGCAGAAGTAAGTCTAGAAAGCCCTTAGTCTTGTAGTTGAAAGAGCACAGCCTTTGCAATGAGACCATGGACTTGCATCTTGACCCTGCCTCTGGCTATCTGTGTGACTTTGGGGAAGTCACTTAACCTTGAACCTCCATTGTTTAGTAAAGGAGGTCACGAAAACCACCTTCTGAGCAATATGGTTTGGGAATGACACATGCATATGCTTCTCTTTTCTTTTCATTTGTTTTTATTGAGGCATAATTTCACATATATACAGTAAAGTGCATGTGTCTTAAGGGCACAACGCAATGACTTTCTACACAGTAAATGCAGCCATAGAACCACTACCAGATAAACACTACCAGAGAACATTTCTGGCACCCCAGAAGACTCCTTTTTGTCCCCATCCAGTCAGTAACCCCTGAAGAGTAACCAGTCTTCTGACTTCTATCACCAGAGATTAGATTTCCAACACATGGCTTTTTGACAGATATCAATGTTATTTTTGTGACACAGGGTGAAGCAAATGTCAGAAAATCATGACCAGATGCTTCTTAAGCAATGACCTCATTGGAGAGCTTGGGGAAGAGATATTCAGAGTCAGTGACACATTAGAGGTTACACTTCCTGGTATATCTTAGCAGTAAGAAGAGGGATAGTAATTCTGGTCCTTGAAGGGGAAAAAGTGTTCACCCTGCTATGAATCCATGTGGAAGTGAACCTAGCCATGGTGAAATATTGTTTCTGACACTTGAAGGATGAAAGTGTGGAGGTGATAGATCATTGAGGAAGGCAGGCAGACAGATGCAAAGTTTGCAGGAGAAAATGAAATGATTTATGTGACATAGCATATAAAATTGAGAAGTACAGTTAGCTGCCTACACTCAGCCTTCACACTCGTAACCTTCGTGTTCAGCCTCATTGTTACCTCCTAAAGTAGTTTGTAAACCATTCTTCTCTTCTGCAGTCCCCCAGGCACTGCCTTTTCATTGGCCTATTGCCTCAGCTTCCTAAATAGTCCCATCTTAAACCAACCCACTCTGTCTCTAGGATGATTATTCTCCCAACACATTGAATCTTGGGAACCAGTGGCTACATTGCTTCCAAGTTAAATGCCCATCTGACTATGATACAAAAGCTCCTTTCTTAATACCCCCGTCCATCATGTAGTCTTAAATCCAAACAATCATTTCCATTCACTCTAGACAAATCCTTCACTACTGCTTCCTGCACTCTGGGCCTTCCCTGACTCTTGGCTGGCATGCCCTTTCTGTCTTCTAATACAACTCTAATCCTTTGTCACCTCCATGACAACTGTCACTCGTACGTTGAACTTTCTTCTACCCAGCTTCCCTTCTACCAGACGGAAGCCACAGCTCCCTCCACTGTATACATCAAGGCCTCACTTACGTAAGTCACATACGACTTCCCAGGTGGCTCAGTGGTTAAGAATTCACCTGCTAGAGCAGGATGTGTGGGAGACACAGGTTCGATCCCTGGGTTGGGAAGATCCCCTGGAGAAGGAAAGGGCAACCCACCCCAATATTCTTGCCTGGGAAATCCCATGGACAGAGGAGCTACAGTCCATGGGGTTTCAAAGGACTACAGGCTACAGTCTGTAGTCCTTTGAAAGGACTGGCAGGCTACAGTCCATGGGGTTTCAGAGACTTGGACACCACTGAGGGACTAAGCACACACTCATAGGCTTTGCCATGCTGTACTCTGTTTAGCTGCTGTATGCCTGACCATCATTGTATAAGGTGGCTCAGCTGTGAGGCACGTGGCATGTGCAGGAGAGGAGAGAAGTGGGAGAAGCCTGCACTACATTTAAGGGATGATGTGCCCCTGGAAGCCTCCTTCCTACTGGAAGACACCTGCCCAGATCTCAGGTTTCCAGGGTGGGTGCCAAGGATCATGCATTTGTTCCGAATGAGGTATGACATCATTCTCTGAGGGTTTTAACTGGAAGGTGGGACACGGCAGCCAGGAACTCAAGGGAGAGATGTGTGGCAAGCAGAATTCTAAGCTCTTCCCAATGGTTTCCTGATCCCTGATGTACATGCCCAACAGAATCCCCTGTACTAAAGTTCAGTTCAGTTCAGTCATTCAGCTGTGTCTTACTCTTTGTGAGCCCATGGACTGCAGCATGCCAGGCTTCCCTGTCCTTCAGCAACTCCCAGAGTTTACTCAAACTCATGTCCATAGAGTAGGTAATGCCTTCCAACCATCTCATCCTCTGTCGTCCCCTTCTCCTCTCACCCTCAATCTTTCCCAGCATCAGGGTCTTTTCAAATGAGTCAGTTTTTCACATCAGGTGGCCAAAGTATTGGGGGTTTCAGCTTTGGCATCGGTCCTTCCAATGAATATTCAGTGACTGATTTCCTTTAAAATTGACTGGTTGGATCTCCTTGCAGTCCAAGGGACTCTCAAGAGTCTTCTCCAACACCACAGTTCAAAAGCAACAATTCTTTGGTGCTCAACTTTCTTTATAGTCCAACTTTCACATCCATACATGACTATTGGAAAAACCACATCTTTGATTAGATGGACCTTTGTTGGCAAAGTAATCTCTCTGATTTTTAATATGCTGTCTAGGTTGTACTTTTATTTTCATTATCAGGTTATATTACAAGGCACCACTTGCTTTAAAATAAGGAGATGACTCATATGAAGTGATGCCACACTTTAGGAATGAGAAACCTCTTTTGTTATCCACTGAGATTCTGGAGTTATTTATTATAGCAACATAAACTTCCAATGGCTGTGTGACATACCAGTGAAATCTTTATCAGGCAATTTTACTTACCCTTGGAAAATGGTAGCTGGCCCTTGGTATAGTGTATTTATATTGTATATTTAATGTCTTAGTTATGCAAGAACAAATGTATTTGGAGACTGTAGCCCTTGATTATTTTTAGCAAAATCCATTCTTAAATTTTATTTTTTAATGAATAAAGACATGAAGCATCTAAACTTTTCCCACAAATTATGTGCTTATTATTATAAAATGTAGAAATTACAGAATTAGAGAAAAAAACAATCCCCCATGATCTCATAACCTTTAATGACATTGATGATAATATATTTCACCTTTCTTTTCTAGCATATTTATAGATATATATTGTGCTCTCTCTGTCTCTCTCTGTGCATATCTATAAAAATTTTAATGAAATAAAATAAGGAGATTGCCTGGATAGGCATTCATTGTCTAATCACATGAGCCCCTTGAAAGTGGAAAGATTTATCTGGCTGGTCACAGAACGTGATGGCAGAGAGATGGGAATTGTGAAAGGATTTGACATCAAGAAGTTCCCTAGTGCTGAACTAAGAGGGCTCATATGGCAAGGACTGAGAATGGCCTCTTGGGGCTGAGGGCAGTCTTCCACCCACAGTAGCAAGACAGCGGGCCCCTCACTCCCACACCCACCACAAGAAAGCCTACCAACAACCTGCCTGAGTTTGGAAGCAGATCTTACCCTAGTAGAGCCTCGAGAGAGCAGCTGGCTGACACCTTGATTTCAGCTATGAGACCTGAGCAGAGGATCCAGGGAAAAATATGCTGAACCCACAGCTCATGGAAACTAGGAGATAACAAACTTATATTGTTTGAAGCCCCTACATTTATGGTTAACTTGTTATGCAATAGAAACAAGGCAGGATGATATGTGCAGTCCAATGTGGTGGGCATTTTGTCAGTTTCCATGACTTTGCTGCTGCTGTTCAGCTGCTGAGTCATGTCTGACTCTTTGCGACCCCATGTTCTGCAGTGCACTAGGCTTCCCTGTCCTTAATACCTTTCAGAGCTTTATCAAACTCATGTCCATTAAGGCGGTGAGGCCATCCAACCACCTTATTCTCTGTTCTCCCTTCTCCTCCTACCCTCAGTCTTTCCCAGCATCAAGGTCTTTTCCAATGAGTCAACTCTTCCCATCAGGTGGCCAAAGTATTGGAGTTTCAGCTCCAGCATCAGTCCTTCCAATGAACACCCAGGACTGATCTCCTTTAGGATGGACTGGTTGGATCTCCTTGCAGTCCAAGGAACTCTCAAGAGTCTTCTCCAACACCACAGTTCAAAAGCATCAATTCTTCAGCACTCAGCCTTCTTTGTGATCCAACTGTCACATCCAAACATGACTACTGCAAAAGTATAGCTTTGACTGTACAGACCTTTGTCAGCAAAGCGATGTCTCTGCTTTTTAAAACATTGTCTAGGTTTGTTATAGCTTTCCTTCCAAGGAGCAAGTGTCTTTTAATTTTATGGCTGCAGTCACCATCCACAGTGATTTTGGAGCCCAAGAAATAGTCTGTCACTGTTTCCACTTTTTCCTCATCTATTTGCAATGAAGTGATGGGACTGGATGCCATGATCTTAGTTTCGTGAATATTGAGTTTTATGACAGCTTTTTCACTCTCCTCTTTGGTACTCATCAAGAGGCTCTTTGATTTATATAAGCCTGAGCTAGAAAGCTGTGAGGAGGAAGAGGATCTTGCCCAGGTCATGTGGGATGTGGGCTTTGGCTTCATGTGAGATTCTTGGACTATGTTCAGGAAACGAAAGCTAAAGGCAAGTTGAAGAAATAAGGAGCAGGGGGGTAGTTTACCTTGCTGGATATGGGAGTGCTAAGGGTCTTTCTAGACATTGGAAATCAGATTAAATCAGTTGACTGATGCCAGAACCCATCTGCTAGACACACAAAAGTCTTCTTTTCCTGCCTGTCCAGAGCTGCTCTTGACTGAATCAACTGTACAAATGTCCTCAGGACTAAAGTGTTGAGAGAGCTAAAGAAGAAAGTGACCGAAAATCTCTGCCCTTCGACTAGAGGATAACTTGAGAATTCTGCTCTGAAGGACAGTTTTATTCATCTTAATAGCCTTAGCATCAGTAACAAAATCTGTAATAAGTAGGTTCACACTATCTGTCAAGTGAGAATTGCAGAAACGCCACGTGTAGAATTGAAAGCCTCTGACCGACCCATTTGGCCTCTTTTATAATTTATTGTGCTTTAATGGAAAGACTCTGAGGTTTGTAGCCAGATAGACATGAGTACAAGTCCTGGGCACCATCATTAACCTTGCTGAACCTTATTCTCCAGAGTCCCAGCTGCAGGCTGGGCTTTTGAGATGGCCAGCGCCAAGCAGAAAAAAATGCTCTGTTCATTTGTGGTTCCTCCAATCAAACCCCCAGTGAGCTTTCACGCTGAGAGGCTACTGGGTCTGAATTAATCCAAGAAATGTAACTGAAACAGATATGTGAGTTTGGTCGTTTTCTCTTACTTTTAGACGGTACTGACATTCTCATTCTTTGAAAGTGAAGATACAGTCATTTGAAATGAGAGACTTTAGGACATCAGCCATGGGCATAGAGAGAACACAGTCCCTTACCCCTGGCCTAGTCGCCATCAAGCTCTTTGCTAATTGTTCTACCCCTACTGGTTTCTGAATTTAGATAAATTAGGAAGTTTCTACAACTCAGTTTCCTCATCCATAAAGTTGGATATTATTCAAATCAAGTGAGTATTACTGCAAATTAAGTTAGTCACTATTTGTAACGCATCCTGGTGCTGTGTAAGTTCTAAATACATATGAATCTCTCATTATTTTCACTACAATCCAGGGAATTAAACATTACAATGCCTGTTTTATCAGTGAAGAAATTGGAGCTAAAAGAAGAGAGGGAAGATTTCTATTAAAATATGTGTAAAGCAGGGCATCCATATAGTTATTATTTTTAAGTCTTGATTAATATCAAATCATCACACATTAATTCCGTTCCTAATTGACTACAAGGCACCGTACAAATTTAATCACTTGGCTTCCCTCATTGTAATGTTGGAAAATGGTACAAACACATTCATTCTTGGCCTCATTTTTAGACCTTCATTGTTCCACAGGAACCCAGATTGGAAGCATAGCCCCGAAGGCAATGTCAGTTTCTTCCTGGCACCCTAAGCTGACCACCAGAGGGAGGAAATGACAATGCTTCACAGGTAGCCAGCTGTCCTGCGCACCTCCCAAATCAGGAAACAACAACACGAAACCCTGAAATTTTACTTCACACATCTTATTGGTATTTCAGTCTTTATGGACATCAGTCATGATATTTTTTACTATGTAAAATATCAGTCTTCTCACAAATACTATATAGGAGAAAGTAGGCATATATGCATCTCTTTTAAAACTAACTTAAAATATGTCTTTAATCCATATGAAAAAGTCTGATTTTATTTCTGTGTTTCCGACAACTCTCTCAGACATATTAATGGATGGCGCCAGATACATGAAAGTAACAGCAGTTCCTTAGATCTTTCTAGATTTTTATCATTGATTGTGTACTTTTTCATGCACTCTTTGAATCTAACAGAAACTTTAAAATGTAGATAATATTTGTCTCATTTGATAGACGAGAAAATAATTCAGAGAGAGCATGTGATTTTCCCAAGGCCACACAGAACTCAAGGAGAAGATTTAATCTTCAGGCCCATGACTGCCAGTTTCAATTTACCCAGACAATTAACACATACTCATTTGTTCATTCACTTGTTCTTCAAATCAAATGTAATTTGTTCTAGCGATATCAACAGCAACAACGACAGCTAATCTCCGTGTGCCAGGTCCCATGCTAATGCTTTCTCTGTGTTACCCATTTAATACAAAGAGCAACTCTTTTTTTTTAGTGTTGTCTTCACCATTTTATAGATAAAATAACTTCAGAGAAGTTAAATATCTCACTGAAGATAATACAGCTAGAAAGTGGAAGATCCAGGAATGTGACAGTGATTTGCTTTTTTTCTTCAGTGCTTGCCCCTTATCTAAGCCCATTGTATATGCATTCATTCACACTTTCCCCCATTCATTCGACAACTGTGGGGCCTACCAAGTGCCATATGTTGTGCTAGAATCTGGGGAGACAGCTGTGATAAAATGCTTGCTTTGGGGGAGTCACAGACAAGCATAGATTCAAATAAGGAACAAGGTGATGCTGGATTGTACTGGGATCTATTGGATAGACTTGGATTTGATTTGGTTTGAACTGAACTGAAATGAAGCCATGTGTGTTTCTCATTCAGAGCTGAAGGAATAGAAGCAGTAAAGCTCTTTTGCTCTGGAAATAGCCACTATCAGAAAGTGAGTAACCAACTATTTCAGGACTCCCGTGAAAACAAACAAAAATGAGACTCATCTGTAAAGGGCTGCAGAGGTGGTTTGGGTGGAAGTAAGGAAGAACGACTGACCCTGTGGTTTGACCTGCAAAATTGAAGCATTCGTTTTGCAAACAGAACCAACTACTGTACTAACATTAAGACTTTAAGAAGAATATGTCATGGTTGCTGCTTTCAAGGAGCCCACAGCCTAGAGACGGCGATGTGAAAAGGAAAGTCCAAAAGAGTGTCAAGGTTACAGGATGTATCTCTGCTCCATCCTGTCTGGGCTGAATGCATACTAGAGGCTAGAGAATAAAGCACGAAAAGCTGGCATTCTGGCACTTACATTTTTAATAATATTATACAAGAAGGAATCAATGTTCCAGCTCTGCTATATGGCATAGCAAGGTACTTTATTCTGAGGTCTTGGAAATATTTAACAGAAAATCTGATACAACAAGCATCATACCATTTCTGGTCTCTCAATAGTTATGTGACTTTGTGCCAATTAGTTACTTGAGCTCAACAGTCTTCATCTGCAAACTTGGGCTGATAAAAATCTATTTTGAAGAGCTTTGGTGAAAATTAATAATGATTATGTGTGCAAGTGTGCCTATGCATTGCTTAACACAAAGGAACAGCTCACCAGTATTAAATATCACCTCCATTCCTGTTCTGCAATTAAAAAATGACCTCCAGGATCCAAAAGATGACCTATTTATCATTTCCTAAACTATGTTCTATAAAGCAGGAACAAATATACTTGAAAATCACTTATACTATGCCCCACTCGGTGGGTATCGACATTTAACAGTTCTCAGAAGCCCTGTATTACAGAAAAGTCTTCTAACTTGTTTTCTATGAGGTTTTTATATGTTTTTGTCACTGAGTATTTACTTGCATCTCTCTGTCCCATCACTCTATTTTTTTTAACTTATTTGCTTGTTTCATTAATAACTGAATTCCATAGAACTGTTTGGAAAAGAAATGCCATTCCCCTTACCCTTAATTTTAACTCGTTACAATAGTAGATACAAGATTCTAACACAGCTTTTATTTTTTTTCCTTCAGAAAATGAATATCTTTTTGGAATAACTGCTGCTTTTCCTGAGTTCTTGAATCTCAGAGCAGCTATCTTTCTTGTCTTACCTAAATCACTGGGCATGGCAAAGTCCTAAAGAACAAATTCTTAGTCTCCCCTAATTATATAAACCAACATTATGATTATTATTATTATTATTACTATTAGCTGTGTATTCTCAAAGGTCCCTTTCCTGAACTGAGATTCAGAGACTTCAGTGCTTTCAGAATTCAACCCCTTTCAAGATCTGATCATTATCAGACTTTCTTAAGGGGACAGAACTACCATCTCAGTGCAGAAAGTGGGGCAGGGCCCCCTTGATTTGCATTTCAATACTTTTGCAGCTTCCCTCATAGCTCAGTTGGTAAAGAATCTGACTGCAATGCAGGAGAACCTCGTTCAATTCCTGGGTTGGGAAGATCCTCTGGAGAAGGGATAGGCTAACCACTCTAGTATCCTGGCCTGGAGAATTCCATGAACTAAGTCCATGGGGTTGCAAAGAGTCGGACATGACTGAGCCACTTTCACTTCACTTTTGCAGCAGAGCCCTTGAACTTTAACTTACCCACCATCTCCTGGGTCACTCTAAAGACCTTCGAAAAACAGGCAGCTTGGAGGCAGCAGAAATACAGCTTTGGAACTCCTAGTTATTATCCTGATGTTTGATTGATTCACTATTTTGTCACAAGTAAGTCAAGTTCCTACTTTAAAATTCAATTTTTCCCAATTTCTGAAATGGCTGTGGTAATATCTGCCCTTCCTACTTCACACGGCTGTTTTTAGGATGCAAAAACAAATTAGAGCACTGGAAACTACAGAACTCTTTAGAAACCGTCAGAAAGAGTAAAGATATGCCCTAGGTGAAAAACATGGAGGAGGAAATGGCCACCCACTCCAGTATTCTTGCCTGGAGAATCCCACGGACAGAGGAGCCTGGCGGGCTACATACAGTCCATGGGGTCGCAAGAGTCGGACATGACTTAGCGACTAAACCACCACCAGGTGGAAAACATAGAGCATAGAGTGAATCAGTGTGCCCCTCTTGGCCAAGCTCTCTCTGCTGCAAGAGTCTTTCTTTTAGCTTCCTGTTGTCTGATCCACAGTATAACTTCTGCAGCTCTGAGGTCATCCAGCCAGACTGCACAAAGCCATTCCCAATGCCCCTCACTTTGTCAACTTTCAAGTCCAGGTCATCATAAAATCCCATGAATGAAGCCTCTTCTTTTCCCTTCTAACCACACTAGATATATACATGCCTAAGTTCAACTCTCCATTTCTCTCTCCTGATCATTTTGGTGCATGAACTTCCAACCTTTCCTTGGAGCTGGGCAGTCTCTAGTACATTCTCCACACTGACTGACCTCTGCTCCTTAATCGTGCTCCCTGGGGCAACACACTGCAGGAAAGCCAGACATACTCCAAAGGATAACTGAACTTGTTGTTGTTCAATTGTGTCAGACTCATGGACTGTAGCCCATCAGGCTCCTCTGTTGTGGTATTTCCCAGGCAAGAATACTGGATTAGGTTGCCATTTTCTTCTCCAGGGGATCTTCCTGGATCAAGGATTGAATCTGCGCGCCCTGCATTGGCAGGTGGATTCTTTACCCCTGAGCCTCCAGAAGAGACCATGCAAATGGGCAATTCAGAGAAGCATGGCTGGAGAGCTTGGAAAACTTGCAGCTGTGGGAAAGAGGCTGCCTGCCAGAAGCTGTGCACTTAGTGCTCCCGAATTAAGTCCCAGGGACCCTGCTCACGTCCTAGTCCAGCTGGAGGCTCTCTGCTTCTATAGGGGAGGGTTCTTTTTCATTTGGGTTCAAGCAGTTGAATAAGGAAATCAAAGCTGAGACTGACACAGCACAGACTTTATTTGGTGGTCAAAGTACACAGATCGGGTACTAAGTACACAGATCAACTTGTCACCCACCTAGTGAGAGGGATTGAATTTTAAAGAGTAAAGACAAAGAGGGGAGGAGTGAGGCTAATGATGGGGAGGCAGATGCATTACCTGGAAAGGAATAGGGTTTTTCCAGTGAAGGCAGGGGTGCCACCTCCTTTTTTTTCTTTTTTTAGTCCTTAATGTCTGGTAATGGATGCCAGTACGCGTGTCATTTAAAATGCTTCTGTCGCAAAACAATGTTCAATGAGACTCAGGGTCGGTTGGAGGTGAGATTCCTATTCATCTTGGTTCTAGCTGGGTCCATCTGGGTTTTTTCTGTGTTTGTAGCCTCCTTTCTTATCTCTGAACCCTTTAACTTACAGACTTTTGATAACTCCTGCTAGAGGTGGGGGTTGGGAGGTTTTGAGCAAAGACCGGGAGCAGTTCTGGAAACATTAGGTAGAGGAGCACAGCCATTGCTACATCCTGCCTCTCAGGAGGATGCAGAGAATATGAATCCTGATTCTGTCTTCTCATCCATTACTCTTATGCTGGTGCTTCCCGTTGGCTATGTAAAATCGGACACCAGAAGGCAAGGGGGTCTGAATGACTAGGTATGTAGAAATCATCTTCCCAGAGCACAGAGCAGGGCAGAGAGGGACAGAGATTGACTCTGAGAAGCAGATGAAAACTCTCCAGCACACATGCTAGAGGCTTTTGAGTAGCCCTGACCTGACTCAGGTCACTTACTCTGCCTTTCACACCTTCCCCTGTAGAACTAGAGAACCTGTAATTATCTCTACAGGTCCAGATCCTAATACTGCCTGCCCCTAGTTCTTGTTCAAATATTATTTCCTCTGTAAAGCTTTGGTGAAATATCCTCAATTAGAGTCCATGACCCCCTCTACTATGTCCCCTTAACATTTCAGGCTTTGGAGGCAGAGAGACTGAAGCAAAATCCTGGCTCTGCCCTTGTTAGCTAGGCGACCTTAGCTCAGATTAAAACTTGATGTTCCAGTTCCCCCAACTGCAAAAATGTGGTAATTAGCAACATTGTTTTACAGGGTGTTTTGATGATTAAATGGTGTATGTTTCGGTTCAGTTGAGTCATTCAGTCCTGTCAGACTCTTTGCGACCCCATGAATTACAGCACTCCAGGCCTCCCTGTCCATCACCAGCTCCAGGAGTTCACTCAGACTCACGTCCATCGAGTCAGTGATGCCATCCAGCCATCTTATTCTCTGTCGTCCCCTTTTCCTCCTGCCCCCGATCCCTCCCAGCATCAGAGTCTTTTCCAATGAGTCAACTCTTCGCATGAGGTGGCGGAAGTACTGGAGTTTCAGCTTTAGCATCATTCCTTCCAAAGAAATCCCAGGGCTGATCTCCTGCAGAATGGACTGGTTGGATCTCCTTGCAGTCTAAGGGACTCTCAAGAGTCTTCTCCAACACCACAATTC
>NW_011494896.1:8800016-8800532 GCF_000754665.1 Bison bison bison
TGACTAGACGGACCTTTGTAAACAATGTCTCTGCTTTTGAATATGCTATCTAGGTTGGTCATAACTTTCCTTCCAAGGAGCAAGCGTCTTTTAATTTCATGGCTGCAGTCACCATCTGCAGTTATTTTGGAGCCCAAAAAAATAAAGTCTGACACTGTCTACACTGTTTCCCCATCTATTTCCCATGAAGTGATGGGACCAGATGCCATGATCTTAGTTTTCTGAATGTTGAGCTTTAAGCCAATTTTTTCACTCTCTACTTTCACTTTCATCAAGAGGCTTTTGAGTTCCTCTTCACTTTCTGCCATAAGGGTGGTGTCATCTGCATATCTGAGGTTATTGATATTTCTCCCAGCAATCTTGATTCCAGCTTGTGTTTGTCCAGCGTTTCTCATGATGTACTCTGCATATAAGTTAAATAAGCAGGGTGACAATATACAGTCTTGACATACTCCTTTTCCTATTTGGAACCAGTCTGTTGCTCCATGTCCAGTTCTAACTGTTGCTTCCTGACCT
>NW_011494896.1:8800632-8840527 GCF_000754665.1 Bison bison bison
TCAGGTGGTCTGGTATTCCCATCTCTTTCAGAATTTTCCAGTTTATTGTGATCTACACAGTCAAAGGCTTTGGCATAGTCAATAAAGCAGGAATAGATGTTTTTCTGGAACTCTCTTGCTTTTTCCATGCTTAATCCCTATCAAACACCTAGAGCGATGTCTGCCATATAGGAAGCTTTCCAGAGATAAAAGTTATCGTTGCCACCATCATCACCATATGCCTGTACTTATCCCAGTCTACATGGTGGCATGCTTAGCCCTGTAGGTCTGCTCCTCCGGTCACACAAGAGCAGATGCTTCTCTCACCTTGAATACTTGACATTTAGCCCACTGAGCTGGACAAGGAGTTGGTTAGTGTCTGTGCACTTTAGTTGACCTGAAGATGAAGGAAGCGAGGCAGACTAGGTAGGTGGAGTGCACTGTTTTCTTCCAGTCCTTTGAAAATTCTAATCTCAGAATTTTGAACCTGCCAAAAATTGACTACTGTTGGTTTACAGAAACTGCTTGTTACAGCCACAAGTTATCAAAGAGACTTAATAGGCATCTCTTAAACTGTGGGCTTTTAAACAAAGTCCCTGATTGAGAGCCTAAATGTTCACAGTTATTGGCATCTGGAGAATCAATGCTAATCCTTATTCCATCATCATTTTCCTTGCCACATTACTACGTGATCCCTGATCACCATGGATTGTAAGAATAATAGAAATTAGGTGTATAGGTCTATTCTTAACACATACTCTTTGTTTTGCTATAGACAAAAGTCTAGCTTGAGGGGAAACAGGGGACTATGCCCTCCTCCAAACACATTCACTGTTCAACAAAAATGTTTCAGGCAAGATATTGATCTGCTGGTTGTTACCACTAATGTAATGATGTTAAAGGAAACAGTAACTCTGAAACTCTGGAGACAGTATGTGAAGCCTTTTGCCTCTCCTCTCTCCCTTTCTAACGTTTGGAATAGGCCACCCCAAGCTGATCTCACTCCCAAATTTAATTGCCCTGATGGATGCTCTCCTAGGCTATGCCCCTAGCTATAAAGAGAAAAACTAATATTTATTGAGCACATACTATGTACAAGACCTCGTATCAGAAACTCCACACAATCTTTTTTACAAAATTTTGTGATGTTGGTAATATAATACATTTTTTAATATATTGGAGATTTGTTATAAATAGTACGTTAGGAGAGTGTAGGAATCGCAGGACCATGTTAGAGCTGAAATTCCATGGTGATCAATATAGACCTTGTTCCTGGCCTCATGAACCTATAATTAAGGGCTTCTGCTATAGTTTTGTTCCTATAAACATTCCCGTTATTTGAATAGCTTTTCACATTCAATTTTCTTTCTTTCCTAAAAATTTCTGAACTAAAACTGATTATTTTGTTTGGAAGTCTAAGTTGGAGGATTCCAAGACCAATAAGTTTTAGATAGTCTGTTTTTTCCTCCGCAATTTCTAATTGAAAACTTTAAAACATACACCATTGAAAAAAAAATTATGGTGAATACTTGTATACTCAGTAACCTAGATTCTACCTTTAATATTTTATTTACTTGCTTTAGTACATATCTACATATCCATGCCATTATCTACCATTTCATCAGTCTTTCAACGTGTTTCACAAAGACATGAGCCCGTTTCTGCCTAAAGACTTCACGGTGCAAGTAGAGTTTTCTATTTGTTTAATTTTTTATGTAAAATGTACAAGCAATGAAATGTACAACTATTAAGTATACATTCACTAACTAATGACAAATCTATACACCTGGGTAACCAAAATTCCTATCAAGATCCCATCACACCACACTCTCAGTGTCAAATAATAGTCTAAACTTTACACCATGTGTTCGCTTTCTGTTTGTTAATGTCATATAAATGGAATAATGTAGTATGTTCCCTGTTGTGTAAGTTTTCATACATTCAGAAGAATGTTTCTGAGATTCATTCATGTTGGTGAGTGTGTTAATGATTTTATTTGTGAGTAGTATTCGATTAAATGAGTATTTCAGAGTTTGTTTATCCATACTCCTATTGAAGGCTGCCAGGGCTGTTGCCAGTGTTAAGCCACAGGGAGAAAAGCTGCTGTAAACATTCTTGCACAAATCCTTTGCAACTATGTTTTTATTTGTCCTGGGTAAATACCTAAGAGGAGAGGTTTTATATGTCTTGGTCATTATTTTTCATCAAATGTATGTTTTGCAAATGATTTTCCTTATCTGTGGCTTACTATTCATTTTCTTTCTTTTTTTCTTTATTTTGATGAACAAGTTTTAAATTTTGGTGAAGTCTAATGTATCATTTTTTATGCTTATTGCTTTCAGTGATCTAAGAAGCACTTGTCTACCCTCAAGTCATAAAAATACTTTTTGTTTTCCACCAAAAGCTTTATAGTTTACCTGTTACACATGGTCTATGACACTTCTTGATTTCTGCATACGGTGTTATATAGGCTTTTATTTCATTTCCCACATCAAAACACTGTGATTCCAACATCATTTGTTAAAGACCTTCTCTTTTTCATTAGATTTCATTCATTTTTCATTATATTCATTAGATATTTTTTCCAAAAATGTCAATTACCATAGAAGGGTAGCTCTATATCTGGATTCTCTATTCTATTTGTTAGAGCTGTCCAATGTATGCCAGAACCACATTGTCTTAATTACTGTAGCTTTATAGTAAGTCTTGAAGTTGGGTAGTGTAAATCTTCCAATTTCATTCATCTTTTTTCCAAGGTTGATTTGGATATTGTAGGTGTTTTCATTTCAATATAAATTTTAAAATTAGTTTGTCAACACACGACTTCCCCTAAAGAAATTTTTTAAATGCCTCCTGGAACTTTGAGAGAAATGGAAGTCTAACAAAATTGAGCCTTTCAATTCATGAATATTTTATTGTGATAGTGTGATTGATAATAAAACATATATATTTGGTTTTTAAATAACTCCCATCCCTCACCCCCTATTTCTGGTACAGAGCTTCTAAAACTCTTGGAATTGGCTTAAGTATGGAGAGCTACAAATGTGTTTCTTGTGATGTTAATAAAGTAACTTTTGAAAAACACCTGAAGATGGAGGCTGGTTACCAAGAAAACCAGCCAGGGGATTCGTCGGTGGAAACTTTTGAGTTCTACACCACCTCCCATCCAGGGAGGGGAGAGGGGCTGGAGATTGAGTTCAATTGTTAATGCTGCTGCTGCTATTTAGCCACTAGATCATGTCCAGCATCTGAGACTTTTGCAACCCCATGACTGTAGCCCACCAGGCACTTCTGTCCATGGCATTTCCCTGGCAAGAGTACTGGAGAGGGTTGCTGTTTCCTTATCCAGGGGATTTTCTTGACCCAGGGATAGAACTTGAGACTCCTGCATTGGCAGGTAGATCCTTTCCCACTGAGCCACCTGGGAAGTCCTCAGTTAATGACCAATGATTTAACCAATCATGTCTATGGAATAAAGCCTTCACTAAAAACTCAAGAGGGCAGGGTTCTAGGAGCTTCCAGGTTGCTGGGCATGTGGAGGTTTATGCTGGTATGCCCAGAGAGAGAACATGGATTCTCCATGTTCCTCCCCATGCTTTGCCCTGTATGTTTCTCCTGCCTGACTCTTCCTGAGTTAGAACCTTTTATAATAAATCAGTAATCTGGTAAGTAAAATGTTTTTCTGAGTTCTGTGAGCCACTCTAGCAAATTAATCAAACCCAAGGAGGAGGTCAGAAGCCCAGGTGAAAACCTGAACTTGTAACTGGCATTTAAATTGGTGGGGTGCTGTTTTGTAGGATTAAATCCTTAATTTATAGGATCTGACACCATTCAGGTAGGTAGTGTTAGAATTAGGTTAGATTGTGGGGGACCCAGCTGGTGTTGAATTGCCTGTCGGTATAGGAACCCACACACATATTTTGGAGTGACTGAACTGAACTGACTCTGTGTTTTGAACCTACTTTATCAGATATTAATATATTCATTCCAGTATTCTTATGCTCAGTGTTTGTGTGATATTTTTCCATTTATTTTTGTTCTACTTGTGTCATTATATTTAAAGTGCATCTTGTAGACAACATATACAGCTTGATAATATCTGAATCTGTTTGAAATGTTGAGCCTAATAATATTTAAAATGAGTAATGATGTGGGTAGATTTGCATCTAACTTCATATTATCTATCTTCTGTTTGTTCAACTGCTACTTTTCCTGTGTTCCTCTTTGCCTGACTTCTTTTGGGTTATGTCAATATTTTAAAATTCTATTTTAACTTATTTGTGTCCTTTTAGATTTGTTTACTTGCCTTATTTTTAGTGACTGCTCTAGTAATTACAATATACTTTCTTAATTTTATTGGTTATTTAGATATAATTTGTATCATTTCACATAAAATATAACTTGCAATCATGTAATGCACTGATGTAGATATATTTAGTCCTCTTCCCATTCCTCAGGCTTTAGTTGCTGTAGGTATTACAACATTTTATATTAAACCTTACAAGACAATGCTATATTTTGACTTTTGAGTTGTATGCATCTTAAAGAAATAAAGAGAAAAGTACTATCTTACACTTATTCACTGGTATCTTTTATGATGCTCTTTATTCCTTTGCAACTGATATCATTTGAATTCCCATCTGATATCATTTCCCTTCAAACTGAAGAATCTCCCGTAGACTTTCTTGTAGTGTGAATTGGCCAGTATCTACATATGTTTTCATTTTGTCTTCTTTCTTGAAGAGTGTTTTTACTGGACACAGAATTCTGGGTAAAGAGTTTTTATTATTTTTAATAATGACATTGTCACTTTCGTTTCTGCTCATGAAAGATGTTGTCCCACTGCTTTCTGAAATAAAAGGTCATTCAACTGGTTGCTCTGCTTCATGTAAACTTTTTCTGATGTCTTTTAAGATTTTCTCTTTGATTTATGGAAATAGGACTAACATGTAGAAGCATGGTTGTCTTATACTTATCCTGCTTGCGTTTTGCTGAGCTTTTTGAATTTAAAAATTCATCTTTCTCCAAATTTGGAAAATTGCCAGTTAATGTCTGTTCAGAAATATTTCTGCCTCACTCCCTTGATCTTTGCCCTCTGGATTCAAGTTATATTAAGTGTAGGTCCCTAAGACTTTGTTATAATTTTTCCATACTATAGTTTTTATCTTTAAATTAGTTCCATTGATTAACTTTCTTTACTGAGTCTCTCTTCTGTCATATTTATCTGCATATTATACCTGTGCAGTGAATATTTTTTTCAGATATGGTCTTTTACAGTTGCACAATTTCCACTTGCTTGTTTCAAATACTTTTTTGAGGCACTTATATGCTATACAGTTTACTGCAAATCACTGAATTATACTCTTCAAAAGATACATTTAGAGATTTAGGAAACCATCCCCAGAATCCAGTTTTAAGACGTGTCTCTCACCCTTGAGAGAGCCCCAATGCTTCTTTTAGCCAATCGCCATTCCCATTCCCTTCTCCAAGCAGCTACTACTCACACTTCACCTCTCTCGCATTTTTCTGGCTATGTCATAAGAATGGAATATGTTGTTTTGCCCAGTTTTTTTCTTCACTTAGCTTAAAGCATTTGAGGTTTGTTCATGCTGAAACATGTGTCTGTGTTTTTTTCTTTTCCTTTCCTTGCTGAAGAGTATTACTGTGTCATTGTTTGGCTATGCCAAAATTTGTTTTATCCACATTTAGATTGATTCCACATTTAGCCTATTAAAAATAATGCTATAATGAACAATTTTATCAAGTAATTTCATGTGTCTCTCCCCTAGTAGAAGCAGAAATTTCTAAGCCAATAAAATTTTAAGTTTTTAATGTCATTTCTCCAAATCAGGTCAAATTTGTATCTCCAGAGAAGAATGTTTGAGGAGTAAAGAATAAATGCTCTGTTTGGCAGCAGATGTAATCTGAATATAACATAAGACAGGGTACAAGGACTTTTCATCTGGGTGTTCCACAGATTAGAAGTTCTTATGCTCAGAGCTAATACTAAGGAATTACTTTAACTATGGTTTGAGAAAAAGTACTGCTGCTGCTAAGTCACTTCAGTCGTGTCCGACTCTGTGCGACCCCATAGACGGCAGCCCACTTGGCTCCTCTGTCCCTGGGATTCTCCAGGCAAGAGCACTGGAGTGGGTTGCCATTTCCTTCTCCAATGCATGAAAGTGAAAAGTGAAAGGGAAGTCACTCAGTCGTGCCCAACTCTTACCAACCCCACGGACTGCAGCCTACCAGGCTCCTCCGTCCATGGGATTTTCCAGGCAAGCGAGAAAAAGTACACTCCCACACAATTTCCTAAGCAGATATTGATAGGTGAAAGTAATAAATCAGTAGGCTTTTCTGACACTATATATATAATCTATCTAATATATCTAAATATATAGATAATTAAGGGATTAAATTATGAAGTTTAGCTCAGAGTTGGAAAAAAAAAAGGCATAAAGTCAATTCAACTTAATATACAAGTAAGAACTAGTTAAGGATGCTTAATTATACCCTTAAATTTATACTCAACCCACACCGTTTGCTTTAATGAAATATTAAATTTCAACAATAGCGCTTGCTTAAATTTTATTTAATTGAAGTCTTTAACATGATTAATTTTGCTATCAAATGCTCTAGAAATATGTTATTACTTCTAGAGGTAAGTAGGGCATGAAATCTTCTACCTTGAACTCAGGCATCCAGAAAGAGTCCAGTATAATCATAGCCTTCTAGTGCTTTTGTTGTAGCAATAAGCTTGGATTCAATGAGCCACAGCTCACAAAACAGACATAAAAGGAGCAGTATTATGAGAGTAATAATATACATGTTTTTAAAAGCTAATATTTTTGAATCATTTCCATGTGCCAGCATTTTCCTGAATTCTTATATACTCTTGATAACAGCCTTGTGGCATTGATTCCACCAACCTTAATTCACAAGGTCCCCATTAGTCAGAGACTTTGCATAACTTGTCCAAATCACTAGGTGACTTGATGATGGAGCTAGTCCTCAAAGCCACTGTACTATGTCACTCAGAAGTCATCACAACCGTGGGCATATAGAGAGGCCGAATTGGAAAGTCTTTGGACTATAGTATAAAATTATGAATTATTCTTTTTAGAGTGTTCAAAAATCAGAAATCTTGAGAATAAACAGGCAATGGGATAAATCATATACACGTGGAAATATTTTTGCTGAAAGTGGAATGCCAACTCCTGGATATGATAGGGGAAAAAGTATTGATTTTTAGACTGCTGTGTATAAACTCAGCCAACAATTCATGAATTTATTTATCTAACCCAGTAAGACATTGTATGTAGTTCATTTATAATTTAAACTGTGTTTTTTCCCTTCATTTTTATAAATACCATATTTGCATTTTTAAATGAATGTACTACTTATAAGTTGAATGCCTGACAGTGTCACCAGGAGACACAAAGTGTATGCTCAGTAACCTTAGGGATTATCATAGGAATTAGCAGAGGTTCTATTGCAAAAGGACTCGAGACAGACAGACAAGGCAGAATGATAAGTGAAGAGAGCATCTATGCAGTGCAGGTCACCCTGCTGAGTGATCTTACATGTATTATCTCCATTCATCTTCACAACGAAGTTAGGACAATTGTACTCATATCTTCAGAGGCAAATGCTGAAGTTAAAGTTACACTCGAGTTTTGTCCACCTTGTGATAGCATTAATAATTTAAACACAGTTGAATTTGATTTGTATGATTCTAAAAACTATATCTGTCAAACTAATACTAAAAGGCCAAAGTAGTTATTGAATTTAGGTGTGAGATTTTGAACTGAGCTCCCTAGGCAGTCACTTTTAAAAAAGGATAAATATTCATTACTGACCAAGAGAATGGTTTCAGTGGAAACGACATTTCTCTCACCTCATGAAATTCTATGAGAAAATTGTGAAGTGCTCTGAGCCTGGAGTATATTTATCATTTTACTTTTATTTTACTAGTGTCTTTTAAATAGTTTTCTTTTGGGCAAGATATATTTGGGTCTTGCATCTTCATTTAAGTAATCCCTGCTTTTAATTGAGGCACTTGGGTGATTTACATTTAATGTTGTATTGGTATGGTTGTATATCAAACTGTACTGTGCTTAGTATCTCAGTTATGTCTGACTCTTTGTGACCCCATGGACTGTAGCCCACCAGGCTCCTCTGTCCATGGGAATTCTCCAGGCAAGAAGACTGGAGGGGGTTACCGTGCCTTCCTCCAGGGGATCTTCCTGACCCAGGGATCGAACCCAGTCCACATTGCAAGTGGATTCTTTACCAGCTAAGCTACCCGGGAAGCCCTGAGAGAATACTAACACTCTTCAAAAACTTATCAAACTACCATTTTCCAATGTGTTTTTCTTTTGTTCCATTTATTCTTTGTTTTCTTTTTCTACCTTCTGTTGGATTCATTCATTATTTTTAGTATTCCATTTTGTATCCTTCTGTTGTCTTTTTAGCAGTAACATTTTGTTCCGATTACACATTACACTATTTAAAATTGACCCATCCTTTATTTTACTGATCTTTTCATTTTGAATAGTTCCCTGTGCTGTGTTTTCAAGTTCACTCATCTTTTCTTCTGCAATATCTTATCTGCTATTTATGTCATCTAGTCCAGTTACTCAGAAAAGGAAACGGCAACCCACTCCAGTGTTCTTGCCTGGAGAATCCCAGGGACGGGGAAGCCTGGGGGCCTGCCATCTATGGGGTCGCACAGAGTCGAACACGACTGAAGTGACTTAGCGGCAGCAGCAGCAGTCCAGTTACAAGTTAAGACATAATAGTTTTTAATCTCTAGAAATTTTATCTTAGGGGGAAAATATATATGGAGATGTGCAAGGCACAGATTTCAGTAGAAATATGGAATTTCACATTTCTACTTAACTCTGTATTGTACTTAGCCGCTGTGTCTCTCATCTTTCTACTTAACTCTTTCTTTGCTGTCACTTCTTTATTGTACAGAATATAATAATAATAGTAATTTTAATGTCCTTATTTACTAATTATATCATGTTTTTCATTCCCGGGTCATTTTCATTGATTTCTTTTCCTCATAATGGTCATATTTTCCTGTTTCTTTGCATGTCAGATAATTTTTTTAAGCAGATGCTGGATGTTAGGAATTTCACCTTATTGGATATTGGATACCTTTGTGCGTGTGCTGTCTCTCAGATGTATCCAACTCTTTAAGACCCTTTGGACTGTAGCCCTCCAGACTTCTCTTTCTATGACATTTTTCAGGTGAGAATACTGGAGTGATTTACCATTTCTTTCTTCAGGGGATCTTCCCAACCAGGGGTCACACCCTCATCTCCTGCATGTCTTGCATTGCAGGGAGATTCTTTACTGCTGAACCATTGGGGAAGTCCCACGGAATACATTTACAGCTCTATATATTTTTTTTTTAATTTTTGTGTTTGGATTCAGTTAAGTCACATGGAGTCAGTTTGACAAGTTTGGACCTTGCTTTTAAACTTTGCTAGGGGAGAATGAAAGAAGTGTTCAGCTAGGTCTAATTTTGTCATACTTCTAAGGCAAAACCTTCTGTGTATTATATTGATACTATACCTGACACCTGGTTTTTCCACTTGAACTGGTAGAAAGATTAACCATCCCTGGCCCTCTGTGATCTTTGGGAATTTTTCTCCTGTAATCTTTTTGAGTGTTTCCTTGTCAGTCAGGTGGTTTTCTCACATGCTCATGCACTGATCAGGACTGATTTGAAGACCTGAGGGGGACCCTCTGCAGATCTCTCAAGCAGCTCACTGTCTCTCTCTGGAGCTCTCTTCAGTGCTCCTCTGCTTTGTAAACTCTAGGCACCCTGACTTCCCCCCAGATGCTCAGAGACTGTCAGGCTATATCTGGAAGTTCTTCCTGGACAGTAGCTGTGGCAGTTGTATTGTTCACACCACTTGCTCACCACCTTTCAGAGAGATTCCTTGCCCAGTGATTCTTCAATGCTGAGTCTCCTGAAAGGCATTGTTTTCTAGATTCTGTCTGATTTTTCAGATGTTTCAAGTAGATGGTAAGTTTGGTCCCTTTTGCTTAATGTTGAGTAGAAATCTACACTATTTAAAAAATTATCTGCCATTTAAAAAATAATTCAATTAGAGATGAGCAACAGCTGTTTCTTCTAGAATGTTCTTGTATCCTCCCCTTTCCCAGAGCTCCCATCACTGGATGCAGTTTTACTTTACACCACTTTTATTCACACAAGTTATTGGTCAGCACACGTGAATGTTTGTTTGTGAACCCTTGGCTAGAATGTAGTTAATATTTTTTAGCAGTTATTATGATCAGGAAGCTTATACATTTTGTCTTCTTGATGTAGAGCCTCCCACTGAGAGGAAGGAAACCAAATATCAAAGAAATATATTATGCCAAAATCAGTTAATAAAGATCAAAACTAAGATTTAAACCTAGATCTCTCTGATCCTAAAGCCTGCAATCTTTACCCTCTCTTAAAGAAAGTCATAGTAGTTAATAAATGTATGTAAAGCTGAGTCCCTGGGGACTGTAGAAAAGAAAACAAACGAGACGCAGAGGCTCCCCCAACCTGTGCCCACCGTGACCTAAGTTAGGGCTTCAGCCATTAAAGGATGCTTACGTAGCAGATGCTTACAGTTTAATAAACCACAGAAAGGTATATTAAGTTGCACAGCTGTAAAGCCATGTGACATAAGTGAGCACTTGATATTCTGTTCTAAACATAGGAGAGTTTCACAGGAAACTGATGATACAAAGACTGAAAATTGTGTCCATTTGAAATATTTGTCTCCCCCCAGCCTAGATAGCATATTCAAAAGCAGAGACATTACTTTGCCAACAAAGGTCTGTCTAGTCAAGGCTATGGTTTTTCCTGTGGTCATGTATGGATGTGAGAGTTGGACTGTGAAGAAGGCTGAGTGCCGAAGAATTGATGCTTTTGAACTGTGGTGTTGGAGAAGACTCTTGAGAGTCCCTTGGCCTGCAAGGAGATCCAACCAGTCCATTCTGAAGGAGATCAGCCCTGGGATTTCTTTGGAAGGAATAGTACTAAAACTTAAACTCCAGTACTTTGGCCACCTCATGCGAAGAGTTGACTCATTGGAAAAGACTCTGATGCTGGGAGGGATTGGGGGCAGGAGGAGAAGGGGACGACAGAGAATGAGATAGCTGGATGGCATCACTGACTCGATGGATGTGAGTCTGAGTGAACTCCAGGAGTTGGTGATGGACAGGGAGGCCTGGAGTGCTGAGATTCATGGGGTTGCAAAGAGTCGGACACAATTGAGCGACTGAACTGAACTGAACCCCAATTTTTTAAAAATTTCTTTTGTGAGTAACTGATATAGGTAAGATTGCCTGACATAATTATGACTGTATAAAGAATTTAAGTTAAATGGTCCCAAGAGAGAAGGAGATGTATATTTCTTCTGAATTATCAAGCTGTTTTTCACTTTAGCTTCTTCACATCAATTATAATCTGTTTAAAGTTTTGTAATTTTGCAATCCTTTTCATTCATGTTTTCATAGGAGTAGTATGGATTTCACATCGCCCTCTATGACAGCATTATAATATTGTTCAACAACTATTAGCATGTCACATTCTTCCATTTGACTGCAGGTCCCTCAGGAATATACTTAAGTACAGTGCCAGGTTCATACTAAGGGTATCTGCTGCTGCTGCTGCTGCTAAGTCACTTCAGCTGTGTCCAACTCTGTGCAACCCCATAGATGGCAGCCCACCAGGTTCCCTCATCCCTGGGAGTCTCCAGGCAAGAGCACTGGAATGGGTTACCATTTCCTTCTCCAATGCATGAAAGTGAAAAGTGAAAGTGAAGTCACTCAGTCGTGTCCAAATCTTCGCGACCCCATGGACTGCAGCCTACCAAGCTCCTCCGTCCATGGAATTTTCCAGGCAAGAGTACTGGAGTGGGGTGTCATTGCCTTCTCCGACTAAGGGTATTAGTTTTGTTCAAATGAACTGGGATGAAAGGTTTTCTTAACATTGCCTCTAAAAAAAAATTAGAGCTTAAAATTTTTCTCAGAGTAATCATAGAATTCAGTAAACAAGTGTGGCTTTGTTAATAGGTTAGTTGATTGGTAAAATGCAAGTGTACCGGTATAATCTAACAATTTTGTTAGGAGCTAATGAGGCTTAGTGGAAAGCACGTGAACTTCAAAGTCACTTTAGTTGCCACTAATTAACTTGGACAAGTTACTTACATTCCCTTGTTTGTTCATCTGTGGTTAGTATTTAATTTATAACATTTGCTGGGCCTATTCTACATGCCAAGCGTAGAACGTATAAGCAAGACAGACCTGTCTTTACTCTTCTTGGACTTTCTAGGGAAGCAGACAAGGTCTGTTTCTGTTGGGAAGAGGTGCACTCAGCATAAACGCAGCACGTGTTCAAGTAGTAGAAGCTCAGGTGTCCCCTGCCTTCTCCTGGGGGAGGACAGGGAAGACTTTCTGGGAGAAGACGAGGTTGAGACTTGAGAGATGTAACCAGAGTTACCAGCTAAGTGAAGCAGGCAGGAGTATTTATAGAGGACACAGAGTAGAAGAAAGATTTCACAGAATGATGAGACAATTTCTTTCCTCACCTCACTAGCTACTGCTTAGAAAGTGATGCTGCACCCAGCTCTTCAGCATGAAACATCACTGTTTCAGTACATGTTACGGTAGAGAATTCCTTACTCTGTGGTTATATGGCCATCTTGCATTTGAACTGTGGATTAATTTAATCTTTGGGAAAAGAGGAACAAAAACAAAATGCATGGCTATGGAGTGGAGGGATGATGCTGCACACATGCTAAATCTAAGGGTAATCCAATGGGAAAATTATAGCCCAAAGAACATAACTCCCTAAAGTCACATAGCTCATTTGTGACTGTGCTGGATTCCGACTCACAAGCTCTGTGTTCTTAAGCAGGATGGAATCCTTACAATGCTGATAGACTTCTCTGTTTGTGGGTAACTATAAAGAAATCTGTTTAAATTTAAGCCAGTGTTTTACAAACTCGCTTAACAACTAAAAGTCTCCATTCCCTTCTCTTGAATAAGGGCAGAGTATGACTTCCTTTGGAGAAGGCAATGGCACCCCACTCCAGTACTCTTGCCTGGAAAATCCCGTGGACAGAGGAGCCTAGTGGGCTGCAGTCCATGGGGTCGCAAAGAGTCGGACCCTACTGAGCAACTTCACTTTCACTTTTCACTTTCCTGCATTGGAGAAGGAAATGGCAAGCCACTCCAGTGTTCTTGCCTGGAGAATCCCAGAGACGGGGGAGCCTGGTGGGCTGCCGTCTCTGGGGTCGCACAGGGTCAGATACAACTGAAGCAACTTAGCAGCAGCAGCAGCAGCAGCAGCATGACTTCCCTCATGGTGTAGTAGGAGAATGAATTGAGTTATAAGAAAGTAAATTTCAGGTCAGACTCTGGCCCTAATTAGCAGTGTACCTCTGGTACATCAAGCCCACTGCCTACATCTCAGTTTCTTGTATTTAAAAGACGAATAATAATATTGACTCACTGAGCTGTTTCGGAGGTGGGAAGAATCTCCAAAACAGTTCCTGATACGTTGATGTGGCTCAATAAATATCACCTGTCTTCCTCTCTTCTCTCACTTTAGCTTATCTTCCCCCGTATGCCTCTCTCATTCTTCTTGTCCTGTGGCCACTTTGCTTCCTGTCTGTGCCTTGTCTTATTTGATCCCCAAGAGCCTTGTCCTTTTACCTGTCAGTTAAGTACTAAGTGTGATTACAGAGAAATGGATGGTATCTGAAAATGAGAATCTTTTAAAGTAAGGTTGATACTTTCTCTATCACTTCCTTTAAAAAGGAAACTGAAATTAGAGAGGGCAGGTCTATTCCTCTTTATACGTGGAGATTCTTTTATTTCACCCATTTGGCAAAGGGCTAATCCAAAGGGCTTTCAGCACATTCTGCAGCAGTGAGCATAGCGATCCTGTATCTCTTGGATATGGATCAGAGGATCCTTAGCTGAATCCTCTGCATTTGTGTGTTACTTGACCAAGCTCTGGTAGAAGGTATTGTGTCTTTAAGTATGCGTAAAATAATAAAGCTGAGAAGCATATATCCTGGAAACCGAGGGTCTTGAAACAAACAGATCTGAGCAAGAGGAGACCACCAATGGAGAAAATGTAAAGGAAAAGTGTTTGGGAATTATTGATGTTTTTGCCAAGCACCATTTGTCCTTGGGTAGGAATGACTTCCAGAGAAGGCAATGGCACCCCGCTCCAGTACTCTTGTCTGGAAAATCCCAGGGAAGGCAGAGCCTGGTGGGCTGCCGTCTATGGGGTCGCACAGAGTTGGACATGACTGAAGTGACTTAGCAGCAGCAGCAGGAATGACTTCTTTGGGATCCTCCCGATATATACAAAATATGCTTGGAAAAGTAGAATGATTTTGTATAGGAGAAAAGTTCTCGTGAAAGGGTGACATCTATGATGAACAATTTAGTGGTCAGTAACCAACTATATTTCTATGTGCCAACCCACCCGCAAGTTACCGGTGACTACTAGAGAAATGGTCTTGGCAAATCTAATAACAGAGGGAGGCCTTAGTTTCTGGGTTAAGAATAAAGTGGCCAAAAACACAAGAGGCAAAGACTATGATGGTCAACCTTGATGATAGACAGATACTCATTTATATACTGGCTCTATATGCTTGGTGAGTTACTGACCAGCCTGATTATCAGTTCCCTTATCTGTCAAACTGTGATCTTCATGCCTGCCTGATAGAGTATCTTGCAAATCTATGTAAAAATGGTCAGTAGGATGCTGGTACAATGCATCTGCTCAAAAAAAAAAAAAAAAAAAGTGAACAGGTTTGAATTGAAAGGGAATACTTCTGCACATAAAGATGCATCCATACAGCATTGTTGCCTGATAGCCACTACTGAAACATCCCTTGTAAGGGAGAGTCTTGGAGAAGGAAATGGCAACCGACTCTAGTATTCTTGCCTGCAAAATCCCATGGACCCAGGAGCCTGGTGGGCTACAGTCCATAGGGTCGCAAAGAGTTGGACATGACTGAGCATGTGTACAAGAGAGAGTCTAGTGCTTCATTCATGCTGTGGCTCATGCATGTTATATCATTACACATAAATGTAAGGGGAGTGAAGTCAAAATTATTCAGGACAATTTAAGCAAGACATTTAAAATATGGACCCTTACTCAGCATTTAGTTTTTTGTTTGTTTGTTTGTTTTTTACCCTTTATCTTTAAATACGTTTTGAACAAAAATTCAAGTTTGGTTTAAAAAAAATCATTATTTGAGTGAGTCAGCCCTCAGAATGCCCCTGTTGTTATTAATAAGAGTGAACGCCTACACTGTGCTAGAAAATATATTAGATGCAAACAGATGAAATATTGATTTCCACTTAGCCGAAACAACAGCCCTATGGAGTAAATGTTATTATGACTGCTTTACAGTTAAAGAAATTGGAACTCAAATAAAGGTAACTAGTTTAAGAGCATACAGTTAGGAAGAGGCAAGACGAGATGTGAGACGGGATCAGTTGCTCTTGCTCTTTATTTCTGCAGCCCTTCCTCCTGAACTTTCTTCGTCCTCCATTTCACAGTAGCAGCATGCCTACTTGATGTGGCATGTGTGAGCATGAGCTTGCCCTCTGTGCCAGGACATTCCAGGATAACCTCTTCAGAAAGAGTGTTAACCCCCACCCCAGGAAGAGCACCCCAGACACTCAAAGTTGAGAAAGGGACAGCCAACCCTCCAAGCGCAGCCATAGTTAATGACAGCTGCTAACTGCTGCTTATGTTTCCTTCTACACGAAAGGAACAAGGTCAAAGATTTCAAAGATATTCAGATGATTTGCCACTGGGACAAACTCGGGACAAAGTAAACCCAGTGACCCAAGTAAAGACCATATGGAGCAATTCAAGTACAATGCATGGAATGGATATCTTATAAACACTGGCTCCTGACAGAAAATGAGTGTAGTGATTCTTATTTATTTATTGACTCTAACAGCATTTGCTTATAGCGTTTGTATCAAAAGAACTAACATTTATTAGTTCCTTCATTCCTTTCACAAATATTTGTTGAGCATTTACTATTGCCAGGCAGTATCCTGAAACCTGGGATAAAGCAATTACCAAGCTAAACACTCTGATGAGGCTAACATTCTAGTGAAGGGAAGACAGTCAGTCCATCAAGATAAAATAGGAAAAATGATCAAGTAGTGATAACAGCTATGTAAAAATCTGAGTATAGTCATGTGAAATGAGTTTGTTGGGAGCACTTTAGGTAAGATACTCATGAAAGGCTGGAGATGGGAATGTTTGAAAAGATGCAGCCATGTGAATGTTGAAAAAAGAACCTCTCCATTATAGGGACCATCCAATACAAAGTCCTTATGGCAGGAGGGAGCATGTGTTCAAGGAATAAGAAAAAAAAAAAGACAGCATGACGTGTGTAATGAGCAAAGGGATGAGTGTAAATGACAAGGTGCAAAACACAGTAAGGGTTGTGAAACAGACTTTCTCACAAGACACGGTAAGAAGTGTGGGTCTCGTTCTAAGTGCTTAGTGAGTCATGGATGAGATCTGGGGCTGGTGATACGGATGTGCCAGTCCATGGAATGGAAAGCCACAGGACTGAGGGAGAGAACAGGCGTAGAGAAAAGGGCTGAGGACAGAAGCCTGGGGTGGTCCATCATCCAGGGACAGCAAAGGAAGCTAAGCGGAAGGAGTGGAGAGAAAGGAGGAACATCAGCACATTGTGACATTAGTGAAGCCAAGAGAAGGAAGTATTTCACCCTGAAGAGAAATCAGCGTGTCAGTCACTGCTGGGATGAAAAGCGACAGAAGTACTAGGAAATGGCCAAGAGGGATGATTGACACCTTTGACATAAATAGTCTCTGGCGATGGTGAAAAGTGAAAGTCACTCAGTCGTGTCCAACTGTTTGCGACCACACGGACTGTAGCCTCCCAGGCTCCTCTGTCCATGGAATTCTCCAGGCAGGATTACTTGAATGTGTTGCCTTTTCCTTCTCCAGGGCATCCTCACCACTCAGGGATAGAACCTTGGTCTCCAGCATTGCAGGCAGATTCTTTACCATCTGAGCCACCAGGAAAGTCCCAGAGATGGTGAAGATGGAGTCTTTATAGGATGGAAAGCATGAGGTGATAGATAAAGATATAGGCATTTCTTTCAAGAAATTATCTTAGGAAAGGAAAAAGTCAGGTCATAGATGAAAGAGAATGTTGTGAAAGGAAAAATGCATTTCTAAACCAAAGAAATTATAGAACAATTTTTACATTTCGTGGGTTGGTAGGACTTATTTGAGAGGGAGAGAAAGCCATTGATTCAAAGATGAGGGGGAATCATTTCAGGAGCAAAGATGAGACAATGAGAATGGATGATGTCTATAGGGCTGTAGAGGGCCTGATGGGAAACAGTGCCTGTTCCATGTTGAGAATTTTAAAAAGACTGAAGCCTCAAACCAGCCTATGAGGAGATCATATTACCACCATTTTTTAAGTAAAGAAATTAGGGAGATTGATGAGTAAGGTCCTAGAGTATCATTCATTCTCCTATCTATGAATTCTACTTGCCCACATCAGATGAGACATTAAATTTCTATTGTATATGGAAATGTTATCATCACATGACCTTCAAAGATTTCCATCTTCCCCTTCCCCTATACTTTTTTGTTTGGATGTCATTTTACAGCTTTTTTACTCACTTGTCTCTCTACTGATTATTGTGGCTATACCTGATTTTACAGTTCTTAGTCTTTTAATCTTTGAGTGTGTGTGCTCAGTCATGTCTACTAGCTAATTTCAGCAGTTGAGCCTCAGCCTTTACTACAGATAGATACTTCTTGTTATAGCCTTTCCTTTTCCCCTGAGGACCCTTTAACATTTCTTTTAGAATCAGTTTAGTAGTGATGAACTCTTTCAGTTTTTGCTTATCTGAGGAGTTCTTTCTCTTGCCTTCAATTTTGAACGATAATCTTGCTGAGTATAGGGTCCTAGGTTGCAGTTCCCTCACCCCCCACCCCTTTCAATACTTCAGTATATCATGCCACTCTCTTATGGCCTGCAGATTTTCCGCAGAAAAATCAATTGTTAGCCATAGGGAAAGTTCCCATCTATATGACTTTGTTTCTCTCTTGCTACCGTATGAATTCTCTTTATTTTTTTAATTTTGCCATTTAATTATGATATGTCTTGTTGTGCATCTGCTTGGTTTCACCTTATATGGGACCATCTGTGCTTCTTGTGCTTGGATATCTGTTTCCTTCTTCAGGCGTGGGAAGTTTTCAGCCATAATCTCATTAATACATTTTCAACCCCCTTCTTTCTCTCTTCTCCTCCTAGGATCCCTGTAATATGAGTGTGGGTATTCTTAATGCGTAGAGTCTTCTCTTGTGTTGTTGGAAGAGGGTGTTTGCTATGACTAGTGCATTCTCTTGGCAGTACTCTATTAGCCTTTGCCCTGCTTCATTCTGTACTCCAAGGCCAAAAGGCAATGCCAAAGAATGCTCAAACTACCACACAATTGCACTCACCTCACATGCTAGTAAAGTAATGCTCAAAATTCTCCAAGCCAGGCTTCAATAATACATGAACTGTGAACTTCCAGATGTTCAAGCTGGATTTAGAAAAGGCAGAGGAACCAGAGATCAAATTGCCAACATCCGCTGGATCATCGAAAAAGCAAGAGAGTTTCAGAAAAACATCTATTTCTGCTTTATTGACTATGCCAAAGCCTTTGACTGTGTGGATAACAATCAACTGTGAAAAATTCTGAAGGAGATGGGAATACCAGACCACCTGATCTGCCTCTTGAGAAATGTGTATGCAGGTCAGGAAGCAACAGTTAGAACTGGACATGGAACAACAGACTGGTTCCAAATAGGAAAAGGAGTGCATCAAGGCTGTATATTGTCACCCTGCTTATTTAACTTATATGCAGAGTACATCATGAGAAATACTGGGCTGGAGGAACCACAAGCTGGAATCAAGATTGCTGGGAGAAATATAAATAACCTCAGATATGCAGATGATACCACTCTTACGGCAGAAATTGAAGAACTAAAGAGCCTCCTGATGAAAGTGAAAGTGGAGAGTGAAAAAGTTGGATTAAAGCTCAACATTCAGAAAACTAAGATCATGGCATCATGTCCCATCACTTCATGGGAAATAGATGGGGAAACAGTGGAAACAGTGGCTGACTTTATTTTTCTGGGCTCCAAAATCACTGTAATGGTGATTGCAGCCATGAAATTAAAAGAGGTTTGCTCCTTGGAAGGAAAGTTATGACCAACCTAGACAGCAACTTAAAAAGTAGAAATATCACTTTCCCAACAAAGGTCCATCTAGTCCAGGCTATGGTTTTTCCAGTGGTCATGTATGGATGTGAGAGTTGGACTGTGAAGAAAGCTGAGTGCCGAAGAATTGATGCTTTTGAACTGTAGGGTTGGAGAAGACTCTTGAGAGTCCCTTGGACTGCAAGGAGATCCAACCAATCCATCCTAAAGGAGACCAGTCCCGGGTGTTGATTGGAAGGACTGATGTTGAAGCTGAAACTCCAATACCTTGGCCATCTGATGCAAAGAGCTGACTTATTTGAAAAGACCCTGATGCTGGGAAAGATTGAGGAGGAGAAGGGGACGACAGAGGATGAGATGGCTGGATGGCATCACTGACTCAATGGACATGGGTTTGAGTGAACTCCAGGAGTTGGTGATGGACAGGGAGGCCTGGCGTGCAGCAATTCATGGGGTTGCAAAGAGTCGGACACAACTGAGCGACTGAACTGAAATGAACTGAACTGAATAACAGTCCTATGAGCCCTACAGGAAAATGCTATCATTTCCATTTTATGAATCAGAAGATAGATGCTGAGGAGCTCCCACATAACTAGGACACAACTTTCCAACATTCAGGCTGGAGCCATTTTCAAACAAGGAAGCATTTCACAAAAGGTCAGAAAAGTCATTGGCAAACCTTCTGTCAGTGAAAGTTGGGAATCCGAAGAGTCAGAGTGCAAATGTGTGTTACCCCATTGCATGAAGTAGAAATATTGGGTCCCTTAGGACTTGGCAGTATATGATGCATCTGCAGGAGGAAAATCCAAAAGTTAAACAAAGGTCATCATTCATGACAGTAGGAAAAAAAGCCCACTGAAATTAACACAATTATGCAATCCCTGGTAAGAAAAATTTGAGCTGTCTTGTACCACTTCTAAGTCCACAAATCTATATCACCTCCATTAATGCTTCATAGACTCAAAGGCAAAGACAGAAACCCAAGGAATCCAGCAACCTTTTTACAGCAGAATCAATTAGGTATGTGCTGTGCTTTTAAAATGCACCATTTCATATTAAGGAGCTTAAGGGGTGAATAACAAGCTCATAAAATGGTAATAACTATAATAACTGAAGCTTTGGCATCACGTTTTACCATGTGGAATTGTCATGGGACCAGAGGTAGTGAAATGCCCTTTAGGGAGTGCTGGGCATTGGGAAGGCTTGAGTGGACTGGAGACGAACACTTAGATGTCTGTCTCCTCCGCCTTGGTCACCTAGGACTTGGTAGAATGTAGGCTCTGGCATGGTGTTTTGGAATCCTCTACTGTTCCTAAATAAACAGAAGAAATTGCTCAGGATGGGAGCAATGGGCTAGAAGTCAAAGTATCTGAACCATTGTGCTTTTTCGCCACCAGCTTACTGGGTAACTTTCAGGAATTGGATTCTCTGAACCTCAGGATCCATGTCTTTAAAAAATTTTTTTGAAACATTGTTTATTCCCTTATATCAATCCCATGACATTTTTATTCTGCTTTGACAGATGTCAAAGTCATACTGTTTAGCCAAGATCACATAACCAGTATCTAGACTCACCTGCTCCATTGTGCTGCCTGGTAAGGGTGTTCTGAGTTCCCCTTGGAGGCTCATGTTCTATGATTCCGTGAGTCACCAAATTACTAAGCAAGGCTAAATCAACATCTTTAATTGGAAGGAATCTTGTGAATAGCTTTTGTGAAAATAATATCCACTTTGCTAACTTTAATAATAAATGTGCAGTCATTTTTTTTAAGTTTATAAGCATCTTGTTTGACTCTTAAATGGAGATTTAATCTCAGTACTAATTCCCAAAATTCAAATTATGATTCTAAAACATTATCTGACTGGCCCAGTGTTACTTGGGGTGGTAATATAAAACAAATTTCATAATATGGTAAAATGAAAACTATATTTTATCTGTTTTAAAAGCATACAAAGATATTGTCTTTTTAGAATGTTATTTTCCTTAGACTACAAGAAGTAGCATCTAAGTCTGGATAAACCGATAGCCACCAAGGGACATAAACATATTTTCTCAGGAATAGCTGTCTCTCTTCAACTCAGAAAACCATAATGCTATCGGGGGCTTCTTTGTTTGGTAAATATCTCTGTGTCCTGGAATACTTAGCTCAGATAGGTATGCTCTATGGAGCCCTGCCAGCTCTGAGAGTCACCTGAGCCCTCCTTTCATCAGCCCTTCATATCTAGCACCGGTCACATAGTGTCTGTAAAGGCTATTGAGGAGCATGGACACTGGGGTCTGATGGCCTGCACTGCACACTAGCTGGATACTAGCACCACGATCTTTGCCCAGGGACTTGGTCGTTCTGTGCTTCACTTTCCTTTATTTTCCTTGGTGGTGGTGTTCAGTCACCAAATTGTGTCTGAATCTTCACGATTGCATGGACTGCAGCACACCAGGCTTCCCTGAACCCACCCACCCCACCTCACCCCCATCTCCTGGAGCTTGCCCCAGTTCGTGTCCATTGCATTGATGATGCTGCCATCTAACCATTTCATCCTCTGTCACCTTCTTCTGCCTTCAGTCTTTCCCAGCATCAGGGTCTTTTCCAGTGAATCGGCTGTTTGAATCAGGTGGCTAAAGTGTTAGAGCTTCAGGTTCAGCATCAGTCCTTGCAATGAGTATTTAGGGTTGATTTCCCTTAATATTGACCAGTTTGAACCCCTTGCTGTCAAAGAGACTCTCAAGAGTCTTTCCCAGTACCACAGTGCAAAAACATCAATTCTTTAGCACTCTGCCTTCTTTATGGTGTGCTCTCACAACCATATGTGACTACTGGAAAGATCATAGCCTTGACTGTATGGACCTTTGTGGGCAAAGTGATGTCATTGCTTTTTAACACACGGTTTAGGTTTTGCATAGTTTTCCTGCCAAGAAGCAAGGCATGTCACAACACGCTAAGGCACACCACAACAAGGCAATGATCCCTAAAGGGTTAATTGCCTTGCATCTAGGAAAATAATAGCACCTAATTTTCATAGTTGTTGTTAGGATTAAACGAGTTAATCCAGGTACTTAGAATAGTCTTTGGTACAGAATAAGTAATGTAGCCTGCCAGGCTCCTCGGTCCTTGGAATTCTCCAGGCAGGAATACTGGAGTGGGTTGTCATTCCCATCTGCAGGGGATCTTCTGACCCAGGGATCAAACCCTGGTCTCTTGCATTGCAGACAGATTCTTTACCATCTGAGCCACTGGGGAAGCCCACATGGAGTAAGTACTTAGATGCCAGTTACTACTATGGAAAGAGCATGGGCATTGGAGTCCAACAGGATTGGATTTAAAACCCAGCTCTGCCTTTATTAGCTGTGTGGCCCCAGGTAAATCACCTTCCTGCTCTGAACCCTTGTCTCTGCATCTGTAAACTGGAGCTTATTTTGCTTCTCTTAAGGGTAGTTGTAAGGTTTGTGGGGAGTGTAAAGAAACTACCTACTGCCTGAAAAGGGGTAGACATGCAGCGGAGGTGATGACGGCAACGTGGGTGATGGAGGGGGCGGCCATGGTGAAGAGGGGTGGGCGTGGGGATAATGACTGTGTGGTGGGTGGTGATCCTGGACCTGTTTTCCTTGGGAGTGGTGGTGATGCTGGTGATGAACAGGACGTGCTCTACACCTGTCTCCAGGTTAGGCGCTGAACTCATTCTGGGTGCAGGGTCTTGTCTTGATGTCCTCTGTGGTCATGATAAATAGGCCAACTGAGGAGACGATAGAAGGAGCTAGGCTTAGACTGGACTGGAGTATCAACAGGCCAGACTCTACCTCTGGATGCCCTAAAGGAGGGGCTTTTTGTACTCTGTGGTATCCATGGGGAATTTTAAACCTGGATTGGATGCCCATCTTCACCAAAGATCAAGGGTATTTAATCTGATGGGTGTTGTCCAAGATTAATTATATGAGCATTGACGGGAGAACTGCCCAGGAATCATATCAAAGTAAGTCTCCATGCAATGATAAGGAATGCAGGGACAGGATTTAAGGTAGTTTAAGAAGAGGCTGCTGCATCTTTCCTTCTCAAGGGGCTGTATCCATTAATGCCCAAAGTAATACAAGTGAAATACTTTGATCAAGATCTGTACATAGAAACCTCTCAAAGTATTGGTCGATAGTGTTATTACTATTAACTATTGCTATCGTGATCAGGCCCAGACAGCTGAGCTGGATATTAGAGCCAGACCCCAGCTCCACTTTCGTTAGGGACCTGGTGATAAAGCACAATGCAGTGTTGAAGGGCTCAAAAGTAGTGACAGCAATAGCAGCAAACAGGATATTAAAGCGGAAACTCCATGAGCCCAGGTCATCTGAAGATGACAGAAGTCCGAGAGGCTACGAAAGCGCCTATTCCTAGCTCTCCCCTCTCATCCTGCATTCATGGGACCACATGGTAACTCAGACAAGTCCAGCCCTCTCTCCACTGACGTGAGCCTTCCTAATATCCTCTCTGCCCTGATCAGGCCTGGCTGGACCTTGGGGTCTAAAATTAAACAAGGCTGGGAAAAACTGGGCAATGTCACAACTCTGCCACAGAAAAAAACCAAAAAAATAGGCCGTGGCCCAATTCTGGCAAGCCCAGAGGCATTCCAATGGCTAAGCTAAATGGGAAAACACAAAATTACACTTCTAAATCAAAGCATTTCCCTTTTTAGCAAGGAAGGCAAAATTCCTGGTTGCTCCTGAAGTTTCTTTTTTGTCAGAGGTAACAGTCTGAAAAATGATGGTAACAGATTATGAGCATGCATGCCCCAGTATTTAGTCCAAATACATGAGCAGAAATATGATGTGGTCCATGAATCTTTCGTGTAAAATGCTCTCAAGTTATCAGCTATAAAAGTGGGCGTGTGTTTACATATCTATACAGAATATTTGAACAGAAGGCAACCCTAGTGCTTACAAATCTTAATATTAGCCACAGTGGACCTTTTTAAAGTGGAAAATGAACTTCCCAAAGAAAAACAAAACCAGAAATCTACATTATGCATGTTTTCAGAATTTGACTTTTAGAAGAATTATTGTGTGTGTGTGTGAGTTGCTCAGTTGAGTCCAACCCATGTCTCCTGCACTGCAGACAGATTCTTTACTGTCTGAGGCACCAGGGAAGCCCAGAAGAATTATTTCGGTTTTCATTATTCTCCCCAACCTCTATCTCAAGCCTCCATCTACAAAACAGCATCATCTGGCCTTAGATGTTTCCCCCTTCCAATCCATAATTGATACTTTAGTGTCTAGGCTGGGATCAGCAAATTATTGTCTGTTTTTCTTTGTGCATAAAGTTTTATTGGGACAAAGCATGCTCAACTGGTTATATATCTGTGGCTGCTTTTGTGCTATGATGGCAAAGTTGAGTAGTTGAGACAGGGGTTCTATGGCCTGCAAAGCATAAAACTTCTAATCTCTGACTCTTTATAGAAAAAATGTTTGGATCGTTACTCTCTACCAATAGTTCTTAATGTTAACTGCATATTCAAATCATGTGGAGAGCTTTTTAAAAATCCCAGTGTTACCCTAAATCCCTTAAGTCAGTATCCCTGAAGGTGGAACCCCAGTATTGGTTAAGTCTACTGACACACATTGTGAAGCCAAGATTGAGCACCCCTGCCCTGGAAAGTCCTGTGTATTGTCAGAGCCTGGAGTGTAAGTCCAGGAACAACGCTTTTAGTTTCCTATCCACCAAATGGGGTTTAGAATTCCTGCCTCGTAAGGTTGCTGTAGATACTCAGCCCATTATCTTCAATTCCTTAAAAAAAAAGTCAGATTCCTGCCTTTCTTCTAATAAATCTTATAATTTAAATTCTCACTGTAATGGAGGATAAAGCTGCTGATAAGTGTTGATATGCTTTAGCAATGTTTTTTTCACACCTCCTATAGCATCTTTCTCTGAAGGGAAGTTTTTCTTAATGCTCTGATCAGAGCTCTCTGTAGGTAGCCTCCATAATAACGCTGACTAAGTTGAAGGAGGGGACACAGATGGAGACTGAAGGCGTGCCTCCAGGTAGCAGAAGGGAATGAATATTCAAAAAGACCATTGCATATGTAAATCAAAAGATTCTTATATAACATTAAATGTGATTCTCATTTATAAAGATTTCCTTACCAGCTGTAGTTTTATCTTTAGATTATGGACCAATTAAACCAATGGGTCTCCAGAATGAGAGGTAGATGACCATCATCCAGGATCATAACTCACACACACACACCACACACTCCCTCAACTCTATGGGAATGAGAAGCAACGGACTCTGGTTACACTTCTGTTATTTTCCACTCTTCTGAACCCAAGCTTATCAGCAAATCATGTCTCTGAATTGAAGGTTCTCATATGTTTTTTTTTATTTCTATTTAGTTTGAATATATGAAGTTGGATCAGTCAATGTCTGAGAGCCAAATTTGGTGAGTCTGTGATGTTAATTGACTTCTAGTAACCTAGTCTGTCATGATCCCTGGAGAAATGCCTTCTGACCTCAAACCACATCCCAGTGCACATAAACACTAGGGTTTGGGGTATGCACAACTGAATAGCATTCCAGTAAATCCTTCATTTGTTCACTAGTAAGTACATAAGCCTCTTATAGGAGATGGATATTGTTGTTGGCACTGGGGACTCTAGAATAAAAAAGATGAGACACCTGCCCTCATGGAACTTGAAACTGTGTGGTTGATCCAAGAAGCCAATCACAAAAAATAGCTCATGTTTTTCACATTATTTTTTCTTTCTAGTGATTCATTCCTATTACTCTCCAAATTTCATAGATGAGATTTCATTTTCACTTTAAAATTAAATTTTAAAGTGGTATTAGTGCTTGCTTAAGATCTAAGAGTCAAGACTAACCTTTTTCCTTCAGTTCTTCATATATATAATCCCCTGCTGCTGCTGCTAAGTCGCTTCAGTCATGTCTGACTCTGTGTGACCCCATAGACGGCAGCCCCCCAGGCTCCCCCGTCCCTGGGATTTTCCAGGCAAGAGCACTGGAATGGGTTGCCATTGCCTTCTCCGATATAATCCCCTAGACCTATTAATTCTTATCAACAAATATACCTGCCTTAATCCTAGTAACCTCTAACAGACTAAAAGCATTATATTACTTGTATATGCACGCATGCTAATTCACTTCAGCCATGTCAGACTCTCTGTGACCCCATGGACTTTAGCCTCTTAGGCTCCTCTGTTCATGGGATTCTCTGAGCAAGAAGACTGGAGTGGATTGCCATGCCTTCCTCCAGGGGATCTTCTGGACCCAGGGATTAAACCTGTGTCTCTTAAGTCTCCTGCATTGGCAGGTGGGTTCTTTTAACACTGGCACCATCTAGGAAGTCCCATACTTGTACATAGAAGCACATTTCCCAAGATGTTCAAGTCTTGTTTCACCAGGCTGCCTCTAATGTTTAGTAGAAAACACAGTACCAGAGAAAGGGAATGGAGACAGATATAGATTGATGAGAAATGGGGACTGGAGCAAAAGCATAAATTTAACAATCTAATGTCCCATCTCCGGCCTTTCCCCAACCTCTCATACTCTATGCTTCAGCTGTAATGCATTGTATAAGTGGCAGATTATATTTTCTAAATATCTGCTCTTCTAAAACCTTGCCAATATTCCATGAAGAAGTAGAGTCCTTCCCCTTTTACGTGGATGGGCCTTTCTGATTTTCGCTTCTGTTGGCTTTGGCTGAAGCAATGCTACATGAATTTCTCTTGGGATGCTTATCCTTGGAAGCCAGTTGGTCTCTGTGAGGAAGCTTAGGCTCTCTGTGCTTTGGCTCCACCCTCCTGGTTCAGCTAATACCCATTCATCCTTCTATGCCACTTCATTTGGGAAGCCCTACCAGGTTTTCCAAGGTCTTCTCCTCTGGGAATCTCTTAAACTAATGATTGTGGAATGTACTGGCCTGTGTTTAATTGTCTGTTGCCCTGACTAGACTGAGAACATCTTGCAAGTTCGGACTATATCTTAATTGTATCTCCTGCAGCTAGCACCATAACTGGCACCAGGTTTGCACAGAATAAATAAATACCTGCCGAGCTAATGAACTGTGTGAGTAGAGGAGACGCAGGTGCTGCTCAGTAGCAGGCCATGTGAAGAACTGTGGATTTTAGTTTCTGCTAAGCTTAGTATCTAATTAGAAGTGGAACAGTGTCACCAAAGACTAAGACAGTCTTGGTCTTCATTAATAGAAGTTTGGTATAAATAATAAGGGAGGTTATTTTCTTGTTCTAAGAGATCTGAATGCTTCTAGAATATTGTTTTGAACATGTTATTTGAATATGTTATTTATATCATCATTAGGAACAGACACAATGTTACCTTGAACAGTAGTTTTAAAAAGAAAGGCACATTTTGCCTGGAGAAGAAAAAACTCAAGGGGGACCTGCCCACATCATTAAATCACTGGGTAATTGTCCTGGGAGGAAGGGGCAAGTGTGTACTATTAGTTAATATGTAATGTCGACTTCAGGTGGCTTTCCTGTAGGAACCCTCTAGCAAGAAAGACACATTTACCTCCCTCAGGAATGTGTGCTTTTAAAAGAGGAACAGTCACATTTTCAGTGAAACACAGGAAAACCATCAGATTTCAAATATGCCTTTGTATGTGTTGGAAATGGTAGAGAGTTGTTTATTTTTCAGGTTAATTAAGGTTTATTTTGTAAATGAATGATACTGCAGAGGCAGGAAATTGGCCCTATGATCTAGGGGTGTGTTGATTTCTGCCTTGAAGGAATGAACATTTAAAAAAAAATACACCAGGGACCTTAGGAACTTTCACGAACTGAGTTTTACCTGTTCCTGAACATCAGCCCCCTTGCCAGAGTTCTATCTTACTGCTAAGTGTGAATGCTCAGTGTATTAAATCATCATCTATAATCCCTCATTACTTTCCAAGTAATGTGGCTGCTTATTCAAAAGCAATTAGACTCACTGTGCAGAGAGATTACCATTAAACCTGCATTCTCCATGAGCTTGGCATTGATACAACTCTCATTACTAGCAACTTTGAGATCTTTCAAACTAAAAGAAAGAAAGGTTGAACGAAGTGAAGTTTATTAGGTGCCTGCTCTGGGTCAGGCACTGAAATTGGCATTTAATAATCCTCATGGCACAAACTCTTGAGATTTCGGCTATTACTGTCTCCGCTTTTCAGTTGAGAGAATGAGACTCACAGAGGTAAAGTCATGCCCCTGGAAAGCAAAACCAGTGAGGTCTACACTTGCAGGAGGGGGTGGAGTCTAGTCTACCTGACTCCTGGAGCCTGTTTTCTTCCCACACTACATGTCCCCTGCTTTCAGCTGATGCTTATTGACCATATACTACACTGTGCTTTAGGGAACACAGACTATATGCCGAAGGAGATAAGGAGAGGAGAAAAGGCATGTGCATGAATAATGTGATCCAAGACAGGAAGTCATAGAAAAAAAAAGAACGACTGAAAACCATAATTCAAGGAAAGGAACATTTGCTTCCATCCTTGAAAGACTTCCTAAAGGAAAATCAAGGGAAGTTAAGGATTTGATGAACAAAAATGTGACTGGTGAGAAGAACCTCAGCAACCGATGTTTGCTTCCTCTTCCACAGCATATATTAACTTCATTATTTGACCTGCCCCTCTGGCCTACTAAGGAAGGAAGGCTCAGAATGGAAACCCGAAAGGGAAACTTAAAGACTGACTTTTCTTGTCTCTTGCCTTAGACATAGACCTGAAGCAGATCTTTTCAGGCATTTAAAAAATATATTATGCATTGTTAAAGATATATAGTGGATTGGTCAAACAGTTCACTCAGGTTTTCCATAGCCTCTGTTGGAAAAATCTGAATGAACATTATGGTCAATGTAATCAAAAATTATATAATAAATAATAAACCAAAGACCACTCCCTTTAGAAATAAAATGGTATCCATATGTTTGCTATCTACGCCTGTGTCTCTATTTCTGCTTTACAAATAAGAACATCTATACCATTTTTCTAGATTCCACATATATGTGATAATAGCTGATACTTGTTTTTCTCTGCCTGATTTACTTCATTCTCTGACCCTCTCTTGTATGGATACCAAGGGGGAAAGAGGAGTGGGAGGAACTGGGAGATTGGGATTAACATATATACACTATTGATGCTATGTATAAAATAGATGACTAACGAGAGCGTGCTGTACAGCACCAGGAACTCTACTTAACGCACGGTCACAACCTGAATAGGAAGGAAACTCACAAGGAAGGGGATATGTGTACGTGTGTGGCTGGTTCATTCTGCTGCACAGTAGACGCTAACGCAACATTGTAAAGCAAGTATGTTGTTCAGTTGCTTTTTGACCTTTGTGACCCCATGGACAGCAGCATGCCAGGCCTCACTTGTCCCTTACTGTCTCCCAGAGTTTGCCCAAGTTCATGTTCATTGCCTCGGTGATGGCGTCCGGCCATCTCATCCTCTGACGCCCAGTATTCCTCCTGCCCTCTATCTTTCCCGGCATCAGGGATTTTTCCACAAGTCATCTATTCGCATCAGATGACCGAAATACTAGAGCTTCAGCTTCAGTATCAGTCCTTCCAGTGAATATTCAGGGTTGATCTCCCTTAATCTTTTGACTGGTTTGATCCTTGCTGTCCAAGGGACTTTCAGGTGTCTTCTCCAGCACCACAGTTCAAAGCCATCAATTATTTGGTGTCCTACCCTAAAAAAAAAAATAATAATTTTTTTAAAAAGAAAAATAAAATATTACCAGTGTTGTTGAAACTTTCTCAGCCATTTCCTGGTGATATTACCTACCCTCTCCTTTAAAGCAAAACACTATCCTGTATTTGGTGTTGGTAATACACATTCATATTTGAATATGATTATGGCACATATGTGGGTATTTTGTGTATTTGTTATTATAGTTAGTGGGAAATGGTACATTTTGCATTAAAATTATTTTGTGGTGGTATATAGGAATAAATTTGTTTTTGTAGACATTGATCGTATATCCAGAAACATTCTTACTCTAATAATTTATAGATGTGCTTGTGTTTTCCCTAAAAAATTTATGTAGAGCTTCACTGCATAATATTCTATCACAGCTTATTTTTCTATCAATAATCATAAAAAATCATTGATTGGCCTTAATAATTTCAACTGCAGAACATTTTTTTGTCATTTTATATCTGTGTACTATGTCATTAAATGAATATACCATAATTGATCTGTTCATTCTTACAGTAGTTGTCTTTTTTTATGTCTTTTATAGCTTTCTTTTAGTTCTATTTTTTTTTATTTGTTTCTTTGTTGTCAAGTATTGAACACTCTTCTATATGACTTAGTGTAAGCCAGTGAGTGTTTCTGCATCTAGAGTATATACCTCAGTCAGAATTTAGTTGCTGTGTACAAGTTCTTGTTATACTATTTTCACCAGCATCTGGTAATATCAGGGTTTATTGATCTAATATAGATAATGCATTTCAAAGATTTAATTGGCCTCTTTCAGTTTATCATTGAAGTTTAAAATCCCTTTTATTTGTTTTTTTTTTTTTTTTGCATATTTCTCCTGTGAACTGATTTTGCATATTTTTTTGCCACAGTTTTTTGAAATGTTTCACTCAATAAATTGATTTTGATATTTGGTTTTTTATACCTTTTTGCATTCTAGATAATTGGCTTATGGCTTTCAATACTCTCTTTCAATAAATGTTTATTTGTATTAATTGTAGTTAAATTTTACCAAATCTTGTTCTCTGGTTTACACAGGTCATGTGCCTGGTTTAGTAAATATTTCTAACTTTGAGGTAAAAAATATACTCTCTTACATTTTCTCTGAAAGGTATAAATTTTACTTTTTTTACACTGAGGTTTTTATTCTTTCACATGCACATATAAATACTGTACATGAATATGTATATATAAATAAACTGAGACAAGCATATAGTTTAAGCTATCATTTGAGTGTATGCACACTACATATTAACTATCCTCCATCATATTAAATGTTTTTTCACATCATATTTTATCTTTTTTTACTTTTTTATATCACTTAACTAATTATTTTAGGTACAAATGATTTTACTTTTACCTTTTTAATTTTGTCTTTTCAACTTTATACTAACTTTACAGGTGGAGTTCACCTTTACCTGTGGGATTTTTCTTTCATAATTTTCTTGTTTCTATTTATGACCTTTTTTTTTCATCTAAAGAAGTCCCTTTAACATTTCTTATAAGTGAAAGTGAAGTGAAGTCGCTCAGTTGGTGTCCGACTCTTTGCAACCCCATGGACTGTAGCCTACCAGGGTCCTCTGTCCATGGGATTCTCCAGGCAAGAGTACTGGAGTGGGTTGCTATTCCCTTCTCCAGGGGATCTTCCCAACCCAGGGATCGAACCCAGGCCTCCCGCATTGCAAGTGGACGCTTTACCAACTGAGCCACCAGGGAAGCCCCATAACATTTCTTGTAAGACCAGTTTAATTGTGATGAACTCTTTTTGTGTTTGTCTGGAAAGTTCTTTATCTCTCCTTCAATTCTGAATGATAACCTTGCTGGCTAGAGTATTCTTGAAATAGGTTTTTTTCCTTTCAATCCATTTAAGGTATCATGCCATCTCTTTGGGCCTGGAAATTTTCTACTGAAAAGTCAGCTGATGGTCTTATGTGGGTTCCCTTGTTCATAGCTAGTTGTTTCTCTCTTGCCAGTTTTAAGATCTCTCTTTGGCTTTAACTTTTGATACTTGAATCGTAATGTGTCTTGGTGTGGGTCTCTTTAGCTTCATCTTGTTTGGGACTCTGTAATTCCTGGACTTGGATGTATGTTTCCTTTGCAAGTTAGAGAAATTTCCACCATTCCTGTCCCTTTCTCTCTTTCTTTTTGGGCACACATAATAATGAAAATGTTAGTACACTTGATTTTTTTCCCCAGAGAGCCCTTAAACTCTCCTCACTTTAAAATTTTTTTCTTTCTGTTGTTCTTATTGATGATTGTCTTCCAGGTGACTTCTGTGTTACCACCTAACCTGCTGTTGATTTCCTCTAGTGCATTTTCCATTTCAGTTATTGTATTCTTCAACAATGATAGGTTCTTTTATATTTCCTAATCCTTTGTTGAAGCTCTCACTGTGTTCCTTTATTCTTTTGAGTTCATTGAGCATTTTTATGACCTTTGGTTTCAGCTCTTTATCAGGTATAATGACTATCTCTGCCTCATTTGTGTGTTCCCCCCCACCCCCGGTTCTATTTTCTCATTTTGTTTGACTTTCTGTCTCTATCAATTTTGTGAAATAGTTAATCTGTCCCAGCCTAGAAGGCATGTACTTGTATAGGAACATCCCTATGCAGACGGTGTGTGCTCAGTGACTTTGGTGGGAGGGTTGGAGCTGAAGCAAACATAAGCTGGGGCTTTTTCAGGGGTGTGCTTCGGGTCGGCTGGAGTTGGAGCCCAGCATAGGCTGGGGCTTCTCCCAAAGCATGCTGAGAGGTGCGCCCTTGGAAGAGGGGCTGGAGCTAGAGGCAGTAGAGCCAGAGCTTGGCGTAGGCCAGGGCTTCTCCAGAGGCATGCCAGGGGCCACCACCTTGACAAGGGGTTTGGAATCAGAACTGAGTGCAGGCTGAGGGGAGCAGGTGAGAGCATTCTTGACAAGCCATCTACAGGGCCAAGTGCTTTCCAATCTACTCTCCGTGTGGGGACTCAGAACAAGAAAGTCTGTGCATACTTACTGTAAGAGCAGAGTCTCAGTTTTCTACAGCCCTCCAACTCTACCAGTTGTCAGCCCTGCTGGTTTTCAAAACCAGTTATGAGGGCGTATCTTCCCAGTGCTCGTCCCAAGGGCTAGGGTGCCCAGTGTGGGGCTTGAAGCTTCCCCCTTAGGGTTACCTCCGAGTTTGTGTTATCTCCTTCCTCTTTTGCATCACCTGTCAGGGATGTGGGTCCTATCTAGAACTGCTTCTCTTACCTTCCTACCAATCTCAGTGTGATTTTTTTTCCCTCCTTTATCTCCTTAGTTGTAGAAAAGCTGTTCTAGTCTTCAGGTCAGAGAGAGTTGTTCCGAATGCTATGTAGTTTTGGTGTGGTTGTGGGAAGAGGTGAGCTCAGAATCTTCCTGCTCTACCCTTTTGACCCTAACTTCAGGAATGCAGTCACTTTTTTCCATATTGAGCATAGATTTAGAATCCTTACCTTCTTATTCTAATGGTTTGTCTGCAGATTCTGACACTCTTCTCTGTGATTTTAAAGAGAATATGCCCAGTGTTTGACTGTTAAGTATGATGTTTGTATATTTTACACTGATATTTGTTATTAGGTTAAGAATGTTTTATATTATTCCTCATTTCCTAAATTAAATCATAGCCGATGCATTGAGTTTTCTTCTGTTTCAAAGAAATGAGTAATATTAATATATCTTCCCATATGAAAAAATCCTCTCTTACTGGGATAACCACAGCTTTCTCATGATGTCTCATCTGTTTATTAGCATTGCTGTACTCATTTTGTTAATAATGTATTTAAGAATTTTGATTTTGTCTTGCTTGCATTTGTTACAGGAGTATGATCTCTAGTTTTCTTTTTCTTATTGAATTAATATGGAAATACCAGCCATATTAAATAAACTGGGGAATGTTCCCTCTTACTATGCTATGAAATAGTTTGTATAATGTTTGAATCGTTTGCAAACATTTGAGTTTAGTAAACTCACCTGTAAAAATTCTGTAGGCTTGATGTTTTATTTGTGAGTAGATACTAAACTATTGATCATATGTATTTAATGATAAAAGGCCTGTTGAGGTTTCCTTAATGTATCTGGACAAAAAATTTCCATTTCTTCAATCTTGAAATTTTTTATAATATTCTGTCTTATTTATCTCTGCTCTATATGTTCCATTTTTAAATTTTGCATATTATCTGTGTTTTCCTTCTTTTTCCATGAAAAATCTTTATAAAATTTTTCTATTTTATTATTCTAGTAACATTTTGACTTTGTTGACCCTTTTTTCTTTCTGTTTAATTAATTTTGGTCTTTATTATTATTTGTATTTTGCTTTTTTATTTAAAAAATTTAAATGTTGTGTTTAACTCATGACTTTTCAGCTTTTCTTCTAATTTAAAAAAGCAAAGTTGTGAATTTTTTTTTTTTTTCAAAATGATACTTCCACTGTGTCTTAGAAGTTTTGATGCATGTGATTTTCAATATTAATTACAGAAATTTCAAATTTTCTCCAATTTCATTTTGATTCAATTTTATTATCTTCAAATGGTTTAAGTAATATTTTAAAGTGTAATTTCTGATTTAATTTTAATATTTTCAGAATACATGGGTCATACGATAACCTCTTCTTGAAAATAATTAAGTCACTTCAGTCGTGTGTGACTCTGTGCAACCCCATAGATGGCAGCCCACCAGGCTCCTCTGTCCCTGGGATTCTCCAGGCAAGAACACTGGAGTGGGTTGCCATTTCCTTCTCCAATGCATGAAAGTGAAAAGTGAAAGTGAAGCCGCTCAGTCGTGTCCGATCCTTAGCATGGACTGCAGCCTACCAGGCTCCTCCGTCCATGGGATTTTCCAGGCAAGAGTACTGGAGTGGGGTGCCATTATGGCCTAATAAATGGTCATTAAAAAAGAAATAATCTATGAGAAAAGTGTGTTTTGTCATTCTTTGGATTATAATCATAAATCTTCTATAATCTTACTGAGGTTTGTATGAATTATATATCAGTTAATGAGAGTATGCGTGCGTGCCAAGTCACTTCAGTCGTGTCTGACTCTCTGTGACCCTATGGACTATAGCCTGCCAGGCTCCTCTTTCTACTGGATTCTCTAGGAAAGAATACAGGAGTGGGTTGTCATTTCCTTCTCCAGGGGATCTTCCTAACCCAGAGACCAAATTCATGTCTTTTACATCTCCTGTTTGGAGACAAGTTCTTTGCCACTAGTGCTGCCTGGGAAGCCCAATTAATGAGAGACATCTTGTAAAATCTGACACCTTGTTTGTAGATCTATCAATTTGTTGATGCATTTCAATTCATATTAGGTTTATGTATGGGTTATATAGCATTGGCCATTTCAAATCACTGTCTTCCTATTGATTTATTTTTTTTAGTTTTGTCAGGATCTTCATCCTTAATTCTTTTTGGTTAAAGTCTATTTTGTCGTGTCTGTAATTAATGTTATGCTACCATCCTTCTTTTGTTCAGTGTTTACCTGATAAATCTGTTTCCACCGTTTACTTAGATAAAAGTTCAATCGATAATTTGCTATCTTTTTTCCATTGAGAACAATGTTATTTATGCATTTACTTATTTATTTTTGAGATATAATTGGCATACAGCACTGTGTAAATTGAAGATTACAACCTGTCAACTTTTTACATTTATATACTGCAATATCATTACACCTGTGGCATTATCCAACATTTTTATCATGTCACTTAATTATCATTTCACTCCTGCGGTGAACAAAATTGAGGTCCTGTTGCTCCGTAACTTTGAAGTTTATAATACAATATTGTTGACTGTAACCACTAAGTTTTGCGTTCAATCTCCAGATTTTTCTTTAGTTGCAAACTTGTCCTCTTAAACACATCTCTTCAGTTCTCCCAACTCTTCTCGCTTTCTACAAGTTTGGTTTTCTTAGATTCCACGTATAAGTGATATCATATGGTGTATGTTCCATAAATCAGTTAGGTTTTTTTTTTCACTCTTTCTGTTCTTTTTCCGTAAATCAGTTAGTTTTTTTTTTTTTCACTCTTTCTGTTCTTTTTCCTTTGTTCTCCTCTGACTGGGTTATTTCAAAGTTTCCACTTCTAGCTAACGGAGTCTGTCTTCTGGTTTGATCACTTCTGCTATAGATGCTCTTCTATTGCATCTTTTATTTTATTCCCTGATTTCTTCTGGTCCAGAATGTGATTTTATATTTTTTATCTCTTAATTTTTAATTTTGTTCATGAATCATTTCCCTGATTTTGTTGAGTTGTGTTTCTCTGTTCTCTCTAGCTCTTTAATTTCTTCAAAACAGTGATTATGAATTCATTATCTGCTAAATCACAAAATGCTATGCCACTGAGCTTGATTATTGGAGAATTATTATTACGTTTTTGGTGATATGTTTCCTTGTTGTTTCACATTTGAAGTAGCAGACACCTCCTTAAATCTTTGCTTTTATACAGAGTATTCTGTTTGTTGGCATTATTATTTTCTGGGTTTTCTCTGACTTTGTGTAGGTTCACTCATTCCATTTTTCTCAATCCCTCCTGTGGAACAATCCTTCCTCCGGTTCTTCAATCTTACCAGACTGGCTAATAAAAGCCTTTCTTTCATTTGCCAGAGGTGGTGCTACAGCTCACGTTTGTGGTTTCTCCCTTGCCCACAGCCCCTGGTCTGTTTTCTGAGGGCACTCCCTGTTAACCACAGCCACTCAGGGCTGCACTAGAGCGGGGCTGGTCAGAGTGTCAGGGAAGTATAGGTTTGCACTCAGAGCTCTGGGGTGTCTGTGAACCTCCTAGAGGTATCTCCCAATGATGGTTCATGGACAGGCTTTCTGCTGGAGTTGGGAGACGGTAGGAGCCCCACTCCTCAAGTGCCATTTGATATTTGTTTCTGCCTGTTTCTCAACATCCTCCCTCTGACCAGTCGGGGAGGTCTCACCTCAGTACTCTGGTCGCTGTGGGAGAATAGGCTTATACAGCAGCATCTCAAACAAAAGGGTAATCAGGGACTCACTCACTGTTTTCCTTTTCCCACATGGCAGCGGTTGCTGCGGGCTAGTTCAGCCATGTCCAGTGCTTCCTTGAGGGGGAAATGGTGCCAGCAAACCTCCTTTCCCATATTCAGGGTCCAGACTTGTGGTTTTTCATTTGAACAGAGAACTGAACTCCTTCCTTGGGAAGGCTGGGCTTCTACAAAATCCCTCTTAGATATGCGTGTGCCCAGGTCAGCATGCTTCTTGGTTTTCCCCAGCCAGGACTGAGAGACGCTGTGGCTTGTCTATAAGCCCCTGTTTTTTCTGTAGCTTGTATTGAGTTTGGTGTCTTTGCCTATTACCCAATGCACTGATGGGTAAGATTCCACCTGGGTTCTTTGGCATATCGTGCTCATTCCTATAACTCCCACAGAGATACTTTTATTCATGGACTGATGCCTAATTAGTTGTTTAGAGGGGAACAAAAGAAGGGATGTCTTACGTTGCCATGATGCTGATGTCACTCCTCTTACTTAACATTTTAGATGTGTCTTGAATAAATACTGTCATGTGGCTGGGTGTCATCTCTGTGAATTCATGTTGACAATTTAAGCTAACTAATAAGCTTAAGTATTACCATTAATTGTGGTTATTGATACATTTTTATTTATATTATTTAATTTTTGGTTTTAAATGCTTCATTGTTTTCTCCTGAAATGTATTATTTTATTTTTCCTTCTACTGTTCTAACAGTTTTCCACCATATTTCTGTCCTTTAAATTGCTTTCTTTGCAATTTCATATAAGCAACTTCTTTACTTTCCTCTGAAACAAACTTGATATTGCTTTTAACCTAGACATACACTTTTGGATGGTCAGAAAGACTTCCTACCTCCCATATGGTCTTTGTTTTATATTCTAGTTTTATCTATTTTTTAACCAGTAAAGTTACATGTTTTATTATTTACACAATTAATATTTATTTATTATGCACACATGTATAATCATCGGCTCACTGATCAGTATGTTTTGCACCTCAAATATTTCCTCTAGAATTGATGATCTACTTAGAATACATTTTAAGTTTCTCTAGTAATAATAGAGACTGACCTATATTGGTGGGCACTCTCTATTATTATTTTATAAAACATCATTATTTAACTCTTTTTCAAACTAGGTTTGCTGATTATAGAATTCTAGGATGATGGCTGTTTTTCCTCAATTGTGAGATAGCCTTCAGTCTTCTGGCTTCCATTGTTGCTGTTAAGCCTGATGTTAGTCTAATTGTTATTGCTGTGCCCTTTTATTTTCTCCCTCTCTACTTTTAATAATCTCTTGGTAATTAATGTTCTACCTTTTCTCAATGATGCATCTGGGTATATATTCTTATTGTCTTGGGATATTTTTGTTTTCTGATTTGAGAATGTATTTTTAATCAGTTCTAGAACATTCTCTCCTGCAAAATAATGTTATACTGCCCTTTTGAAAGTATCCTTATTCTCTGCTGAGAATTACTATCCTGAGAATAATTATCCTTATTCTCTCCTACTAAATGTTAGTCCTCGTCATTTTATCGTTCATGTCTCTTAACTTTGTCATCTCTGTTTTCATTTGTGCTGCGTTCTGTACAATTTCTTCAGATATTTCTTATAATATGCTAATTCTCTCTTTACCTATTTCTCATCTGCTCTTTAACCCAAATATAGAAGGGATTCTTCTTTGTTTGGCAGGAAGAGCAGGGTCAAATGTTTATTCTTTCACTTCTGGGAGTACACATACGTCTTTTCAAACACTTTGAATCTTTTTTGATAGTCATATTCCAGTATCGTGTTTTGGTTCCATATTTTATTTCTTCAAACATCTTAAACCTTCTTATGTTCTATATAAGAGCCCTCCAAACTTGAAGTCTCTGGTATCTAATTCTGCTGTTTAAATTTTTCTCAATTTTGGCAGCTTAGTTTCTCCAAGGGGAATTTGCGTTTACACTATCACTGGAAGCCCTAAGGCACCGTGAATACATGATTACTTTTATACACTTTATACTTGAGATTTCACAAACCTTACAGTGTAGTTTCAGACTCCCATACCTGCTTGAGGTATGGCCTGTGGTTACAAACTGTCGTTGAGACATTTTTCCCAATAAACAAATGACTCTCCTTATAACTTTCCTTTGCTGGCAGGCTATTTTTTTGTCCCCTAAAACACCCTTCAACATATAGTCTTTGAAGTTCTAAGTTATATGTAGGAGTCCTTAGTTCTAATTCTTTATCCTCTGTGGTTCTGAAACAAAACTCAAGACTCTAGAGTTGGGTCTTGGCAAATGCCCCCCATGCCAAGCACTCAGCATTTATTTGTCACTGTCACTTGTTCCCTGTCTATTTGTGGTCTCTAGAGATTTCTTCATGTATTGCACTCATTTCACACGCTAGTAAAGTAATGCTCAAAATTCTCCAAGCCAGGCTTCAGCAGTACGTGAACCGCGAACTTCCAGATGTTCAGGCTGGTTTAGAAAAGGCAGAGGAACCACAGATCAAATTGCCAACATCCGCTGGATCATGAAAAAAGCAAGAGAGTTCCAGAAAAACATCTATTTCTTCTTTGTTGACTATGCCAAAGCCTTTGACTCTGTGGATCACAGTAAACTGTGGAAAATTCTGAAAGAGGTGGGAATATCAGACCACCTGACCTGCCTCTTGAGAAAACTATATGCAGGTCAGGAAGCAACAGTTAGAACTGGACATGGAACAACAGACTGATTCCAAATAGGGAAAGGAGTACATCAAGGCTGTATATTGTCACCCTGTTTATTTAACTTATATGCAGAGTACAGCATGAAAAACGCTGGGCTGGAAGAAGCACAAGCTGGAATCAAGACAGCTGGGAGAAATATCAATAACCTCAGATATGCAGATGACACCATCCTTATGGCAGAAAGTGAAGAGGAA